>NC_139707.1:15923402-16045902 GCF_964188405.1 Protomyctophum parallelum
CTCCCCCCTCTCCCCCCCCCCCCCCCGAGCTGATTTTAACAGTTTGGTGTGTGCGTGTGTGTGTGTGTGGGGGGGGGGGGGCAGGATTTTCTGACGATGCTGAAGGTCAGTAACTCACAGCGTGACCCTGCCAGCATGCGAGGTGTTGGGCATCTGATTGGGTCTACGGATGAACGTAGGTCAGAACGTGGTCTACAACGTGGGGGTTTGAGGGCTGTTTTTATGGACTTAATTTACGTAGCGGACTACCACAAATCTAATATTGTGGATCTCAGGATCCACGTGTGATCAATATATATATAGCTTCAATATGGGCCTTGGATGCTTCCATGTCAGTTATCTATGACGTCAGCCATCGGTGACATAATCTACAGCCGTGGTTCTCAACCTTTTCAGGCAGTGACCCCACCAAGTTTTTATTTTATAGTTTGTTGATTACTTTTGATGCATTGATGATTAATTTCTTCTAATAGGTATTAAAAAGGTTTTAAAGGTCCTTAAATTGTCACTTCATCTGGGACCCCCCCCTCCCCCCAGAGAGACAAGAAAGACCTTCTTATAGCGACTTCTGCAGATCCACAACGTTAAAAAACAAAACAAAAACTATAGATCAATAGAAAAACTATAGATCAACCACTTAAACCCAATTCTTCAATGTCCCCCATGGGATCGTACTTGGTCCCCTCCCCTCATCTTTGTCAGAAATAGGAACTAGACAATCTACAAGCTCGCAAATCGAGGTGTTGTGAGCTAGAGGGTTAGGCAAAGTTAGGCAATTCAGAATGTTTGGCATAGCTAATTGTGAACTGTGAACATGATCCAGAGTAGTGATTTGTTTACCTTGTGTTCAAAACAATATAAAAACAATACAGCAACAGACGGAAGTCAGAGAAATCTTCAAGAATTCCCCTGTGGTTGATTGATTTAATTGATTGATTGATTAGTAGACAGCTGTGCGAGTGGCAGTGATGTGCATAAAAGATCTGCCTTCAGTCATGAAGCATGTCTTTCCTTCCTGTTGCAACTGCAGATTCTAGCTCATCATTTTGACACTGTGATTGAGAATGGGTGAGACTGCTTTAGAAATGTGACGAGTTTTTAATGGTGCTCCATGGGACTGAACACATTAGTTACAGTCCTTTCTAATTAGCATAATTAATTAGTATATAATAATTTACATAACAACAACCATACATACAGACAGGACAAAACAAAACAAAGGCTCTCCCAAAGATAGCCGCTCCCACCCCACTGTTTCAACCCTAAATAGTAAAAAATATACCCATTGCGCAAGACACGGGTGCCAACATTGGCACAGGGAAGGGTGATCACTGACACACTGGCATAAGTGTGAGAGAGGTTTTTCTTCAGTCAGTTAAATTCACATCTACAAATTACATGATAATTTATATTACATCCTGCTAGGGCTGGGTGCAATAACCGCAATACCGCCATATCGCCGGTATGTAACGCATACCGCGGTATCGGGTTCATTACCGCGGTTTAAAAAAAAATGAAAAAATGAAATGTTTTTTTTTTTTTTTATGAAATGAAAAGTGTATCATAATAAACAGTGACGCTCAGTCAGTCTAATCATGCCAGCAACACAACAACACCAGAGGGAGTTCAAAAAACCATGTGCAACCCAGATTCGGCACAAACAGGATTGATTGATTGATTCATTGATTGATTGATTAAAATATTTATTAACAGTTTGCAGAAATACACTACATTTCAAGCACAACTCAATACAAAGACTGTTAACTGTGAGTGGACACTTGTTTACAAGAGGGTCCACCTAAATTCATTTCACTCCTATGCCACAAAAATGTGGAACGCCCTACCAACTGTCATTAAGATGTAAATCCCTTGACTCCACCCACCCCTTTCCCCCCTCACTGTATACGTTTTCCCCCTTTTTACCTCCTTTATGATGATTTCCTGTTTTTGGCTTTATAGAAGTGCATAGTGTACAAAATGATATGATGAATTGAAAATGGTGGACCCTCTTGTAAACAAGTGTAATGCTTTATGGCAGGGGTATTCAATTAGATTAGGCCTCCTATGTGACACAGACCGAGTAGAAAAAAATGTGCCATTTTATCATGATTATTAGTGAGGACCTATTAAATGAAGATAGGTTCAAAAGTGGTCCTTTAATGATTACCGTCATTATGGTAATCTCACAATTAATATTGCACACACCATACCTGTAACTTTTATTAGCCCTCTTATTATTCCCCAAAAACTCATGACTGGGGAGGGATGATTATTAGTTTATGAGTTTAATAAGTATTACATCCTGAAAATATGTCTACGCTTGTTATGTGTATCCTATATGGACAATCAAAATCATTTGGGAATATTTAATTTTGATGTGGTGTCATAATTATAAATGTCACAGTCACACTGATCTCTACGGGAGAAGGAGATCAGCCGGAGAATCGGAGCGGCAGGGGCGGTATTGCAGTCGCTGTACCGCACTGTTGTGACGAAAAGAGAGTTGAGCCAGAAGGCAAAGCTCTCTGTCTACCGAGCAATCTTCGTTCCTACTCTCATCTATGGTCATGAAGTGTGGGTCATGACCGAAAGAATAAGGTCACGAATACAAGCGGCTGAAATGAGTTTTCTTCGACGGGTGGCTGGCATCTCCCTTAGAGATAGGGGGAGAAGTTCAGTCACACGAGAGAGACTCGGAGTAGAACCGCTGCTCCTTCGCCTGGAAAGGAGCCAGCTGAGGTGGTTCGGGCATCTGGTTAGGATCCCACTCGGGCGCCTCCCTAGGGAGGTCCTCGACGCATGTCCCACTGGGAGGAGACCCCGGGGCAGACCAAGGCGCAGTTGGAGGAAATACATCGACTCTCTGGCCTTGGAACGTCTCGGAATCCCCCAGGAGGAAGTTGCTCGGGAGAGGGAAGTCTGGAGCTCTCTGGTGGAGCTGTTGCCCCTGCGACCCGACTACGGATAAGCGGTTGAAGATGGATGGATGGATGGACACTGACTATCACGAGGTTGCAGACCCCTGAGCTAGAAGATGTGCTATTTCTGCCATTATGCCCAGAACAGGGATGCTGTAGGGTTCAAGTCTAGTTGTTCAGTTTTTCTTGCTTACTGCAGGCTGTGATGACACGTAAATCTTCCCTTGACATCAAATGAAGGTCTATGTATCTAAATGGATAAACCAACTTATTGAACCCCCACCCTCATGATTTCATCACCATACTTTAGAAAACCCCTTTTAAAGTTGGCCAAACATCTTAACAAGCCTTTGTTCCAGTATACCTATTCTATCTGCTCAAGTCCTGACTCATCCTCTTCTGCTGTCTGTCTCTGGGAACCCCAGTGGATGATGCAGAACGCTGGGCAGCCAGCCAGCCAGCCACACAATCACTCTCCCCTCGTGAAAAAGCACTTCTATCACATCTTCACACAGATAAGGCCGAGTTGGAAAAGCACCAAACACAGCGGCGACTTGTATCTCTCAGCGGAGGCGAGAAGGAGGAGGGACCCAGCTCGCTGCGGCGTTCTGCCGTGCACGGCAATAAGATACATGGACACCATAGACAAAACATCTACACTCCAGGTGGCTACATTCTCCCAAGGTCACATAGAACTGCGTATCTCTTACCTATATAGACACACAATGCGGCGCTGTGTATTGTGTGAAGAGTTTTGTTTATGAAAAGACTCTCTATGTAATTCCAGGAAAAGAAACTTGAACCACTGACATGTCAGAAAGAAGTTATGATACAGCTTAAAGCCTGAATCAATGGAGCATTTGTGGAACTCCGTCTCAACGTTTGAGCGGAGAGGCTGTGGTTGAACTATAGGACAATGTTCAATACGTTGTCTTTGAAAAGTCCTGTTGCTAGCGGGTGTCCCAGATGAGGTTTTCCTTTTCATATCAAGGAAACTAGTCTAGGCATGAAACGATAAATCAAAAACATTGATCAACTGATTAAAATTAGATATGTTAAGCATCATAATTCCCTTATGGTAAATAACCTATTATCCACATGAACCCTATTCTGGGCATGTCAGTACAGGCAAACATTCTTTGAAAATATCTACAAGCTCAATTGTGAGGAACCAAATAATCAAAATAATAATCAGCAGATTAATCAATTGTTAAAGTAGTAGTTAGTTGCAACCCTCATTCAGTCAGAGTCATGGAAGGATTGCTGTGTAGCATTTAATCTTTAAATAATAATAACATGGTGCAGCTCAGGGCTTTCAGCTGTCTAATGAGCATGTCTATAGACTTGTTATCAACAGTTTGATGTGAAACACAGTACACCCACTCGGTTTCTTCACTGATCTTATAGAGTTAAATAGCATTTTCACACGTCCAATAATTCACTCAGGGTAAACAATCTTTAGTTCTGTTTCATGGTTCACCAGGCCAGCATATGGCTCGCTCGCTCGCGCACGCATGCACACACGCACGCACACAGACGCGCACGCACGCACACACACACACACACACACACACAGACGCGCACGCACGCACACACACACACACACACACACACACACACACACACACACACACACACACACACACACACACACACACACACACACACACACACACACACACACACACACACACACACACACACACACACACACTTTGAACAAAGGCAGACAGTAATTTATCTTTGGCTATTGACCGTGTTTTTTACATGCTTGCCAGGTTGCGCGGGCGCTCTGTAATTGGTCGATCGCATCACGGTCACGGAAAGGGAAACTGCGGACACTCACAAAGCTGCGTTGAAAACGCAGAGGTAAAATCAGTGACGTATCGTGTCCACAAAACACAGGCCTAAACGGCACTTCCGCATACTCCGCACAGTCTATGACATAGCCAACCGAACCACGTACAAAGCTGTGCACGCACAAAGTGTGTTCTTTTCAATTGTGCATATACCTGTAGATGTGACAGTGCAGACACAAAACATTAACTGGAGATGGGTTTCTTACTCACCACTGTATAGGCTTTATGAAAAGGTTGGTTGGCCATCATTGGCTATGAGACGAGAACAGCACTGACTGCACTGCTTTTATCTACAAAGCCTTACTTAAGAAATTGCCTAACCATCTTAACAGCCTATTAGATCCCAAAGTTTGGCCGTCACCATACCCGACGTTCTCAAGATTACTTTGTTTTAGAAATTCCAAATGTTAGTTCTGAACTGGGAAAGACGGCTTTTCTTTACTATGCCCCTCACATGTGGAACTGTCTACAATCCGTTTTTAAACTGAAGAACGTGATTTCACTTGATCGCTGTTAAAACGTGTAAGGAATATTCTGAGATCTAGCTGTACTTTCTGAAAAGTCTATTATCTTGACTTATTTGGATTTAAAATTGTATGCCAAGTTTACTGTAATCAGTGCGTCATTGGAAAACAGAGCTGGCTCTCTATTTACCTTCCTGAATAAATAAATGTGAAAGAAAAGAAGAAATAAATAATTATTGCCCGAATTACTGGCTTAACTGACACTAAATCCACTGCTTGTTTCCTACAGTATTTAACTTTATACCCACATCATATACTCTTTAAGTCTGACTTTTAGTTGAGTATTAAGCTTTTTCGCTCCGTGTTTAACAAAATACAAGTATCTTGTCATTCAGTGTTTATGGACATTACAAGAACAAACACAATGTTTAACATCCTAAAACACATAACTGTGTATGTATGCATGCATCTAAGTAGGTGTCACATGTTGTCAGCCCTTGTATCAAAACCTCAGACAATTAACTCTGACAGTGCAAGTGCAGAAAAATAAAAGGCTACAATCCGGTAATCCTTTATGTAAACAAATCCAGCTTTGGGGCAACAGCACTCGAGCAGGGAGTGTCGTACTTTTACACGCAATTACAGACTTGTCCTTTAACAAAACCCCTTGGTACACAAGCAGGACCTAATCCTCTCCTTGTTCGGCCCGCCTCGTTCATCCCGGGAGCAGTTTGAAAACAATTATCACCACCCTGAATCACGGGTCGTGTTCTATCTTGTGGCGCAGTGACAGCACAAGTGTGTAACTCGACACCTCCTATGAGCTTTAGATGCCATTCAGATCAACAACAAGGATATGGACACAAAACTACCTGCAGCATTTGGCCATATTTGATTGTATATACAGTATCTGGCGCCTTGCTAAATCTGTTGCAGGTCACCATTTTATACTATAAACAATAATAATAATGAATCTTCAGTTCAGTGCATGTTATATCCTCTAATGACAGAAAGAGGTACCTGCAACTGTAATACATGTTTCCAACCCGGGTTTCCCGTTTGGGAAACCAATGTCTACCGCTAATCTCTCCTTGGTGTACTAGTTATATTGTACTACTAATAGTCTGGTGTATAGAGTGGTTGAAATATTGTTTATTTGTATTCACTAAAATATGCCCAAGGTCGCAGTTTTAACATATCTTACACATGAATTGTATTTTTTTTTAAACCACTCTCAAGATGCTTAAAACCCATTTTGGTATTAGCATTATGTTATGCTTTAGCTATTGGAAAATAGCAGATCTACAAGCTCATAGCGCGCCACCAAGTGGCGCGCTACGAGCTTGTAGGTCCGTTATTTTTGAGAAATCAAAGAACCACTGACATAGCTTTTTCAGAAAACTGTCAGGATGTAGAAGACATTTTTAGAATCTGATCTCAGGTCAAAATGGGTTAAATCCTATATATAGCCTACACTTAATTCATTGACCGGGATCCCCCACATGTCTGTACCTGCATGGTCCCTCCTTTTCTTTTACCATTACACAAAGTCACTTCTTATCTACAATTAAGTGCCATGGCGCGCTGTGAGCTTGTATTGGAATATCCACAACATAAAAACATTATACAAGAGACACATCTGACCTTGGAGCAGTGGCTCAACGGTATGACCAGACAGCCGAGTCTGAGACCCCCAGAGATGAAACACCGAAGCCCCTCGTTCAGCAGACGCCTGTCAGGGCATCAAAATGAATAAAGGTTTGTTTTACTCTGCACGGCAATCAGCCACAGGAAAACACTTGTAACTTTTATGATGGAGCCAGAGGGGGAAAATCAGCAACATTCAGGGCATTCATTAGGCCTCTCACAGTGGGTAGAGAAAAAACATTTTCCCCTCATGAAAGTGACAAAAGTGCCAAACGCAAACAGTGCAGTGCTATTTTAGAAGCTGCTTTAATAGTCTCCCCTGAGTTTTAAATGAGACACAGCGACGGCAGTGCACAATGAAATAAAGTAGTAATACTGGGGCCACATTCACTCTTAGGCAGAGCTGGGAAGAGTAGCCTAACTGTACTCAAGTAAAAGTGTAGAAGTAGAAGTAATCATCCAAATAATGACTTGAGTATATGAGTGGTAAATCACCCGGCGAAAATAGTACTCACTACTAAGTTACTTCATACGATCTAATTTGTTAAAATAATCAGAAAATAATTGAAATAGTAATTTTATGTGCTTTATGTGTAAACAACATTGGCTGAAGTTTTTCTGAAAGAATTAAACAAATATAACATGCATTTAAATGGGGTGGGTAAAAATGTAAGTAATAGAGGAGGCTGAACAAACAGTCAAAAAGGACACGCACATCAATACCTATAGGCTGGGTGCTGGATCAAAATGAAGTCATATAAGAAATGCAAAAATTGGCACACCAATTCAGGCTCCCAGGGTATCTTTACTTTTAATCAGGTAACGTCAGACCTTCTGAAGGTCTGAGGAAGGGCTGCGGCCCGAAACGTTACCCGATTAAAAGATACTTGGGAGCCTGAATTGGTGTGCCAATTTTTTTATTTCTCTTAAAAATGTAAGTAACACATAGAATGTAGCCATATAATTTGTACTTTTACTCCTTTATATTTTCCTGAAAGTGAAAGTGAAAATTACATTGCATTAAATCTACTCGACAAGTACAATTTATTCAAAAACATGAGGTAATTGTAACTGAGTAAATACCCCCTTTCTGCTCTTAAGGGACTGTTTTTTCTTTTCCTCTGCTCTCCTCAAGACAAGAAGAGTGGCGCTTTGACTCGACGTCCCCATAAATCTGTCACTGGATCAGTTAAGTGATTCTAAAATAGGCACGGGCGTCTGTTTGTTTTTTGGTGTGTTTTACGGTACTCTGTGACGCTGGCCTGTGGTGATTTGGGAGCGAGGAAAATGAAGTTACTTTTCTAAATGGAACCTGGTCTGCAGGGTTTTACAACGATAGTGGGAACAATCACACCCAATGTTTCCAATTCCACATCACTCGCTGGCTCACAGTGGCACCAATAGGCATTTCACAAATATTAATCTCTGCATTTATGAAATCTTAATGGGTGTTAATAGGTTGCCCAGACATACTGGGGGACGGAATCGTTTTTCTCATCAGTGCTTTTCTATACCATGTATTACGTATCGTCTATTGGGCAGAAAGTAACCTTGTAGGTCCAAAGGTGTTTATGGGAAATGGAAAAATAATAATGTAGGTATTTATTCTGAAACTCTCCCACGGACAGACTTAACCAGGCGTTCCTATTTTGGAAAAAGAGCATTTCAAAATAACCCTTCATTTAAAAACTACAGGAGAAACTTCTCAAATTGCTGGAAAATAACTATTGAAATGTTCAATGGGGTTTTCATCACTAAGTCTTACACAGAACTGAAACCTCCCTTGTAAAGGTTGTAAAGAAGGTTATGATGAATCATCATTGAAAATGGCATTCCCTGTACTCTGTTGGGAACTCTCCTGTATAAAATTGTTGCAATATTCCACTGCTAGACTGTCAACCAATCCTAGGAAATGCAACCACACATCCTTGCTTCTCTTCACTGGCTGCCGGTAAGTTTCTGAATTGATTTTAAGATTTTACTGAAGCCTTACAGGGCCAGGCTCCAAGTTACATTTTAGATATGTGGGCAGTATAAGATCCTGAGCACAGCCGTAGATCACCTGGGGTGATCAGGATTTTGCAGCCCAGGCACTTTGGGCTCTGGAATGCCCTGCCCGAAGATCGAAGGTTGCGATGTCAGTGTCATCTTTTACAATAAATCGCTTCTTTCATGTTTTACATAAACATGAATGGTCCTGCAGGGCCATTTCATGTATATTTATTTTTTATCTGTGATCATCTCCTTTTATGCTTTTTCTTTATGACTTTATTTTTTATTATTATTATTTTTATTTGATGGTTATTGTATCTTTTGATTTGTACATGTGTTATTTATTATGTCTTTCATCTTATGTATGTTGCTGTAATTTGTAAAGCACTTTGTAACCTTGTTCCAATAAGCGTTATACACCTATAGTTAATTAATGTTGTATGCTTTTATCTCTCCTCACCTTGACTACGCTAATGAACCCTAGCATGCCTATTCTGGGATCAAACATACCGTAGTAGGTCTACGAGCTCACAATGCTTTGTGATCTTGGCTATTTGTCATCCAAGCTCTGTTTAGAAGGGTATAAAGACCCCTGGGGCCGGGGGAGTCCAGTCGACAAACTATAAGATTAAGTGGTTCAGTAGAACTAAGAAATGGGGTCATATCTTAGCATCTCATTTAATTGGTTTTAGAATTCAGTTTAACATGTTGTCCCTATTTTTATAGGCAAATAGTCTGTGAAAATAGGCCAGAATTTAACATAAAATAGGTAAAAACATATGACCTATATGTTTTTATTGATTTTATTCTTTGCATGGCATGGCTCAGAGTTACAGTATACCTGAGCTCTTCAGTACATATGAGGCACCATGCAGCCTGAGGCCTTCAGCCAGGAGCCTTCTGAGCATCTAGATTAAAAACCATGAGGTGTGGTCAGACCTACACCACTATGGAATGATCTGCCTGAGGAACTCAGAATTATCTTTTAAATCTTGCCCGAAAACTCTTTTATCGTACCTTTACCGCAAGATTCTATAATCTGTGGATTTTTGTTATTATAAACAAACTCACATGAAAGATTACAAATCAAGATGAGATTGAGATCTCAAAAATCTACAAATCGCTTCAGGTGATACATTCCTTCTGAGAGCTCAACAAGAACACCCAGGTACCCTTTTTATATTTGAAACTCAAGCCCTTCAAATTCAAGCAGACCGATCGTAGTACTTTCAACAGTTGAGTGTGTTCGTTATTTAACACATCTTTCTTTTACATTTAAATTCCGTTACGTTTCTGATGAACGATACTCCATGATCTCCTCGGGCAGGAACCTGCAGTCTGTTCCTGTATCTTAATCTAATCTTGTAGATCTCGGGATCCACAAGGGAACGGCGTCGTTCCAAAGTGGGTCTCAGACTTCATGTAGCCAGCCTGTGACATGACACCAGTCATTTACTCCACATTTGGGGCTGGTTTCATTATACAGTCACAGTCACACACAGGCGTCAGAAGGGGAGTAGCCTATCCAGTGCCAAGGTGTTGAAAGGGGCAATTTCCCATGGTGTCTGGTGGGTTGTGGGCAGTGCCGGTTTTCTGGTGTGTAGTTTGTGAAAATGCCTGCCAAGTGGGGTCAAACAAGCACTTATTTTCTATTGGTTGACACCCAGTCAAAGTTCACCAATCTTGACCTCCACGCAAATTGAATGGAAGTGAATGGGGCGGTGGACACAGTAAATGAGCCACATACAGGAGGAAGAGACTCTGTCACGTCAAGTGTTGTATCTCCTCTTGTCCTTTAATTTCCTTGTGGCTAACTAAGGCATTAATGTTACCTGAAACGTTTTGTTTACGTTTGTGGTCTAAGAACGTCATCTGTCCAAATATTGAGCCTCTCGTGATACATTACCAACATTTTTACTTAGGCAGAGACTACAAAGCAAAAAAATAAGAAGAAGAAGATAAAATTAAAATAATTCGGTGTGATCTGCTGCCTGGTTAAAAGAACACAGACTCTAGTGCACTGTGCTTCTCAGTGGTGAAATGTCTCCATTTGACAAGTAAGCAGATGCACCTCGGGAAGGCCATGAAGTTAGCTCGATTTCTGTCTGTCTTCATATGTTGGACTGTGTCCAACTCCTGTTGTTGAGGACTGGGTTGTGCGTGCTGGTGCTCTCATTTCGGCAAACAGAACATAAACCACGCCTGTGTGAACTGTAGCTTGCTCCTATTCTTCACAGGGAACCAGGAATGCATCCAATACAACTCCCTAACATCCTCCATTCAAACCAGGGCAGAATCCAGGCAGGGACAAAGACATCTAGGATTGTATTTAAGCTTACCTCCATGTCCACCAAAAATAATGACCTCACAGAGACACCTGTCCTGAAATGACTGATTTTATTTAAAAAAAAGTCCTCTTAGACCTTTATTTATCAAATAATTCTGAGACAGAGGGCTCCATTTTCGTCACCGCTAAACCCCTTATCCCTAAACTTCTTTACCTTATTTTATTATTTTGAAAAACATTTTTGAATAGTTCAACTAGACAATCTACATTGACACGTTGTGAGCTTGTAGACAGGCCATTTTAACTATTCAAAAATGTTTTGCAGAATAGTATAAAAAGGCAAAGAAGTTTAGGGATAAGGGGTTTAGCGGTGACAAAAATGGAGCCCATTGAGCAGAAAGTCACTATGAACATAATTATTAAAGTAGCAGTAGGCCTAGTAGTAGTAACATAACAGGTATAGCAGCAGTATACAGTCTATACTAATAACCATATTCCAGTTAGTATTACAAATAACCCTAACTGCTCCCTGGACGCTGTATTAATAACGCCCAATACTCCTAATATTTATGTATTTATGTTTATTTATGTTATTAATACTACACCCTTCCCAGTCACGTAGAATAGATCATCCAACACAGAGCGCCTGTTCCTCCCTTCCCTAGGACACCCTGGCCAAACGCTCTTCTCCTCCCTCCTGGCTCCCAGGCTGTGGAATGACCTCTCCCTCTCAGCCAGGAGTCTCAGGACTGCAGACTCACTCCTCATTTTCCACCAATTTGATACACAATTACACACTAGTTGTGAAGTGTAGGTAACCAGGCTTTGTTACACAACTACACAGCGGCAGATACAACTGTTGGTGCAATAGTCAGGAAGACATATCTTTTCATTTCTACACCCATTGTTGATAGACTGTAGGGCAGGCCTATTGTGTCAGAATCTAAGCTTGACTACTTCTTTTTTTTAATATATATATATATCTTGACTTTTTTTGTTGTTTCAATTGTGACTTCAATGACACCTGAGTGTCCCTCCGGGGATCAATAGGTTTCTCTTCACAGACACCACTAGAGAACCAAACCGCAAGGGAAGAAGGAAGGTCATAAAGCAGCTAACCTGTCAGCGCACCCCCTCCGTTGGACTGTAAATCACTCCCCACCACGACTATCTGACCACATATCGCCGTTCACACCTCCACCGGCGACGTGGCTCACTGGGAGATACATCCATGTACCAGGAGCAGAATTTAGGTCAGTCACTCAGCAGGGAGTATCATGGTTACTACAGTAGCTGTTCTCAAGCCTATACAGTAGCCGGGGTCACGCCACCGTTCCCCGAACAGTTCAACTGTTTGAAACCTGACGAGAGGGGGGGCAGAGAGGCCACTCAGATCCCACTGCCACGCCATTTAACTCACTCTTCAACCTGTCATGCAGGGCACAGGTTAGACGCCACCGCACAATGAGCCCAGAAAAGGAATTCACTAACGGCAAGCTAGAATGAGAGAGAGAGAGAGGAGGGTGAAAGACCTATTTTTTTTCTTTCTGTATGGTTTTCATAAAGACAGGCGTTCAGAGCTGCCAGCGTCAAAGTGACAAGCTCTTTTATGTGCGCTGGGCGTGTCCCCGCCCCGGTTTGTAAAGGCGAGCAGGCAGAGATAGTGGTGCCCATTGTTGGGCCGCTGGGGGGAGAGAAGCGAGTCCCATCCTATTGAGAGGGGAGGGGCCGGGTTCGGGCAGGGAGCCTGAATGGGACCAAGGTAAGGTATCCATGCCCCTGGTGCCCTCGGTGTGGGAACAGATCCCTCACATCACACATCACACACTGAGGGATCACGTGCCACTGCTGGGAATGTCCCGCTAGTACCACGAGGTGACACGGCAGGGCCTCTGACAGGTACAGGAGTGTCACGCTCCTGTGTGGCATTAACACCGCCCGTTAAGACATCCGAAAGGATCGTATTCGCGCACACACACATACATGTCATGCACGCTCGCATCGCATGCATGAATGAATGCATGCACACGCATGCACGCACGGACACATGCATGAACACACACATGCATGCATGCAAGAATGCTCCTATGCACACACTCCACACAGGCACACAGACATGCATGCACACACACACATTCACACATGTATGCGCATGCACAAATGCAGTGCATAGAGACGTATAGGTACACACACACACAGTACACACTCAGATTTGAATAATAATTATGATAAATAATATGCAAAACTCATACAGGGTGACGAACTCACCAGCAGGGTCAGTGAAGTGCCTTCAACACTCCTTAATATTGACTTTGGCGCATCAATCATTCTCTCATTTATTGCCTGGTGTGTCTCATGTGTTGCAACTCGTCATTCCTGGGATTCCACAGGGAGCACAAATAAGACCCCACGGAATGAGATCGACACCAAAACAAGACAACATTCCTCAGGCAAGTTTTAACAAAAAGAAAGAAAAAAAAAGGCAAAGAGATAAAGAAAAGAGAACCTGTATTATATAAGTGGTATGGTATAACGGCTGGGATGTAACGATACCACCGCAGGACTGATCCCTGATCAAAGGTTATAGCTCAGGGCTTTTAGAGCTGAAACGCACGCATTATCATCTTAGTTGTTATTTGGATCATATTTCTAACGCAGATTAACTACTCTCAGCCTGGCGCCCCTATTTTGGCCACGTGATTTTACAACATCTTGTGAGATTGTAGATCGTCTATTTAATAAAATAGGGCTTTGGCGGTTAATTGTAAAGACAAAAAGGGTATTGTGTTCAGTAACAATATTATTAACACCTGGATCACATTTATCATAGTTTGCAAATGAAACAGAGACACGTCAAGGTTTAGTGAAGCTGAAGGGGGTTGATTGATTGGCCTTCTCCCAGGTGGCTCCGCCCTCTCTCTAACACAATGAAACGACTCTCTGATTAGCACTGATTAGCACACTCGTTTGTTTCCCAGACAACTAGTGAGCGGACAAAGCCACTTGACAGGCAGATTGAAGTAACTTTGTGTGTGTGTGTGTGTGTGTGTGTGTGTGTGTGTGTGTGTGTGTGTGTGTGTGTGTGTGTGTGTGTGTGTGTGTGTGTGGGCGCGTGTGTGCGTGCATGTGTGTGGAGTGTGTCTGTTGTTGCAGCCCTCCAGGGGATTACAATCAACTGCCCCGGCCTGTTGGGGGCTTAATGACTGAACTCTGCAAAAGCCACCAGTGTGTGTGTGTGTGTGTGTGTGTGTGTGTGTGTGTGTGTGTGTGTGTATGTGTGTGTGCGCGTGTGCGCGTGTGTGTGCGCATGTGTGTGTGTGTTCATGTGTGCCCGTGTGTGTGTGCGCACGCGCGTGTGTGTGTGTGTGCGATTGTGTGTGCGTGTGTGTGTGTTCATGTGTGCGCGTGTGTGTGTGATTGTGTGTGCGTGTGTGTGTGTTCATGTGTGCGCGTGTGTGTGTGTGTGTGTGTGTGTGCGATTGTGTGTGCGTGTGTGTGTGTGTTCATGTGTGCGCGTGTGTGTGTGTGTGAGTGAGTGCGTGTGTGCGTAGGCAGTGCTTACTGAACAGAGGCCACGTTGGTACTAATTGGTTCAGTCTACAGTGTTTATCTCTCGGGCTGCAGAGAAACAAGCCCATAGTGTGAATGAATGAAATCCCTCTGATTGCGGTTGAGAGCGATTAATAGTTAAGTCAGCAGGGTGAAAGACCTGATTTCTCTGTTCCTCTCTGACTAGAACACACTAGGCAGAAATAATCTGCAGCGTTAAACTTTTACACTTTTTTTTTCTTTTATTCTCCATTGTTCTGTAAAGCACTTTGAGCTGCATTTCATGTCATGAAAGGTGCTATACAAATATAAATAAAGTTTTATTTATTATTATTATTACTTTTGAACCTGAATGTCATTGTTCTGATGTGTGTATTTCCTATTTCAGGATACAAATGGTATTTTTCACACTAGGATATCATCGGAACAGATCAATGGGATGTAGGTCTAAAATCAACAAAATTGTTCCATTTGTACACAGAGATAAATGAACCCTAATGATTTTTGTACGTAGTGAGGGAACAATTAATTGCTAACTGTTTGGCAAGTCAAAATGTTTGATTATTGGCAGTGTGTGTAGATAAACAACATACACTCTGTGCCTATGTGAGCCTGTGAATAGAATACATGCATAATTATGTCTGTGATTAATGATTATACAAGTGCGTGCGACGTGCGTGCGTGTGTGCGTGCGCGAGCGTGTGCGTTCATGCAGAACAAAAGCCAATATTTAAGCCTGCCGTATGTGAGTCCATCACACGGTATAAAACACAGTTTGAACGGAAGATTGTCACTGTAGATAGATACAGTAGGCCTTCAACGATCCCTGTAAGGGAAATTCAGGTGCCATACAGATATCAGGAGAGATACAAGAGAAAAAAGCAAAATAGAAATAACGTAAGTCTGGCCTGGCCATCTGCATCCCTTGGACAGAGTTACGGTAGCATAATGTATGAACTACAAATAGATATAAATATAAATATAGGCATAAATATCATGTACAATCTATCTCCAGTAATATGAGTGAGCATACATGCACTGTACATCTATCATCCATTGATGATATATAGTGTATGGACAGATATTGACAGTGAATTTACAATTTAGGCATTTAGCAGATGCTCTTAATCCAGAGCGATTTAAAGTAAGCAAGAACAGCACACATCAATTACATAAAAATAGTCATCAAGAATTATAAGGAAGCTAAGAACCTAGTATCTAACAGTATAGAAAAAAACTGTAAAGTAAAGCTATGAGTGCTATGTCAGCCAGCTATAGAGGGAATATGAGTAAATATGTACAGTCAATCTTCAGTGAATATAATGAGTAATTTACAATCGATCGACAGTTATAGCCGAAGCAGGCCTCTAGGTATGATGATACATTCATCTGAGATGGAGACATAAATGCAGAGCTGTTCTGTTGTTTTTTAGTGGAACCAACACATGTCCAGACTCAGAGGCAACATCGGGAGGGGGTGGTGATGGGGTGGGGGGATTTGAGACCCATCTGTTGAGCAAAGCTTTTTTTTGGAGGGAGAGCACTAATATGGATTTAGGATATTGTCCTCTCCACAGGTGGGACTGTGTGTGTGTGTGTGTGTGTGTGTGTGTGTGTGTGTGTGTGTGTGTGTGTGTGTGTGTGTGTGTGTGTGTGTGTGTGTGTGTTCACGTGCATGCATGTATCCGTGTGTGTGTGTGTGTGTGTGTGTGTGTGTGTGTGTGTGTGTTCGCATGCATGCATGCATTCATGTGTGTGTGTGTGTGTGTGTGTGTGTGTGTGTGTGTGTGTGTGTGTGTGTGTGTGTGTGTGTGTGTGTGTGTGTGTGTGGTGGTAGTAGGAATGCGCAGTATAGCATTAGCAAAAACAAAACATATTTAAAAAGAAGGTGTGACCTGACCTTACAGACAAACAGACAGTCAGACCGACAGACAATAGCAAAGCAAATCTAGCCCAGACCGCTAAAGGTCAATATGATTTTTTTTGAGGACCACCTGCAGGGTGCGGGTTTGAATCCTGCAGCAGGCATCCCAGGCTTAGCAGCGATCCTTTTCCTGACTTGCTTGCTTGTAGAACTATAGCATCTTTACTCTGGGTTGAACATTCAAGGAAAATAGCAGATCTATAGCAGATCAACGCGTTGCAATAACGTGGCACGTTTGTCAAAGGGTGACCCTCTACATTTGGTGTAGTGGGTGAAAAGCGGTCCGTGTACAGTATGTACAGAGCCAACTCCGGTCCAGTTTATTAAGTCCAGAGGGTTTAAGTGCTTAAGCTGCCGGCACTTTCACTGCTGTCTGAACAGTGACATACAGACAGTGTAGAGAGATGCACTATACCATTCATTTTAGTACTTGAAGTAAAGATGCAAGACTATTTACAGCCCCAACCATTCAAATAAACTAAAGAAAAACAGTTTTTGGCCACCAGAGGGATCACTGACATGTTAGCTAACAACAGAAGCCTCTGTAGTTTGAGTGAGTGAGTGAGTGAGTGAGTGAGTGAGTGAGTGAGTGAGTGAGTGAGTGACTGACTGACTGACTGACTGACTGACTGACTGACTGACTGACTGACTGACTGACTGACTGACTGACTGACTGACTGAGTTCACTCTTCTGTGCTGGTCAACTACACCAAGGGTTTTCAAACTGTTTTAGGCCATGAACCGAACAGATGTTTTGGTTTGAATTAGGGCTGTCAAATGATTAACATTTTTAATCAGATTAATCACAGCTTCAAAATTAATTAATCAAGATTAATCACCATTCGAACAATTTCCAAAATATGACATGTTTTCCTGTATATTGTTGTGGAAATCAGGAAAATGACAGAAAGTGGATATACATTTGTTACTTTAAATAAAATGTAATTGTCTCAAATTCAATGTCATAATAGTCCCTTCATGAGAACTAGCGGTGATATTGAAATATTAAGAACATAAAGATCATATATAAAAGACACTCATCTGATGGGGGTGGGGAGGGATCTAGTTCACAAACGTTTTTAGTTTACACTTTACAATTTAGGCATTTAGCCGGCGCTCCTATCCAGAGCGACTTACAAGTGCGAGATCGGAATAAGCAGAGTGTTTGCATCATCGGTTTGACCTATAACCTTATAATCCCAACTTTGTCTTATGGGGAATAGAGAAAGAAATAGTAGTAGATAATTCTAGATGTGCTATTTTCTTTTACTTTGTTGTGACAAGACTTTTGACATTTGTTAATAAAATAAAATAAAATAAATTGGAAGAAATGTGCTTATAATTACAGGCCAGGCTGGAAGTGGTTAACATACCTGCTCCAGAGTGTCCAGAGTGTAAGGAGGTGTGAACAGTGAGCTGATTGTCTCAACGTGCTGGAACTGCATCGGCCTGTTTGTGGGGGGAAACTCCAGTCAATGTGGCACATTAGTCATGCAGGCTGAAACACAGATTATTGCTCTGGCAATCAGACAAACTCTAAATTAAGCCTTGGCCTTCAATGAGACAGGTCTTATTATACCACAGATGTTCCTCATGCAACATCACAAATAAAAGTCCAATCTCCCTGGGAAGGGCCATGCTGTGACATACATTTAAAATGGTTTCTGCACGGCTTATCTCCTCTACCTATCGCACTAGAGAGGGAGTAATGTCCTGATGGCCGGAGGATGATGGGGGGTGGGGTGGGGGGGGGGATGTCGGTAAACTCTCATTGGCAACATGTCTCTTTACTGACGGTAAATTACAGCATCTCTCTAATCCGGCTCTGCCCCCTCCCCTCCAACCACTACCACAGATAATGAGTTACTTGGCTTACAGGAAATGTGGGTTCACCAGGGGACAGATTGTACCCTGGTGTCTGATATATCATCTTTTATAGAAATTGTGCATATTGTACTGTATGTGCAGCATCCCGTTATTAGATTACAATCATTGCTTTGTGTGTAAAAACTAGTAAATCATGTGGATTTCGGTATCCGTGAAGTGAGATTTGTACCCTGTGTGGTCTTTCTTGCACCGTATGTCTAATCATGCACATACCTGCCGCCATGTGGGCCTACCAATGTGTTACCACTTCCGCACCTTATGCTGAACATCATGTACATACACATGCTATGTATCTACAGTATGTAGATATTTTTATGTTCTGTGACATTCTTATTTAATGTTTTATATCCCTCTTCCTGCATCCTTTTTCTTCTTCTCCCTTTCAGGTTAAAACATTAAAATGATGGCGCTTTTGGAAAAAACGAACGAGACACACGCACGCACACATGCACGCACGCACGCACGTGCACACACACAGACAGACAGATCGTCCTCCCATAGATGGTTAGCGTCTTATTACTCAGCTAAAAGTCAGACGGGGGAGATTACATGGATCTATGAAACATTTAGATAAATGCTGGAATTTATCCCCGAAGGGACCATAGACAGGAAACAAGCAGTGGATTTAGTGCCAGTTACAGTAAGCCAGTAATTTTGGCTATATAGTTTTATAGTCTGCACTGTCACATACACGACAGTACATATGTTTACTGTATGTGAGGCACTCTGTGCGTGCATACTCTGTGCGTGCGTGTGTCTTCTCCCCATAGGGACATACAGTACTTCTGCTGGTATGGAATCCGGTAAAGGCAGACCCCTGTAGGAGCTGACCAGTGCATAAGCACCTGCCTGACTGCCTAAATAAACGTGCTCTGAAAATGTCCAATGTCCAAGTTAGTACAATTTCATGATCATGACAGCCCTGTGCTTCTACTTTGACTTTTTGTGCAAAATAGTGCCAAACATCATTAACAACTGTTTCAATGTGTTTGTAGACCACGAGTTCAAGTTCAACTTTATTGTTAAGTGTATTATAATACAATGAAATACTTGTGCTATGGCTCTCTCTGCCTTGACAGAAAGGACACGCCATCCCAGAACCAACATAAAAACACTATAGATAGATTGTGTACACAACGCCCTCGTGTACATTATATGCACAATATAGTGTACAGGATAACATTTTTTTTACAACAACAATGTGCAGCACATATGGGTGCATCAGCCGTGCCTGTGGAAAGAACCTGTTACTGAGATGGGAGGTGTGCGATTAGGTTCTTTCATGCTTCCTTAAAGTGTTTTATATGGAAGGAGTGAGAACGGAACAAGTCCCGCTGTGTAACATTCATTTTAGAGACACATCTGCTAGGTCTCTGTTGTCTGTTAGAACTGATATTACCAGAAGACAGTTTGAAACAAACCCAACTATCGCTCTAATACTGCAGTGTTCTAGTGCCGAGGTTATTTTTGGAAAGATAAAGGCTATGCATTAAACTACATAAAATAATTCAATACATTTCCTCTAGGGATGCACCTAAAAGGAAATTCTTGGCCGAAACCGAATACCGAATATACAGTAGGAAACAGTTGGCCGAAAACCAAATACTGAATATCCGAATATGATTCATATTATATTATATCTTTTTCCTACCATTGCTGTCATGGCCGTACCTTAAAGCTACCTGATTTATGGCAAAATAAATGGTTATGGCAAAACTTAACTTAAATAATAATCACTATTATGGGTCCATAAAACATTTATTCAGCTCTTTTGAATTGTTCTGAATGCATTAATTGCATAAACTATCGGTGATATATTTTCTGCCTATTCAGGCCGAAACCGAATAGGCCGAAAATGCATTTTTAGCCATTTTCTGCCAAATATTTTCTGCGGCCGAATATTCAGTGCATTTTCATCTCATTTTTGTGTCGGGGCAGACATGTGAAACGTAAATAACAAAAACCTTCCTTTTACACATTTGCTACTGTCTTTACAGTCCTTTTAGTGGTCAGGATGCCAAACCACACCATACTGTACAACATCCTTAGAGTATATTACAGTATAACCATATTATTAACAGCACCGTGTGCACAAGTTAAACGCTGTTGAATGCTTGGACACTGTAAACTCCTGTAGACAAACCTGACAAAGTAGGAAATTCAAACCAAATATTATAGTGAACACCAATGTTCACGTCTAGACCTGAAATCAGTAGCCTAAGAATGCTGCCTGTCATGTGACTTAACAGTACACTATGACAGCATTGCTTGTCGTTCGGATGAAATCTACAGTATATGTGGGAGATGCGTGCTATACCTCGGACTATACCTCAGATCAACCAGCTAATTTCCCCCCTTTGCATGTGTGCCACCCATGGGAATAAGTACAGCATCGATATCATCATCATCATCATCATTCGAGTGCCCTCGAGACCTGCGACACAAGCTCCTTCCACTGGTCTATGTTGCTCGTTGCCAAGTTCATTCACAGTCAGTCCTGTGTCCCTACATCTGGAAATGTGACTGGTCTTGTTCCTCTTGATGGGCACTGAAGAATATCCGAAATGACCTCGTCTTTTGCTCTGTGGCATTGATATAGGTACAGGTATATCAGGAATACATGAAAATTACTTTCTGAATGGTTTCCAAGCAACCCTATATATCCAGAATAAAATATAAACTGGTATATGTTACTGCAACCACAAATATGTTGAATCTCAACGTTTCTGATGCAAAAATATATGTTTCATATATACCGCTAGCGGCCATTCCACTGTGTGTGTGTGTGTGTGTGTGTGTGTGTGTGTGTGTGTGTGTGTGTGTGTGTGTGTGTGTGTGTGTGTGTGTGTGTGTGTGTGCGTGTGTGTGTGTGCGCGCGCATGCGCGCGTTGGGGGTTCAGGTGAATAGCTGCGCTTTAATTTAGTCATATAAAACGGAGACTATAGTCATACAAAAAACCCTAATAACGCTTTTCTGAATTCAAAACGTGTGCATCAGCTTTTGCAAATTGGAGATGGAAAGCTTCCATAAAATGCTTATTTTCAGATTGGCAGAGGAAGACAGCGCCCAGGAATCTCAAAGGAAGCTTAGGCATTGGGCGAAGGGTGGAGAAAAAAAGGGTTACAAAGATCGTGCTATAAAAGGTTAGTACAGATGTTTATTTTCGAGGGCCCATAGTATCATTATGGGTGCTTTCATACAACTTTAAATCACTGTACAGTAGCACTTCTTTTCACCAAAACCTGGAAGCAGGAGATCCAACAGAAACCATTAGCTGTCCATGTGAGGAGGCAATATACATACATCACCAAGGAAAACATGACCTTGATTAGATGAGAGAAGTGTTGTTGAAGGGAGGGGGGAGCGAGTTCAGTACCAAATGAAACGAAGAAGACGAGAGGAAATTCAATCTCCACACACTGTAATTCACAATAATAGCCGTGCTTCCTGCAGGAATGAGCTTCTTTTCTGATTGTTTAATTGTTTGCAGACATGTTGGGGGTGAACTGACTGGAACTGGTAGAGCCACCGCCGGTTATATGCCGTCTCCCAGGGATTAGCGAGGAACGTGGTGGGAGGAAATCTTACCGAAACAAACAATCAGAGTTTGCAGCTGAGAGAGCACATGTGATCCATTGATCAATGGGCTGATTGATTGATTGATGGATGGATGTATGGGTCGATTTGGTGATTGATTTATTGATCGATGGATTGACTTTTGAACGGAATCCTTTCTGTTCTCCAGCAGATGTCTCAATAACCGCCCTCTGTCTGTGTCAACAATATATATCTACATCTTGATAATCAGCAGTCTCGCCTGGCACACTTCACTTGTGTGCAGGAGAGACACATGGAAATGGAAGAGAAAATGTACAGGTCCGTTCTGCTGTTATGACAACCATCTAGAGCAGGCCAGTCTGTCGTGGTGCTTGGTGCAATTGTTGTTTCAAAGCAATCACACATATCGTCATTGTCGGGCATCTCCATGCTCAAACATTTTGTGTTTTGTCATAAATTACTGCCCTACTTGATCATACTACGGCGTCACACAAAAGTAGCAGATCCACAAGCTTGAAGTGCGGCGTGGCCCTTTGAACTTGAATCCTGAAAAGTAACATTTTTGGACATAATAGGTTGAGACAATATCATGGAAAGAGCTACAGTAGGCCTGGGCCGGCCTAGCAGTCCGATGACTTAGGCTGCTAATCCAACCTGACAGCGTGACGCGGGTTCGACTACCGATCCCGACGACCTTTGCCGCTTGTCCCTATTTCTCTCCCCCATTTCATGTCAGCTTACTGTACATTTCAAATAAAGGCAGAAAAAGCCCTATTGAAAATGGCAGATCTACAAGCTTTAGATCGGATATTTTCAAAAGGCTGAAATAAGTGGGTAAACTAATAACGTTTTGAACTAATAATCAAGATCTACAACATAACTAGTGACTAAAGAGTACAAAGAAAAAAATATATCTGGGTGAGACATGCAGGGGAAGAAATGATTCAGTGGAAACATCATGATGATTAGGATGGGTGACGCTGGAGAGGTGTCTCTACTGAGCATACAGATCATTACAGGTGGAGAGGTGCTCACAGAGGATGTCTATACTGAGCATACAGGTCATTACAGGTGGAGAGGTGCTCACAGAGGATGTCTATACTGAGCATACAGGTTATTACAGATGGAGAGGTGCTCACAGAGGATGTCTATACTGAGCATACAGGTCATTACAGGTGGAGAGGTGCTCACAGAGGATGTCTCTACTGAGCATACAGGTCATTACAGATGGAGAGGTGCTCACAGAGGATGTCTATACTGAGCATACAGGTCATTACAGATGGAGAGGTGCTCACAGAGGATGTCTATACTGAGCATACAGGTCATTACAGATGGAGAGGTGCTCACAGAGGATGTCTATACTGAGCATACAGGTCATTACAGATGGAGAGGTGCTCACAGAGGATGTCTATACTGAGCATACAGGTCATTACAGGTGGAGAGGTGCTCACAGAGGATGTCTATACTGAGCATACAGGTCATTACAGATGGAGAGGTGCTCACAGAGGATGTCTATACTGAGCATACAGGTCATTACAGATGGAGAGGTGATCACAGAGGATGTCTATACTGAGCATACAGGTCATTACAGATGTCCACAGCCCCAAAACCGCTGGCATGCTACTAAATGATGTCACAAACGAGGCGATGTCACAAACTGTCAGGGACTGTGCCATGTCCAAGAAATGCCCGATTATGTCATTTGAACTCATTGAAGTTCAATTCATTGAAGTTTGGTGTGTGTGTGTGTGTGTGTGTGCGTGCGTGCATAGTTGCATACAGTACAGCAGGAAGGAAAAGAACACCTGTGATGATGCAAGACCTGTTAGGTTGTAAAAGAAAAAAGCACCTGGACAGTGACACACTTTTTCTGTCCTAACACATGAATGACTGCTATAGGAGAAAGAGGGAAAAAAAGATTTTTAACTGCATTGAAAGAGAGAGTTGGAAAGAGAAACTTACAGTAGGAAAGCTGAGAGGGAGACATGTGTTGTTGGAAAGAGAAACTTACAGTAGGAAAGCTGAGAGGGAGACATGTGTTGTTGGAAAGATAAATAGTAGGAAAACTGAGAGGGAGAGACAAGTGTAGAAGAGACAGGAATAGGGAAGCCGAGAAGGAGAAAGTGTGCGAGAGACATATACAGTAGGAAAGCCGAGAAACAGGCCGTGTAGAGAGAAAGACGGATACAGTGCAGGTGAGAGAGAGAGATACTGTAATAGGATAGCTGAGAGGGAGACAGTATAGGAGAGACAGACACTAGGAAAGCTGAGAGGGAGACAGTTCAGAAGAGAAGGCTCTGGCCGGTATTCAACTTCAGTCAAGTTTATGTAATCATTACTTATCATTTAATTATAAAAAAAAAAATTAAAGATTTTTTTTTTGGAGAGACGGGGAGAGACATGCAGCAAAGGTCGTCATGAACGGGACTCGAACAAGCGCGCTGTCAGGCCAGAGCCTATACGGAGCATGCGCCTGGATCACTAGGCCAGCGGGCGACATTTAATGATTTTAAAGTGTGCGTGTGTGTGTGTGTGTGTGTGTGTGTCTGTGTGTGTGTGTGTGCGTAAGAATCACATCCAGCCATCCATCACAGAAGTCTTCATCGCATGAACTTGAGTGAGTCATGTGTTTCCCTCTATGAGGGCAGATGATTGGATATTTCAGCAGCACACTGCATGCAGCTGCACTCTGACTGGATAGAACATGTCCTCACAGGTTGTGTACCGGCTGTCCCTCGGCCGCTGCCCCGCCCGCCATTCAACAGCTCTATGGGGGACATGCCTCTTCCAGTCTCTCGCAGGAGTAAACAAGTGGTCCTCAAAGGGAACCCTAGGGGTCCTTCAAGGGGTTCCAGTGGGTCACTAGGTCCACAGCTAATTTAGGTTTTTATTAAGAATCAGTTTAACCAACGCGATGCAACGTGTCGTGAG
Organism: Protomyctophum parallelum; assembly: GCF_964188405.1. Classification (NCBI taxonomy): domain Eukaryota; kingdom Metazoa; phylum Chordata; class Actinopteri; order Myctophiformes; family Myctophidae; genus Protomyctophum; species Protomyctophum parallelum. The sequence goes on from NC_139707.1 coordinate 15,948,420, forward strand.
CTTGTCGATCTGCTATTTTCAAAAAGTGTTGAAAAATTGTGACAATTTGGGAATATTTGTGAAAGTTTTTAACAACACAAATCTAGTGGTCTCTGGCTCAAAATATTTTCAGATAGTGAGAAAAGGCCACCCGTCGCGGGGGGCTGGGGGAGGGGGTACAGCAGAGGGGATGCACGCACGAGGAGCAGCGTATTGCTGAGCAATGCGATGAAAACAAGACTCAACCCTGGGGCCGTGCATTCTTTTTGTACAAAAAATACTTACAAATGCAAACGCTTGTTGCTTAACAACGCAAAGCCACACATGCAAACAAAACTACACTCACACACCTAGCAACACGACGAAACTGAAAGATGAGCATGCTGGGATGCTGTGTGCGACTAATGCCTCTGTTCTGCAACACATTTAGGTCGACTGAAATAGCACAGCCTCAGGGTGCAGTTATGGAAACTCTCATTTTACTCTTTTACGTTTTACTGAAAAGTGCAAGCCTCATTATCTCTCTCTCACACACACACACGTTGAGTCTTGAGTGACTTGTCCTGAATAGCATGCCTCGAACTGTGTGTGTGTGTGTGTGTACGTGTGAGTGTGTGTGCGTGCGCCGATGCAGGTGAGTTTCAGCACCAGCTCCGGATTCCAGGAATGTGAACAGTGAACATTCCTGGTGACCACAGTGCCCAGGAACACACACACACACACACACACACACACACACACACACAAACACACACACACACACACACACACACACACACACACACACACACACACACACACACACACACACACACACACACACACACACACACACACACACACACACACACACACACACACACACACACACACACACACACACACACACACACACTTTACTTTATTCGTTTATTTGGTCGGGACAGTGTACGTATATTGATGAACATTACATTATAAATGCAGTCAAACAATACAAACAGGACTGACATACAGGACATAGCATACAAATACCTAGTACATTTCGAACGTAATAAGACTAATACGAATAAGAAATAAGAAAATATTAAACTATTAGATAAAACTATTATTAGGGTGGGTTTACTCTAATAATCTCTATCACGGCATACAAAAGAAATACACCTAAAATAATCATGAATGGTTGCAGCTTTGGTTTTCAAGCAACCATTTTTTCAGATTGTATTTAAAAAAGGACAATGTAGCACATTCCCTTATATGCAGAGGAAGTCCATTCCATTTTACACAGCCCTGTACTGAGAGGACATTTTGGCTGAATGTTGTTTGCCGGTGCGGCACTTCGCAGTCTCCTCGAGTTGTTGCTCTGGTACTGATTCCCCTATCGGGCTTTCGTTTAATGAATTCACTTAGGGGGGCGGGCACAGACCATGTAGGGTCTTGTATATGTATATGTATATGTATATATACCACAACCTGTTTGAAATTTTTGAAGTTATCAAAGCTAAAAAAAATTGAGCCTCCGGAGGATGTTACAATGATGATATGAGTGGGGCTTCCTGTCAAACACCTTGAGTGCCTCTTGTAGAGCTGTTCTATGGGTTTGAGAGTATTCACGCCTGTGCAAGACCAGTTTGTGAAACAGTATTCAATGTGTGATAGGATCATGCAGTGAAGATACGATCTGGCCACTCCAACTGTCTAATTTGTTTAAAATTTTGAAGGTTGAATTTAATCATATTAATGACTTTCTTCACATGTTTTTTAAATGTTAGGGTTGAATGTTTGTTGAACAATGTGGACCCTGTTGTAAACAAGCGTAATGCTTAATTGGGTCGTCCACTCACAGTTAACAGTCTTTGTATTGAGTTTGTGCTTAAAATGTACTGTAATTCTACAAACTGTTAATAAATATTTCAATCAATCAATCAATCAAGTCTAAAATGACTCCGAGGTACTTGAACTCCGTGACAAGGTCAAGTTCTTCTCCACCCAGAAATCACATTTGATGACTCCAACACAACTGGTCTTTTGGAGAAGGCCATGCAGACTGTCTTTTTGGCATTCAAGAGCAGACATGAATCTACACACAGTGTGTGTGTGTGTGTGTGTGTGTGTGTGTGTGTGTGTGTGTGTGTGTGTGTGTGTGTGTGTGTGTGTGTGTGTGTGACTGTGTGTGTGTGTGTGTGTGTGTGTGTGTGTGTGTGTGTGTGTGTGTGTGTGTGTGTGTTTGTGTGCGCGTCTAAATGATACGGCTGAGTTTATGTCCCATGATCCTCTCTGACCCTAGCCTGTTAGAGAGGTTCACACCTGGAAACAAAGTATTATTATGACAACATACTGTACTGTACAGCATGTACAGTATATACAGTAACAACGTACACACAGTGCTTCTCACAGTGGTGTCAGGGGGCCTCCTTGGGGGCTTCAAAGGGGTCCCCAGCTAAATCTTTAAACCTTTACGTATAGGGTTTATGTATTGACCATATGACCTACCCAGTCTCACCCAAACAAATAGCACGGAATTGCAATTCCGTACATACTGTGCACGCCTAGAAACCCCTGAAATCCATACATAGACAATAACGGAGAAGCCACTTGAGCCACCACCAAGCGACCTTAAAGGGCACACAAACCACTCAGCCCGACCCAGTCATGGTGAAATAGCACTTACTCGTGAAAGCCACACCTCTATCACGGATTTTGGGGTTTTCTAGGCTTGTACAGAATTGCAATTCCGTGCTATTTCGCCGTATTTCAGTGAGATGGGGTTGATATGACTATATCCCCATAAGCCTTGCCACTTTTTCCACGCTTGATGACATTTAGTGTCTTCAAAATACACCTTTTGCTATGAAAACCTGCAAAACCTGTCAGTCCGTCGTTCCTTCCATCATGCCACCATATATGGCCGTCAGTCCCTCACGCCTCGTGACACGTCACGCCACCATATATGGCCGTCAGTCCCTCATGCCTCGTGACACGTCACGCCACCATATATGGCCGTCAGTCCCTCATGCCTTGTGACAAGTCACACCACCATATATGGCCATCAGTCCGTCATGCCTTGTGACACACTCCATATATGTCCGTCTCCATGAAAATCACAACACTGACCTCGTTACTTAGATCTCCATATATGGAGCTGACATGTTCAGACATTCCATATGTTGATCTGACCTCATCAAACCCTGTACATTCAAGACACGCTCCATATATGGCCAGTACAGAATTCATCCCTTATGTTGATCTGACCCCCCATGCCAAAGTGCCAGCGCTCGTCCAGCAGTCTGCGTCACCCAGGCGTCAGGGCGTCGTACTGGTTACTCTACTACAGATTTTGTGACTACGTCCAAAATTCACATAAATCTGTAGATATTATCTCTGGGTTCATGATTGTTCTAGTCTCGGAAACCCAGATGTTTGTATTTCCAGGAAGAAAAAATAAAGTCTGGGTACTAAAAACGCATTCAATTGTGGCATGCAGGAGCACGAACGGGTCTCTCTCTGCAGCCTTATTCAATTGACACACGTTTGCGCGCACACACACTACTCTCTCTCTCCATCTCTCTAATTAATCAGGCTCATCTGCTGCAGGTGTGTCTAGTTTCTGCTGGTGGATCCGTGAGCTGCTTATGCCATAGAAAGCATAGGTCTGTTCCAGGCTATGATTAAGCAATATTATTATTTATTATTAATATAATATTGAATTATACAACAGTTACCCTTAAAACCAAGAAAATCGCTGAAAAAACATATTTATTTAATGACAGATGAAGTCACTACGACCACAAATGTCCCAAGAAACTAGATAGCCTAGCCACCGAGTTTGCTGCGCTCTGGGAGAACAGAGCAGCTGAATTATTTTTTTGATTAGGTGTGGAGTGGTGCTCGTTTGAACCACAGCTAGAAGGCTGTTTCAACCAATCAGATTGAGTCCTCGAAACGACCTGTTATATACCTGTATAATTGTTCTCATTCCATTCCAATTGGCTATGACTGCATGCCTTCCAAATGTCACAGGCCCTGGGTAGGCACCCTGGGGAGACCTGTGGAGACAGGGGGAGACCTGTGCTCCGAGGATCGCACTTTTATAGTTTAAAATAAAAAAAATTCTAGATTAGATTACCTGTTTGAGGGATTAAACTTGATTCTGAAAGTCAATGACAACACAAAGTGACTGTTTCTGCGTGAAACTTTCCTCATCGGTGCACCAGGGTTTGTTTTTACCACTTGTTTTAACAAAATTTGGGGACTGAATGATTAATTGACATTGACATGTAGACATTTCTTTAGGCGTCAAACGATGTGCCTGTCCCGGCTGTGAGGTCACAAAGTCAATCTACACAATAAAACTGTTAGTGTTAAAGCAATTCTGAAGACTGTACAAATGGAACCAAATGGATCCGAGCAGAATTACATTAACACTAAGGATTTTACTGTGTGAACCCCTTTCAGCTTGGAGAAATGTTTCTCTGAGATTTATAAACCATGTTGTGTGTTTGTGTCTGTGAGTGTGAGTGTGAGTGTGAGTGTGAGTGTGAGTGTGAGTGTGAGTGTGTCTGTGAGTGTGAGTGTGAGTGTGAGTGTGAGTGTGTGTGTGTGTGTGTGTGTGTGTGTGTGTGTGTGTGTGTGTGCGTGCGTGCGTGCGTGCGTGACTGTGCACGTGTGAGCGCGTGTCTGTGCTTCTCTCCCCAAATCAAGCAGCTTTGCTTTTACAAGGCCAACTCATAAACAAAAGCTTTAAACCCCCCTTTTGCTCCTGAAAGCTTAACCTTTATGACGACGCAATTTATTTCCTCTGCCAACATTTCCCCCCGCCTTTGAAGTGGGGGGAAACAATATAATTTCTTGTACATGTGTAATACCATCACTTCTAGTTTGGTGACTTTAAATAAAAGGCGTTTTGTATAAACAGGACTCTTGCGGCGGGCGGCTGTTTAACGGCCGAATAAATACAGCTTTAGCCTTCAAGTTTGCTTTATTCTTTTTACTTTACAGCTGAGCAGACTGATCCTCAACCGCTGTGCTTTCAACACCACGCCCCCCCCCCCCCCCCCCCCCCCTCCTCCCTCCCTCCCACGAAAGCCCCTCCGATCCTCTCGAAAACCACCCTCCTTCTGAAAGCACCTCCACCACCACAGGGCGTCTACTCTGCACACCAGGGCGCTTGTTCCTCCCGATCTGCATTTTAAACATCAATAAAATATCTTTACATTTCCTCACCTGGCTGTTAAAATGTAGCTGAGCTATCCTCTCTCTCTCTCTCTGTCTCTCTCTCTCTCTCTCTCTCTCTCGCTCTCTCTCTTCACTTCAAGTTCGTCTCCTGAGTTTGTGTTATTGTTTATTGTTGTTTTGTGTTGAAACGAGATCAGGTTTCTTCACCAGCTGAGGTTTAAGATCATTGTTTGTTTTCATGGTGCATTGAGGGTGTGTGCGTGCGTGTGTGTGTGTGTGTGTGTGTGTGTGCGCGCGTGTGTGCAGTGTGTGTGTGTCATGGTGCACTGAGGGTGTGCATGCGTGCGTGCGTACACGCGTGTTTCTGACATATGAGACGGGTTCCAGGCCTTAAATATTTCACAGCTTAGCGGCCATTTGTACCATGTGTACTGAGCACGCTCCCTGGCTGCATATGGCTCTGCATTGTGCCGACCTCATCCTCCTTCATTACCACATCTCTCTCTCCCTCTATCTCTCCCCTCCCTGTCAATTTAACGCTGACAGTTAGACGTGACTGGGAAATAAAACAACTCTCTCTCTCTCTCTCTTCTTGTACATACGACAGTACTTTAATTCTTTCCTTGCTCTTAACCTCTTTACCTGTAACTCTGTATATCTTAACTGCTGTGCTGCCTCTGGGGCGACTGATGTTTCCCCTGTGGGATCGATAAAGGTTATCCAGCTATTTTAATGTTCAGGTCTCCTCTTTCCTTGCATGCCAGTGTCACCCTCATGACCTGTAGTGTATAAGTGAACTGTGCCAGCTCAGACAACAGACAAACAAGACACAAGTCCATATCTGTACTGAATAAGCTGGGATTTAGACCTAATCAGGTATAACCCACTGCAGTTTATGATCTAAAAGTTTAGATCATAGACTTTGGTTAATATCTGATTAGAGGGGTTTAGATTCTAAACCCAATGAAGTCTGGCATGTAAACCCACATGCAATGCAAATCCACTACATGGGATATAAACCAACTATAGTATAGGATGTAAACAAGAGTACACTCTAAACACACTAGCATTGATTCTCAACCGGTGGGCAGGGAGTGGACCAGTGTGGGTAATGCAAGCAGACCCCCATATAAGTAGGAAAACACTACAGTATATGCTTTTTTTGCCAATCGATCATCATTATTAAATAAACATTCTCAGATACAGCAGAGAAAGGAATGGTACTATACTGGCACTAGAAATGCAGTGCAGACACGACCCACCCATCTGACTATACTTAACAGCAGCCGTTCGGCTGGCGCATCCTTACAATGCAGATATTTATAGAAGAAATGTACCACTTAACTTTAAACTTTGTTGACCACAATGACCAGGGTCCCTCCTGTTACCCATCTACACGAAATCTCTGCAGTGATGTTACAGCGTCGTCAGCTTGTAGATATTTTCACCACATGATCACCTATTTTTTGCCGAATGCTCGCGTATCACGACTTGGCCAGAATAGGGACGCTATAGGAGTTTATGTAAAATGGCTGTAGCTCTGTTTGAAGCCTATACCATCAGCTCTCTGGGACCTTGGAAAACGTGCTCGGTTCTCAGCCCTCGTTGACACTGTTGAATGCGTCCCGTCATTAACCCGGCAGTGAGGAGAATACGACTTCCTCTGACAGCAGGCTCCAATGGGAGTCATAAAAGAGCCTTAAAGTTCACACCAGGCGACACTGTCATGTTACTGACTTGTCAAGGTCAAGACTGGTGTCGGGAGCACGTTTACAATGGGAGACAAGTACGTGTTGCCGTTTGGATGGAGGTGGTCCCATGCGGAGGGATTTACTCTGAGCGAACAGGCATGGGTTCAGTGACTTGCTTAAGGAGACTTTGACGGCAATTAGCAATAGAAACCTCAAATCTGAGAACATTCACTCGGCTCCCAAGACAAACAGGTAATGAGCCTTAAGCACTTACTAAGTCCTTTATAATGTCGTCATAAGGTATGAAGAATATGGAAAATAGATGATCTGCTATTCTAGCTACTTTATGTATGTAATTATTAAGATGTACCCAAAATAGTCATGCCAGTTTAACAGCGGTTAATGTTTGATTTGAAAACCACAAGGAGATTAGTAGGAAGGACATGCCGGTCCTTCACCAAATCAACCCTAAAAATGACCCCACCCCAGCAATGTATCGTTTGTGCTGCGGTCAACCGAGAGCCTGCATCGTCACAAAGTTGTTTGTTTATTGTTACTGAAGTAAATAAAAATACAGAAAATAAACACAGAGTACTACAGTACAGTACAGTACAGTACGGAGTACTACAGTACAGGACAATAGAGTTCAATGCGGAGTAGTACAGTACAAATACTTTGTAGTACTGTACAATACGGACAATATGTTGTTCAGTACAGTACAATATGGAGTAGTACAGTACAGTGCAATATGGAGTAGTAAAGTATGGACCAGATGTGGACCAGACCCCTCCACGGAGCCCACCTGTCTATTTCTCTCTGTCTATCTCTCTCCCTCAAAAAACCCCCAAAAGATATATATTACAAAAAGAAAAAGAAAACACTATCGAATTACCGCTATTTCCTTCTTCCCAATTGCGACGCGTGGTGCCAGAAGTGAGCAAATTTATATTCTATATATATTAGTGATGGGAGATTAATCGGCAAACACATCAGTATCGGCCAATTCTAGTTGTTTTTAGATTAATCGGCATCGGTTCGATTAATCAATCAGACCGATTAATGAATCGGTCCGATTAATCGGTCTGTCTTTACAGATAAACAAGCCCAAAGTAACGGCTTGAACAGAGATCTACAAGCTAACAATATTAAATATGACTTGCCTAAGCCTGCAGTGCAGATACCCTGTTACATGTATTTTTCAGAATGGACAAAATTATTATACATTTTTAATACAGAATAAGATCATATCGACATCGGTAATATCGGTTATCGGCCACAACAGCAATTCATTATATCGGATATCGGCCAAAATGTCTCAACGGCGCATCCTTAGTCTATATACATCTGTACCATGTCTGTCCGTCCTTCTGTCCCTCCGTATCTGTCTGTCCCAATATCTTAGAAACACCTTGAGGGAATTTCATGACATTTTGCACAAATATTCAATTGGACTCAACAATGTACTAATTAGAATAAGGTGATCCATCTTGTTAGGCCAAAAATCAGATTTGGGCTGCCAGTCTGTGCACACTAGTGACACTACTGTGTTACAGTACATTACAAACAGAAACACACTAGTGACACTACTGTGTTTACAGTACATTACAAACAGAAAGCCTGCCAAGCAGATTGCTATGTCTCTCCTGCGCCAGAAGGCCATAATATCACTGACAAAACCCTCCACTGACCGCCTGTTCTCCACTGACCCCCTGTTCTCCTCGCAACCTGTCAATGCACTCATAGCATGGCTCTCTCCTGCACAGTAAAATACTCTGTGCTCATTTAACTCTAAAATACTTGCAAATGGAGTCAAAATGGTAAAAAGTACTCAATTGTTTTCCTTAAGTAAAAGTATCAATACGGCAATGTAGAAGTAGAACTACTCCGTTACAAGTACTGTATAGTGCAGAATTAAAAATGGACTTGAGTAAAAGTACAAAGGTATTGGTATCAAAATGTACTTTATACCAACAGTTTTCAAATGTATGAAAATAATTTGAAAATACAGTAGCCGATCTACAAGCTCACAATGCGTTGTGTCGCCATTTTCAAATGACCGAAATGTATATACTATATAGGGCTGAAGTGGTTACTGTATCTAAGTTAGTTACTGCGAGAGTGTGGTCTAGCCAACACCAACTCGGGACTCCTGGATCGCTGCCCTCCAACATCAGGTTCCTGAGCTCTACAGTGTTGTTAGCTAAAATGTTGCGCCACAGTGCATCTACACTACAGTATGTTGTAGGTGGTGCGCTTCTTTCCCCTTCTGGCTTTACCCTGGGTTGGTTCCCAGAGTCAATTTACTTGCCCCTAGTTCTGGATGCCTGACGCAGCAGTCCTGCCCTGCCAGCCTCATCCTTCTCTCTCTGACTGTGTCTGTGACCCGTGGTATGTCCCATAGAGGTCCACATTTCTGATGCAGTCCATCCATGTGACACCTAATGGCATTCGTAGCATTCTTGTATAGACTCCATCCAGGGCTCTTTCCTGTTGTGCAGTGAGGGTCCATGTCTCAACCCCATACAGCAGTACTGTGCAGTGAACAGCCGCCTCTTAAGGTTTTCTCCCATATCTGATTTCTACATTCTCCTCATCCCATGCAAGGCATTCCAGGCAAGTGCTCTCCGGACCTTCAGGTCCTGTTCTGTTGAAGCAGTACAGGCCTGGAGGTATTTAAAGTAATCAATTGTCTCGAGCACTGTCACGTCAGAATGCAAACGTTTTGTCCTCTGTGTTGACTGTCATTGTCTCCACCAGGCCGAAGGCATGGGGGGAGAGTATGTTTTGCACTCCGTCCATGTGTGTGTACTGTGTCCGTCTGTCCATCCGTCCGTCCGTTATCAGCTAATCTCCGGCACCGTTGGCCCGATCCATACCAAACTTTGCACACACACTCCCTGGATGCCAACGACAAACCTCTGCCCCAAATATTCCTCAACGGCCTGTTATAGCGCCACCATGAGGCAGATTTAGGCAAAACACATTTCTGTACATTACTCGTACACATTTTATTCATACATCACACAATTCGGTATACACAATGTCCATAGTCATGTGATCAACACGGAGCGGCACCATTTCCCATCTTCCATCCTGATTGGCTAAGATTGGCTTCCAAAGCTCACACGATTGGTCAGTTTCGAAAAAATGCCACAAATCACACGTTAAATTATACACACACATTTCCACTAGGCCGAGGACGACATGCCACAATTTCTTTAGACAAATCAGCCTTACGGTGGCGCTATAACCAATTCCTGTTTTTAGCTATAACTGCATCGATCTGTATGCAACTTATGTATGCGCACTCCCTAGAGGCCATGGAAAAACATTGTCCCTGCATCCCTCCACATCTGCCGGTCATAGCGCCACCATGAGGCCAATTTCTGCAAAACACATTGCTTATGTTAGTCGCACAGATTTCATCCAAATATCACACAAATCGTTCCAGATGATCTCTGTAGTCATGTGATCAAGACGAGTCTGTTGGATTTCTCAGATTCTACACTGATTGGCTAAGATTGCCTTCCAAAGTTTACAGAAGTGGCCTGTTTTTTATTTTTGTTGCCCTGCTATCCAACCACCAGATGAAGGCAAGCTGCAATGTCTTACATTCCTATCCTCCTGGTGGAGACCTGTGCCCAGAAGGGCACTTTTTCTAGTTACCTTTGTTTTCTTGGCATTGAGCTTGAGGCCAATCTTCCTGCACTCCATTTCTAGTGCCAGTAGTAGTCCCGTTCCTTTCTCTGCTGTATCTGAGATTAGAGCGATGTCATCTGCATACTCAAAGTCAGTGACCATGATAGGGTGTATGTGCCTTCACTGGAACAGAGTGAACCCCAGTGCCTCCTCTCTGCCATTGGTTGCTCGTCTCAGTGCATGGGCCATCACTACAATGAATAGGAAGAGGGCCAGAGTGTCACCCTGTAGAACACCTGCTAGGATCTCAAATTCTTTGGTGTCACCATCGCAGGTTTGGACCTTGGCTCGAGTCTGGCTGTAGCTTGCCTCTATCATCTCTCATTCTCCGTAGCCACGGAGAATGCTCATGAGTTTCCCCCGGTGGATGGTCTTGAAATCCTTCTGGAAGTCAATGAAGGTGATCACCGCTGACAGGTTGCTCTCCCTTACTCCTTCCAATATCCTCCTCAGTTCCAGTATCTGTCCGACTGTTCTGTGAGATTCTCAGTAGATGGTCTAAGATGGGTCGGTTGAGCATCATCCTGTTAGCTGTCTTGGTGACTTGTGAGCTCAGGCTGATGCCATGGTAGTGATTTGTCTTGGTGAGGTCGCTTGACTTTGGCACTGGAACGATGTTCAATTGTTCATCGTGTGCCATAGCTCTGGCTGCACTCCTGACACGTGTGCTTGGTTGATACAATTCCAAACCACCTCGTCTATGGGCACGTACTTCAAAACCCCTGGTGACACTCCATCCTCAAAACACTTTCAAATTCTGAAAATAAGTGGCACTCCAAAATGAAAGTTGCAAGACATGACCTCAGTTAACCACGCTCCCCTAACCTTTTGGCTATCGAGCGCCTGTGATCTAATTCCAATATTATTAGGCCAAAAATCTGATTTGGTCTGTGCACACAACAGTGTTACATTACAAACAGAAAGTCTGCCAAGCGGATTGCTCCGTCTCACCTGCGCCATGAGGCCATGATATCAATGACACTGCTGTACTACAAACCCTCCACTGACCCCCTGCTCTCAAAGCATGGCTCTCTCCGTAAAACACTTCACAGTAAAACACTCTGCTGATATAACTCTAAAGGAAAGTACAAATGGAGCCAAATGGACAGTGGTGAGAAAAGTACTCAATTGTCTTACTTAAGTAAAAGTATCAATACGGCAATGTATAACTACTCCGTTACAAGTATAGTCCAGAATTCTAAATGTACTTGAGTAAAAGTACAAAAGTATTGGTATCAAAATGGTTTGGTATACCAAAAGTATAAAGTACTAATTATGAATAACTAAACTGGTGCCCGGCTGTAGTGCACCGAGTCAGTAACAATGGTCCACGCCCCATCCGGCTATGCAATACCCGTTATACCCGTGTCAGAGTACCCGTTCCACCCATCTGTCTGTGTCCCTTTTATGCCCATATATGGAAATTTCTGTATCTGTCTCTCTGTGTCCTTTATTCCTATATATGGAGTTCTGTGTCAGGCATTCCCAAATATGGAGTGTATATGTGATGTCAGAACAGGTCAGCTCCATATATGGAGCCTGGGCAGGGGCCCTGTCCAGAGGTTTCGATTCAAGTTTTAAAATGTATGAAAATAATTAGAAAATAGCCGATCTACAAGCTCACAATGTGTCGCATCGCCATTTTCAAATAGCCGAAATGTATAGGGCTGAAGTGGTTATACTGTATGTCTGTAATAATAATCAATCAAAATCTACAAAGTAACTAGTAGGCCTAACTAATTTATTTTATTTTCAAATAAAATATAATAAATATTAGTTAGTAGAGTGTGGTCTAGCCACAACACCAACTTTGGTCGCTAAGTCCCGTCCTTTGGTCGCTAAGTCCCGTCCTTCACTCCCGCCCATCGGTTGCGTCTCTCCAACATCAGGTTCCTGAGCTCTACAGTGTTGTTCATTGTGCGCCATACAGTAGCTCCGGCTGCACTCCAGACACGTGTGCTTGGTTGATAAAATCCAAAACCACATCGTCTATCTATGGGCACATACTTCAAAACCTCTGGTGTCACTCCATCCTCCCCGCAGCCCTTGGCCCTCTGGTACAGTACTGATCCATGGTGAATGGTCCATCTGGTATGGGAAGGTCATGGAAGACATAGGAGTTATGGGATCATCCTCATCCTCCTTTACCCAGGAGTGTTTTTAAGTGCTGCTACCATGCTTCAACTCGTTCCTCTGCATTTTTGCCCTGGATCTTGGAAGTCTGAGCAGAGCTTCTGGCAGAAATGTGAAATAAATGTAGTGGAGTGAAAAGTACAATACCCGCCTCTGAGATGAGTAGAAGTAAAAGTATACAATCGGAAATACTCAAGTAAAGTACAAATACCTCAAAAATGTACCTTCCACCACTGCTCGTAACATGCTCTCTCCTACACAGTAAAACACTCAGTGCTGATTTAACTCTAAACAGAGCCAAATGGACCATCACGGGTACACAATACACATCTCTATAGTGGCTCAGTTCAGCTCCACTCTGATATGCCCTCTGCTCTCGTTTTAACCTTTGACCCCTTTATAAAGGTCTGCCATGTAAACACACTGCATGAACTCCCTAGAGAGAGAGATCAGGAGAGAGAGTAGAGAGAAACACAGAATGACTCTCTCTCACACACACACACACACACACACACACACACACACACACACACACACACACACACACACACACACACACACACACACACACACACACACACACACACACACACACACACACACACACACACACACACACACACACACAGAGATGGACAGAGCCGGTCGCAGTGTGTTTACATCAGCTCCAGTCCAACATAAACACCATGGATGGTATCTGTCACCACAGACCAGTAAGAGGTGCTGCCCCAGTTCCAACTGTTTACTGGTTCCAACATGACATGAGTTTCACCATACAGCCACCACCGTGCTCGTCTCTGTGTCCAATAAACACCATCAGAACATTGATTTTAATGGTCAATCAATCCACTGTGTTCAGGCTTGTATCAAGTATCAACTCACATTTAAGTTCCTATTTATTGGTATCACAATGACATTTATTTTTTCTTTTCTTTTTATAAATATGAATTAGTTGGTGGCCACTTGCAAAACCCTCAGAGCCCACCATTGGCCCCCGGCCCATAGGTTGGGAACCGCTGATCTACAATATCACACGGTTGTGGAACAGCTGGTGAAAAGCAGCTGTTTCACAGGAGGAATAATATGGCCCTGGCTTCCCTCAAACAACCGGCGAGGGATTATTTATTTTCCATCTCGTTTCCTTCATCCGCATCTTTCTGCATCCCTCTTCATCTGATCCACATAATGTCTCTCGGCCTACTGGACGCGATCCAAACAGGCGTCTTCAATCCGTGTATACCGTGCGGGTTCAGCTGCAGGTATAGATAGGTACTTTTTCAGAGGTGGGAAGGGAAACTGAGGAACTTCAATGCTATCAAACACACCCTCCCTGGTCTACAGCGGTTCTCAAACATTTTCATGTCAAGGGCAACATGTGTTTGGGCCACAGACCCCCCCCCCCCCCCCCCAATATGAAAATATTTTGTGCCAGGGACCCCAGAAGAGAGAGATGTCACATTTTTTACAAGATGTTTTAAACATTGAAGACAAAACTGTCTTCACTGTCTTCAACCCCACCCCCCACCCCTCCAGGACTGCTGGCCCCACTTTGAGAAACATTGGTCTACAGATCACTCAGTAGGCGTGTTCTCACCCTTACCATCGTATCCTGATAATGGGAACCTTTTCAGATCACAAGCTGACCGACATGGCCAGCCAAGCCAGTAAGGTCATTGGAGACAAACAAATGAGACTTCAGGATATATACAAGCGCTCCATAACTAAAAACGCAACCCAGCCCCCCTTCACTCATCATTCCAGCTGTTGCCATTAGGCAGGAGGCTCTGTGTCCCACAAGAGCACGCATGCCCTCTGCTGTGGCTAAGACATAACAAGAATGATTTTGAATAAATCATATGGGCATTTCCTCCCTCACCAAGTAAACACCATATAAGAAGAAACACCCAGGGCCGTTTCTCAAATATGCATAGTTGTCTGTACTTCAGTCAGACAACTCTTGGATTGAATAAATGTAATTATTAAGCATATGCATGCACATTTATAGAGCATACATATTTAAGCATATTTGCACGTTTCATTCATTCCCTGTAAGCATGAATTGTAATAAATTATTTGCCAACTAGATTTGACAGGGAATGGTATGAAATAGACCCCCATAAGGGAATCATAGAAATAGAGCCCCACAGGTGGATGCTGGGGTGGTGGTGGTGGGAGCACAACAAACTTCACAGAGCAGAGCACGAAGAAGCAGCAGGGCAGAAATAAGAATGAGCTGTGAGCAGGGAGGTTTAAATAGCCCGCCTCAATCAGATGGACTGAGCATGTGACTGAGCAGCTGATCAGGAAGTCTGCCTGAACTTTGGCAAGAAAGGCTTTGCATCATTTGTGTCCTCGCAAACTCGTGAAACGTCATGTAACGCATTGTTCGCTTGTAGATCTGCACTGAACATATTCATATATTGGACAAGCTGAGATGGTACAAGTGTCGTCACTCAGATAGTGTCCCAGGCTGTGTCAGTCAGCCTGTGCCTAAAAAGTAACCCATCCCAATAGCTCTGTCAAATGACATCACCAATCGGCCCAGGCCGTAGCGTAACGGTCTGGGCACCGGACTGGTGATCCAGTCGCGGTGTGCCGCGGGTTCGACTCCCGGACCCGACACGGCCTTTACCGCATGTCATCCCCCCATCTCTCTCCCGTTTCCTGTCAGCCTACTTTCTATCCCTTAAAAAATCAATAAAGGCGTAAGCCGCAAAAAAAAAAATATCTAAAAAAAAAAATAATAATAAAAAAATATGACATCACCAATCAAATGTGGCCAATCACAGCTGAATATCTCTGTGCCGGCAGGTGACACAAGGTTACAATACACCTAAAACAATAGTTACATTAACTGCTGCCTTCGTTGTCTGCATTTATTCATGTTATCTTATTTTGTAAAGGGTATATATTGCAAAGTGTATTTTAGATTTTTGCTTATTGAGGGGCGCTCGCCCCTCCCATGTTCAGCTTTTAGTGTGTGTGTGTGAACACAAACATTGTCCTAACACAAACATTAAATCATTTTAAATGCCATTGACAATGAATGAGAAGTTTTGAGTTTTTGCGTAAACACAAACATTGAAGATGAAGGTGAGGACGCAAATTCTCATTGGCCGGAATAAGATGATCCATGATGATGTACGATAACAAGAGCGCCCCTCATTTCACACGGGTGTGATTTTTATATTGTACAAGCATTTACAAATTAATATTTTAGACATTTATATTACTATTGCAGTACTTAAACAATAAACCATGCAGTAAGATGCCCTGAGGGCGAGAAGCGAGGTCGTGCTGAAACAGGTCTGGGAATGCCTATATATGGACCATTATTTATTGACGTTCTTGGGCCGGGTATAGGGCGTAAAATGTGTGCTAATTAATAAGGCCAGGCGGGGCCACTGGCCAGCCAGTTAGGGCCCAGATAGGGGCCTGTTGAGATCTCTAGTTGTTGCTGGCTGCCGAGCGCGGCTGCGCAAATAACTTTGGGGCGGGCCAGTCTAGAGTTTGAATGGACAGGTAATAGTCAAAAGGGAGACATCGAACAGGTCAGCTCCATATATGGAGAGCTAAGGTTTTGAGGTTTCAGGTCAGATGTAGAGTTGCTGGCCGGCTCCATATATGCAGATCTGAGTGATGATGATCCAGTCTTCTCCATGTATGGCTATCCAGGGTGTGATGAGGTCAGTGTCGTGATCTTCATATATGGAGACGGCCATATATGGAGCGTGTCACAAGGCGTGATGACTGATAACCATATAAGGAGCGTGTCACGAGGCGTGACGGGCGGGCGGACAGACGGACTGACTGGTTTTGCAGGTTTTCCTAGTAATCTTCGACCTACCGTCGCAATAACACTTTTACTTGAATACAGTTTGGGATACTTCATCCACCTCTGATGCTTTTTAAACACAAACCTGTACTGGACTGGAATCTGTGCATCACCCCTTTACACTGCATCACACAAAACCACAACTGAACTGAACTGTTTCGCCACATTGTGTGTCCCGTTATGGGTTGTTACTATAAAGGCATCTATTCTATAGCATCGGAGCCCTCAGTATGCGAGCGTCTTAATTTTTTATTCTATTACATTATAGCAATTACACAAATATGTAATGTTGGTTTGATTGTTTAGAATGATAGAGTCTGTTTTTTATCCCCCTCCTGTTTTCATTGGCAGTGAGAAACATCCTGGTCCAGATGCTTCCTGCTCTGTGCTGGCACAGCAGTAAAACAGAAGGTCTGTGGGCTACCATAGGACTAGTGTCCATGTGGCACTCATCTGGACACACTGCTGCTATGAAAACTGTCCATCATGTTAAATGAGAAGCTGTGTCCCTAGGGAGTATACTGTCGAGCGCTTCATCTAAACCATGTGAGGAACCGTTAAAACAGAAGGCACAATGCCTGATTTATACTTGGTTGCGTGCCATGTTTAGTGCTGAAAATAGCGGATCTACTGTACCATATGGACGGACCGCGTTAGTTCATGCAGAGCATGGCCGTCATACACGTCTCCGCTGTAATCAGCTGTCAATCTGCTGATTGATTTCAATCAGCCACTCTTTTCTACACGCCGATCACACCTCATTCAGTCAACAAGGCGGTTCGTTTAAATACGGCTCCCTCCTACACTGACTGGATCTCATGCTTTTCGCTACACTGCCGCTGCTGGCAAAATTTGCTTCCACCACCCCAGCCTCCACCTTATAGTTCAGAGGCTTGCATTACTCAAACATTTAAATTCATGGGTGCATGGCTGATTCAATGTTCTATGACTTTAATGTTAAATTAACTGCATTCATGAGTCAAGTTGATCTGATTATGTCTTGCTGAAGCTATGGAGCTGACCTGTTCTGACATTCCATATGTTGATCCTCTCAACCCGTCCTTCCTCTTCGATGTCTCCCTTTTGACTGATACCTGTCCATTCAAACTCTAGACGGGCACGCCCCAAAGTCATTAGTGCAGCCGTGCCCGGGAGCCGGCGAAAACTAGAGTTCTCAACAGGCCCGAAACGTAAGACCGGCTCCTACCTGGGCCCTCATCAAACCCTGTACACTTAAGACACGGCCCCCGCTGCCACCCTTGATCTCCATATATGGAGCTGACCTGTTCTGACACTCCTTATGTTGATCTGACCTCATCAAACCCTGTACACTCAAGACACGGTCCATATATGGCCAGTACAGAATTCATTCCATATGTGATCTGACCCCCCCAATGCCAAAGCGCCAGCGCTCGCCCAGCAGTCGTGAACGTGATCCAGTCCTATGCAGGACCGGCCTAAAGTCTTCTGGCTGACTTTTCTTGAACAATTGGCTTAGGTTTAGGGCAAGATTATTGGATTAGGGTTGGAGTTGCTTTGGTTACAGTTAGATACGTTATATATATATTATGGTTAGAGTAAGTTATTCGGGTTAAGGTTAGTTTACGTTATTTTAGTTGTTTCATGTTAAAATGCTGCCGGCTTGAGTCCACACGATTTATCATATCTCTGCTGTCGGGAAGAAACCACTTAACTCCAAAATGAAAAGTTTCAGGAAATGAAGAAAACCTTGTATTTTGAAAACAAAACAATACTGCCTCATCAAAGTTGGTGTGGTGACTTCCATGAGAGGGGGAGAGGTGGTGGAGTTAGCTGTTTTAGCATACCGTTTGAGGGTCCAATGGAGTTAAGAGGTTTTGTCCCAAGCTCTTTTTACTACTTTTCATTAGTTAAATATATTCAAAACAACACGTAAAGACGTAAAGGGTGTTCAATAGCACTGATCAAAAAATCTAGGTGATATCATTAGATGAATATTCCTAGAACTATGAATTTGCCATCAGGCTCATGGTATTTGTCCATGCATTGCTTTGGTTATGAAACTATACCAAGTCAAATTCCTCGTATGTAAGAAGTTACTCCATTAAATATGTGATATGACAGAAAGAGGCACACAGCTGCATGGGAGTCTTCACAAAGATTAACAGTCATGCAAACTATTTACATTTCACTCTCACACAACACTGGCGCATGCGCTTGTGCGTGTGTGTGTGTGTGTGTGTGTGTGTGTGTGTGTGTGTGTGTGTGTGTGTGTATACTGTACACTATACTGAAAATGTGGGTACATGTCAGTATGTACAGTAATCCTGTGCTCTCTTTCTCCTGGTCTCCCTTTCTCTCCATGGAGTGTGTGTGCGTGCGTGTGTATGAACGTATACGTACGTACTGTACGTGTGTTAGTGCGTGCGTGCGTGCGTGCGTGCGTGTGTGTGTGTTACACTGATACTGTAATGTGTGGGCTCTATGAAACACGAGACCATCAACTCACTCCACACTCCCTAATGTCACACAGACAATACTCCATTCTCTCTCTCTCTCTCTCTCTCTCTCTCTCTCTCTCTCTCTCTCTCCTGGTTGGATAGAAAACCAACAATACACTGGGGATCAGGGTCAATCAGTCTGTTCAACAAATGAACAAACAAACAAACCAACGAATCAATCAAAACAAACAATCAATGAGCGACTCTCACTGGGCAGCATTTTGTTCTGTACCATGCTCTGTACAGTACATTCCACAAGTATACTGTATACAGCCTGCGGCTCTCACGTCACACAGCTGTTTACTTCCTGACCGCAGGTCAGACGTCACAGTGTCTTTGAAGTTTTTTCCTGGTTCCTGTCAGGTTCTCTCAATGTGTTTCTCACTAACGTAAAGTGTGTGTGTGTGTGTGTGTGTGTGTGTGTGTGTGTGTGTGTGTGTGTGTGTGTGTGTGTGTGTGTGTGTGTGTGTGTGTGTGTGTGTGTGTGTGTGTGTCTCTCTCTCTCAAGCTGTCACATCAACAATGTGAGCGTACAGTTCTCACAGAGATCAGCAGGGCACAGCTCTACCCAACAGGCCAAACAAGCCCCTATAGGTTGTAGCTCGTCAAGATAACCACTTATTGCACTGATCGTATTTGGTGGTACAGTATGGCTCTGCTCCTTTTAGAACTGCAGCAGAATAGTCTGCGCAAGCATGACACAAAGTCGGAGATCACAAAGCACCTGGAGCAGAGCTTAAAGACACCCAGAAATGAACATGATACAGTCATTGAATGACATGCTGACATAGTGAAACATATGCTACTACAGAAGGAGGTGAGGTGGAGGGGGTTTGATCACTGAAAAGCTGTCATTGAGGTAACAGCAACCAGTAACTGCTACTAGGCTGCTTTTAAAAAATCACACTCGTGTCGTGTGAAGTGAGGGTGGGAAGCCCACTGTATTTGGATCGGCCACATGGGGTCATTTTGTTCCCGAAACAAACATTAAAGTCCATAGACTTGGCTGGCAAACGTTTTACGTCATAAGGGCTCTAAACAAACACTAAAGATCCCATTGACTTGGCTGCCATTTGACGTATAATCTTCAAAAGCCATTGGAGGGGTTGAAAAGCCTGATTCCCAAAATAGCTTCCATCTATATATAAAATATATTTTACAAAACAATCACACCCGTGTGAAGTGAGGGGCACTCTTATTATCGATCGTACATCATCATACATCATCGCATTACATCCATCAGAATTTGCGTCCTCACCTTTGTCTTCAAAGTTTGTGTTGCGCAATGTTTGTGTTTACACAAACACTCACAATTGTCCATTCATTGTCATTGGCATTTAATGTTTGTGATAGGACAAAGTGGGCACATATAGGCTTCTGAGCCAGCCCGACGGCCTTTGCCTTATACTAGACTTAATCTAGGCGTTATAGCGTGCATCCGCGCGCACCGTTCCGTTCCATACCTGCGTGTGCACGCCACAATGTTTTTGGTACAACAGCGTGGTACTGCGTTCTGTATGACCATGACACCACTGCCTAACATATAGGAACGCCAGGTTGATTGGGTGGCAATTACCATCCTATGAGGGGATGACTCCCCAGGCAGTGAGTTATGTTGAGCATTTAAAGTAAATGTTGGTCTACTTAAATTCACTGCACAGTAGACGGAACCATTAGGACCGTGGCCTGTGATTCGAGGGAGTTAGAACGTGCGGTCGGCTTGACTTCTGTGCCTGTCTGAAATACCAGGATGCTCCATCTGATTGTTCAGCTTACACACACACACCTGTATATAGCTATTTTGTAACCTTTACTTCTGTCATATTTGAGGGGCGCTAGCCCCTATATCCAGCTTTTGGTGTGCGTGCACAAACCTTGTCCTACACAAACATTAAATTCCCATTGACAATGAATGGATAATTTTACATCATATAGTGTCTGAGCAAATAGACATATTTTACGTCTATTTCACGTCATGATGATGTACGATGATAAGAGCGCCCCTCACTTCACATGGGTGTGATTTATTTTTTAAACTAAATGTATATTTTGTAGCACATACAGTATGTGGTTGGTTACGGTGAGGCAGGGGGTCATGTGTTGTGAGTGAAAAAAGACCCCGGCACGTTTCAAGTGGACCCTTCACTCAGACAAAGACAGACCCCCTCCTCTAGTCCTGACTCACACTAAAACACTCCCTGAAACCACTGCTGCTATGAGCTCTTTGTTGGGTCCAGGGCCTGTAGGAAGGCTGGGAGGCCCTCAGGGGCCGAAACGTGCAGGCAGCTCTTGGGGATTGAAACTGGAGAAATGGCAGAACCCAGGGGAAGAGAGAGAGAGAGAGAGAGAGAGAGAGAGACAGAGAGAGACAGAGAGAGAGAAAGACTCTCCCTGTGGGGAGAATGATACTATCTGCCACGTTAGATAGTGATCCATGTTTTCAGCCAGTTATTATGTAACTTATGGAGTTGAGAACATTGTCAGGAGATATAAACATTTGACTACAAGGATTAGAACTACAGACCCAGCTGTCTGATAAGATGTATGTACTGAATGTAACTCTGTGTGTGCTTATACATGTGTATAGTGCGTGCGTGCGTGCCAGAGGGAGAGAGAGAGAGAGAGACCATGATGTGCCAAGAAGAAAAGAAAACTGGCATTTCCAAATCCAATATAGAGATGCCAGGTTGAAAATGGTTAGTGTTGGGGCGCCCGCTGGCCAAGTGGTCCTGCAGGCGCCTGCCATGCACATACTGTAGGCTTTGGCCTGACAGCGTGTCGCATGTTCGAGTCCTAATGACGACCTTGGTCCTTTACTAACTAATCTTAAAAAGAAAAAAGAAAATGGTTCAATTTTTCTGGCTATTCTTGTCTGGTGAGTTGCCTCAAACAGACGAGACAACTATGAGATGGCTCCAGGTCTGGTCTTCCAGTCTTCCTACTTCATCCCATTCACAGCCAGGTGACGCTGTGACACGTTTCATGTCCTACCGGCAAAACCCTGTCTCCCGCGTGAGAGAGCAAACTTCTAGCGCTGAAAGTTTGAGAATAAGAATAGTGTTTAAGGCCCCTGCCACACGAGAACGGCTGTTAAGTATTTAATCGTTATCAAACTTCCTAGCGTCCATTAGAGCCGGCAAACACACTGCAAAGGACAGTAATATATATATATACTGTATATGCCCAGCCTGTAGGCACCAAAGCACCAAAGCAAATAGAGGAAGACCTACAGATCTCATGCGGCCACAGAGAGACGGATGGACAGTCAGCGGTGGCTCCGTCACCTATATATACTGTATACATGAAGATACAAAGATGCATCCGACGTTTGTGTAGCTGCTGCAAAAGCTACAAAAATGTTGAGCTAGTTTAGTTGAGCTACAATGATACAAAGCTCTATATGCTGTGAAGCTTTGCATCTTTGTATCTTTTGAATAAGCCTGTGTGAATGCAGCATAAGGGCATTAGAGGTCTTGGTTGAGGAGAAAGCACCTTGCACTCACTGTGGGAAAACGGTGTTTCTACACTATGAACATACTGCCGTCTCCAAGACAACGCCGCTGTCTCTATTCAAGAATGTTTGGCAGAGAAATAAAACGCATTCCTGTGATGCCACACTCAACTGTTCTCACCGCCTGTGACTATTTTTCTGGAAAGAGCTTGCATACAATTTCTTAGTAATGTGACGTGTCAGAAATTAAGGCGCATACCTAGTAACATTCGTGGCAGAAATGTTGAGACAAATGCACTTAATATGGGGGAAAGATGACTCTGAAGAGTACTGCTCATAATGATGATGTATGTGAACAGTATTGATCAGTCAGCATGGTACACATTTGGTACTGTACATTTGGCCTTCACATAGATTTGGTACATACTGTACATTTGGCCTCCACATAGACGTTTAGCCCAGGAATTTAATTGACTGCAGACCCATACCTGTCCATATTGAAATTAAAATAATAAGGTAGCTAGAGCATGCAGCCAAAGTATACACGCAAAGCAAGTCTTCAAATGTCACATGTGTTTTTATTTACACATGTGGAAACAATCACATGGTTTTCTACATTCCACAAGTTTTCTATCACCCCCCCCCCCCCCCCCCCGCCCTATAAGGGATGTCAATATATGAAAAGTTTCAAGGTATAACTATACATTCACCTTCATCACACCCTGAATAAGGTGCAAGCCAACACGCATTGGTGATTTTTAATGTTTGTAAGCCATATTTAAATAAAGACCCTTTACCTACAAATCCACATTGAGTGCCTGGACCTGGATTTTTATGCCTTTCTGGCATATTTTTCCTCTCACTCACTTATAAATTCATCTGTTGGTAAATGTTGACTCTACACCGAGCTTCACTCTCTCATTGTGCGCAGCAAAGATTTATGTTCTAAAGGTAAATTCCCTGATGAAGGCTTAACCGCCGAAACGTTGGATTCATTTTTGTCTTACCTAATAAAATATTGGCACTCTGGCTATTGGCGTGTGCGGCCACCTTCTTGTTTTTTCAAGATTTCCTCTAAAAGGTAATTAACCAGCACTTGGATTAAAATCTTACAAGATCTTGATCATATGAGGTTAGATATTTAGTTACCATCAGTTTATTTGTGGCACGTGATATGCCAAAGACGTGTTCACAAAGGGCCTTGTTTCAAAGCCACGCACCACATTATACCCTTTTCACTTTTCACCCAAATCCTACAAGATGAATTAGTATAGTTAACAAAAGCTCCACTCTGTCTGTGGAACTGGAAATATTTAATTGCCCAATAAACATTAAGCTTCTTGGTTCAAAGCCTCAGCATAGTTTGTTTTCACACAGTATACTAGGCTATACCCAAATCCAAAAAGGTAAAGTATTGAGTTGTCATCAATCTCTCCAGTGCTTTTGTGTTCTTGGTTCAAAACCAAACATAAGGATTTATGTACCTGGCTTTAATCTTTGACTGAAGATCATATAGTGAGAATGTGTGCGTGTGTGTGTGTGTGTGTGTGTGTGTGTGTGTGTGTGTGTGTGTTGTGTGTGTGTGTGTGTGTGTGTGTGTGTGTGTGTGTGTTGTGTGTGTGTGCAGTGTGCGTACATGCGTGCGCGTGCATGCGTGAAGTAGCTGCAGCTATTATCTTTCTACAACAACTATACACAACAGTATAGTATAGGGCAGGCTTCTGAAGTTTGCTCAAGTCAAACCTGTTCATTGTGAGCAATTATTAGGCGTATTCAATTACTTGTATGGAACATATAGAGCTCACTGTGGATCTAAGTAAACGGCAATACACTTTAGAAGAGCTTTTTCAGCATCACCAGCGTGCAGGCTCTATTATTCTTTTTGATATTTATGTTTGTCTTGCACCTGGGCCACGGATGTGCGTGCTGGAAGTAAACATCCCTTACTTATTGAAGTTTCCATAACAAGTACATTGTTGTCTCAATGCTCTTAGATGATTTCAAGGTTACTCTCCGACGTGTCGCTATAGAGCTCCAAAGTAAAAATTAAATTCATCTTCTCAATAGAGAATTGTATTGTAAGCTATAATGCTACAATTCAATACAGGCTTACCACAATTGACCTGCTTGTAAAACCATGCAACAATGTATGCACTAAGGTTATAAGAAAAACATGTATATTTCACACTGTCATGCAGGAACACTTCAGTAGTAACGTAAAATATAATATAGAATATAAACGTAAAATATAAAGTAGCTAGAAGTATAGCAGTCATAAATAAAGCAAAACAGGTTCTAGATCTTAAGTCACTTCACACCCTCTACTGTTCCTTAGTCTTGCCATATTTCCAATACTGTGCTGAGGTATGGGGTAACAACTACAAAACATCAATTAATTCACTTGTCATTTTGCAAAAGAGAGCAATAAGGACCATTCACAAGGTTGGTTATCTGGAACACACAAATCCACTTTTTTTACAGTCAAAATTGCCCAAATTCGCAGACATTGTAGCGTACCAGACAGCAATAATAATGTACAAAGCCAAGAACCATAAATTACCAGCAAATATTCAAAATCTGTTTCAGGATCGGGAGGGGGGTTACAATCTGAGGCTGAGGGGAGAATTTAATTTCAAAACTTTGTTGTAATACCACATTGAAAAGTTTCTGCATATCCATTTCTGGTGTAACACTTTGGAACAGCTTGAACAAGGAACAAAAGCAATGTCCAAGCATCAATCATTTAAAGCATTGTACAAAAACATGATATTTTCAAGATACAGGGAGGAAGACAATGATTACTCAAAATGTGTTGTGTTTTGTGTGTTGTGTGTTGTGTGTTATATGTTATGTTATGTTATATTATATTGGTATTTAATTGTCTATATAATAAAAAATTGACATTTTTTGATATGTATAATATGTATGTGTGTAAGTATATGGGATTGTATTAGGGTGTACATATGTATATGTTTATATGTATAGTTGTATACTCATATTACTTTTGAAGAGCAGCTTAACTGGCACAGAATCCAGTGAGTAATTTCAGTTATAGAGGGGTGGGAGTTTATACGTTTTTACTTCTTCTCACTCCTTTTCGGATATGCTTAGACTTTTCTTTTTCCTTTTATTTCTTCTTGCTAATTTTTTACTATTTATTTTAATTGTTTTTCCTTGTGATGTGAAATGCAAGGAATTGTTTCTGTTTTATTGGCATATTCGAAATAAACATGACAAAACAAAAAACAAAAAAACTACCTTACTACTTCACTACAATCCTAAATGTAGCAGCGACGTCTCTGATCGGTGGAGCTCACGATTACCATGGAAATGTTACCGCCTAAGTGAATGTCACATGTTTGCTACCCAAGAACCTCTAGCCCGAACACAA
Source organism: Protomyctophum parallelum (assembly GCF_964188405.1). Lineage (NCBI taxonomy): Eukaryota > Metazoa > Chordata > Actinopteri > Myctophiformes > Myctophidae > Protomyctophum > Protomyctophum parallelum. Next base: position 15,974,230 of record NC_139707.1, read on the forward strand.
CACACATTGTCAAAAATCACTACAAGCCATCTAGAATATCTTACAATACTATTTACCACACTACACACACTTTATAGTACAACATTAATAACACCCTTATACAAGTAAGACGCGCAAACGCGGGAAGCGAACGCAGCTCGTAAATGGCAATAACAATTAGAATAAATTACATACTTTTTTAAGGTTTTCTTTTTAAACTTCACTTTTTTGTGTTTTTTTAAGATTTTATTTTTAAGTTAAGTTTTTTTAAGTTTAAGTGTTTTTAAAGTTTTTTTTTTAAGTTAAGTTTTTTTGTGTTTTTTTAAGTTTTTAAGATTTTATTTTGAAGTTACGTTTTTTGAAGTTAAGTGTTTTTAAAGTTTTTTTGAAGTTAAGTTTTTTCATTTTAAGTTAAGTTAAGTTGTGTGTGTGTGTGTGTGTGTGTGTGTGTGTGTTTTGTGTGATACAGCTGCGCCCTCTGGTGGCGGGCGGGTGGTGTAACAGCGGGACACACACACACACACACACACACACAGACATTCAGCCCTTGCTGTCATAGTTAGTGCTCACTGCGTTCGCAACCAGTGTCAGTTTACCTTATGTGGGTTATGTGGTCAACACGCGTTGACTTTATTTTTGCACTGACTTATAACAAAAACGATAGAACTTGCACAAAAACATTGGGAAGGTATGCTCAATGGTTTATGGGATGAGTAGTTCCTCTACTCTTAAAATATATACTGTTTATGCGCTTGTACCTTGGCCTTTCTTTGTGTTAAAAAAAAAGCCTGCATCCAAATCCTACGAGGTTAAGCACTTAAAATGTCATGCTAGTCCTCTGTGGCACAGAAGATGTCTGTGCTTTGTAAGCAGAATGTTCTTTGTTCAAAATAGAGTCCAGAGGGAAGCACGCACATCTATAAAATAATCTTCCGGTGCTGAACAAAAACATACGCACAGGATTGAAGAAAGGAAGTTTGCACGCTGATCTACAGCTCCCAGGTATAATTTACTAGAACAACGTTTCGACCTACAAGAGGTCTTCTTCAGGTATGATCCTACCTGAAGAAGACCTGCATCCTACGAGGTTGAGGCTGGTCGGAAACCGATAATCTGGCCAGATTATCCTGTAGTGTGAAGGCTTCAAAGATGCAGTCTTAAACCTCCCAATTTGCTCACAGAGGATTGGGGCCACGCTGATAATGATCAAACATGTCTGATATTTATCTGTAAGATTACATCACTGTCCGAGGGAGATGGTGGGAGTAGTGCACACCCAAAGAGAGACAAGACAGATGTGAAGTGAATAATGAGAGGACTTTTGACATGATGACCGGTCGAAACAATCCATTATGGGTGTGGACAGTATAGAGGTTTGTCAAATATGTCAACTGCAAGAACATAACTCTCTATTTAACTGGTCTTCCCAGACATATCACAACCGTGTGCGCGTATGAGTGACTGTGTGCCTGTGCGTGTGTGTGTGTGTGTGTGTGTGTGTGTGTGTGTGTGTGTGTGTGTGTGTGTTATTGACATACTCAGTGTGTGCAGAGGGCTCTCAAGGCTCCAGTAGAACAGATCCCACTTAATCTGCAGTTAACGGCTGTTTAAACACACCTCATAAATGTTTCACGTTGTGGATGGAGCTCCTATTCAATGGGAGTCATTTTACTTCATGAAAAACCAGGCAGCCGAGGGCCCAGGGGGCCCCGGGGGGCCCTCAGGGGCACCTGACGCCCGCACTTAATGTGTGTAAGAAGGCGTCCATTATCAGAGCGTACAATGAGACAATTCACTCTGCCCGTGTGTCTGGGAGACCATTTGGTTTGCATCAGGGCACATCGCTGATTGCTACCTAATTAGTTTGCACGCGCTAATCAAGAAGAACTGTTGTTTCTTTTTGGTGCAAATCAGACATTCTCTACTGGTTTTGCACTCAGGCCTGAGATTTACACTGTCCACGGCTTTAGTGCCCACTAGTACACAGTATTTTATTTATGTTTTACTGGTGAACCTACACAGAATGATGTGTCATCTGTGCGTGTGTAATCTATAGGGTTATAAATTGTTTATTGAAACGCACTACTGTATTGTTAAAAGCCCTCTTCCAGCTCATTTTGAATTAGAAAATGCAGCATCCAGGCATATTAAAATTCAGATTAACGGCTGCATTAGAGCAATGCACTAATGTTAAGATACAGCAACACTGTTTCATTGTTGCAAGAAATGTTTCTGAATATTGTGTCTAGAATACATTCTTAGATCATCCAACACAGGACGTCTGTCCCTACGACAAGCGCTCCAAGTGTTCTGCACTCTTCTCCCTCCTGGACCCAAAGCTGTTGAATGACCCCTGACCCCCCCCCCCCTCCCCCCATTCCGTATTTTCGACCACAGTCTGAAAACTCACCTCTGCATACTCTACCACACCCCCTATAGAGTGCTATTACCCTCTCTCCTTGTATCTCATATTTTACCTCAGCCCTACAGTCCTATAGCACACCTCATTCCTTGTATTGCTTCTTTGTTGCCTATTTGGATAGATTAATGCTAGTTATGCAGGTGCATGCTGGAAGCCTGGATGAGAGGGGAAGCTGACCCGCCAACTGGAGGGTGTTGTGTTTAAAGCGCAAATAATTTTAAAACGGCTTTCAATATTTAATGTCATATTGTCCATGTCCCTCAAAGTTATTTCTAATCGTTTGAGCCTCAATCACCACTCTGATATAACGAGTCCTTGTCATTTATTTCTGTACTTTAAAAGCAGTTTTAGCTGCAGTTGCACAATGTCCTGAGGTGGTGGGGGTGCCGATATGTTGATTATTTAATATTTGAGTCATTATAATACTGATGCTAGATAAAACCAGGCTTGTTTCCATTCCATGCGGGTCGGGAAAAAAACAGTTTGTAAGGTAAACAACGTCAATGCAACTCAATGAGTTGCATTGGTGTGGTTTATGCAACCTGTCAGTCAGTCCATCAGTCACGCCTTGTGACACGCTCCATATATCGCCAATATAAAATTAATTCCATATGTTGATCTGACCTCATCTGACCTCATCAAACTGTACACTCAAGACACTGCCCCCGCTGCCAGTATGCCACCCTTAGATCTCCATATATGGAGCTGACCTGTTTTGACATTCCATATGTTGATCTGACCTCCCTGTACACTCACATAGATCTGCATATATGGAGCCGGCCAGCAACTCTGCATCTGACCTCACGGACACCAGATTAATAGTTTAACTCCTGCTTCTCAACTGTGCCGTATTAAGAAGCTCTGTTGTTTCAGCATGACCCTTCTCGCCCTCAGGGCGTCTTACTGTTATGAGATATGGGGACTTACATCGCCGGTTCGGTTAGGTTTCTGTATAGCCGTGATCAACACAGAATGCAGCCTACTGAATTGCTCCAAAACGTCACAATGTAACGCTTGGCGCACAGTTGGTCAGTAGACGGTTGTGGTATAGTTGGTCAGTAGACGGTTGTGGTACAGTTGGTCAGTAGACGGTTGTGGTAGAGTTGGTCAGTAGACGGTTGTGGTATAGTTGGTCAGTAGACGCGTCTACTGCAGCAGTCAATGCTCTGATCAAACGTGATTTTGTCCCTTTCAATGCTTTGATGGCATTCGGATCCGCTAATGACCTCTCGTCCAGGCCAAGGCTGTATGCATCAGAAATGGATTATAATCGCATCATGTATTTACAAACTGAATTCCCTGGGCAACGAGTGACTTCCAGGAAAGACTGGATGGCAACTGAGGAAGGTTGCTGCATGCTGGAGGAAAGACTAACACTGTGACCTGCTGCAGCACTCGCAAGAGCTATAGGGCACAAAGCAATATCCACTGAAGAGTGTCCCGAGAGCAGCAACAAGGACAGTGACACGTACAGATGCAGAGAAGGCTCAAACAAACCACCTTGACTCAAATACACCAGAGTAAGGCCAGACAATAGCTGGAAGCCTGGGGCAGTGATTTGGCCAATCAATTTGCAATTTAGGCATTTAGCATACGCTCTTAATCCAGAGTGATTTACAGTAAGCTCACTGCTGACCCGCCAACTGGAGAGTGTTGTGATGACACAACACACACACAGACACACACACAGACACAGACACACACACACACACACACACACACACACACACACACACACACACACGTCATGAATTTAAAGATAGATGTTCACTATTATTATAATTATTGTTGATGCTTCTACAATGTTGCGAGCAACAAAATAAAATGTCTTCTCATGTTCATGCACACAACGTAACAAAATGTACAAGACAAAGAAATAAAGAACACCTTGAACTTTGAAATTGCCATGAATTAAAAAACAAGGAAGAACAAAAAAAAGTCTCATTGCAAAATCTGGCAGCTGTGAATATCAATAATGTTTCTGAACAATTCCATACTCGATTTCGACAGCACTGCAGTACAGAGACTGCACTAATTAGACACACACAATATTTTAATGAATTTTGACACTGGTGATGGTTGCATACTTGTTTTGTTGGACTTGAGTGCAGAATGTCACACCACTGATCATAAAATTGTCACCGCTGTAATTCTCAATAGAGTACAGCAGTGGGGTGGCATATCTGGAACTGCTTTACAGTTGTTTACATCATATTTGACAAACTATGTTCTTTGTATCAATATTTCCCGTTCCTCCCCTATAACTTGCGGAGTGCCTCAAAGTTGAGTTTTAGGTCCAATCCCTTTTTTTCCGTTATGCTGTACAACACATGCTTCCGTTTGTCTAAATCGTGAAACAAATCTCCCATGGATCATACTTAATCACATGGCGGTGTCACGACACGTTGTCAGTTTAAAGATTGGCTATTTTCGGTACGTCACGCAGTCGTATGATGAAGTATAAATCGGTCATTGGGTGGACAACCATAAGAAAGTAAGTCTGATGAAGTGTGCATGTGTGTATGTGAATGTGCATACGTACGTGCGTGCGTGTGTGTGTGTGTGTGTGTGTGCGTGTCTGTGTGTGTGTGTAAAGTAATACCCACGTTGCCCTCCAGGCTGTAATACACACTGTCATGACACATCTCTCTGAGGAGTTGCGGCATATTGAAATGTGAAATATGTGTTGCACTGCGAGCAGACCGCAGGACAATGCTTCATAACTCACATGTTACGGACACCGCAGGGAACGCATAATCACATTATGGGCTGTTTTACCACACACACACACACACACCTTTGGGCCCCTCACACGATTAGAGCTGGGAGACACATGTACAGCACACACACACGCACACACACACACACACGTACACGTACACACACACACACACACACACACGCGTGCGCACACACACATACGCACACACACGCATGCACACACACAGTCAAAAGGCAAAGTTGTATTTGAAATGAGAGTGGGTCCAATGACACCGTGGGTTGTGGACTTCATGTGGGCAGTCTATGACACCAGTCATCTATGACATGTCTATGACTAGGGGTGCGCATAACATGGTGCGCATGCGTGGTCAAAATGAATGTTGCGCGGAAGATCAAGCGTAGAATGTCTATGTCCGTCCTGTAAGTAGACTTAGAAATAAAACTAGTGTTGACGAATCATTACAAGTTGCTCTTATTTTGAAGAGGAAGAGGAAGTCCGTTTCGGTTGTAACCAAGCTGCCATGACAGTTGTTGAAAATGAAAGTTGTTATGATGATGTGGTTGGAGTGCTAGTATTAAAGTAAGCAAGAACTCACGTGGATTAAACACAAGCTTATATGAAAACCATATGCATCTGTGACTTGAACAATGTACACACTTTGGAATTACGTTAAACACGGAACCTCTGCAGCATTAGGTGAGTAGTTCATTTTGTGTTAGAGCGCCTCAGTGCAGCCGAGTTCATGTGCAACCTCTTCCTGATAAAGTAACATTGTGTTAGAGTAGAGACATCCGTCCACCGTGCACACCAAGCAACATCTCCAGGTGCTCCTCTGAGAACTAGCCCCAAACGTTATGTTCACCCCTGTCTATGAAGCATGCCTTCACATTTGGCCAAGGTTTGTGCCCGATTTGATCACCATTCACTTCCTTATAGACCACGGGTTCTCAAACAATGGGTTGGGACCCATTTGTGGGTCATGGACCAATTTTTATGGGTCCCTTTATATTTTTTCCTACATTTAGTTTGTAGATCTATGATTTCTGCGATGTTTTCCCCCAGAATAAGGATGCTGTGGTTTAAGGGGCTAATATGGGACCCACAATGCTTCATCCAGTAGAGAGAGATGCCGACCTAACTACTAGAAGTGAGGGTTGATCCATCTTACTCTGTCCAGAACCGCAGGGAAATATTAACGTTACATTTATCCTGTCGGATTTATATATTAGTAGTACCAAATATCCAATGTTGGCTGCCATGAAATAAAATAGTAAAAACAAGTAAAAACAAGCGGTACCACTGTCTGCCTATACTACAGTATAGACTACAGTACACAGGCAAGTTTCATTGTATTGCTTTTTAAAGCAGACCTCTTAGTGAGGGTGTATGTAAACAGTAAAACCAGCCCTCGGGCTGTGAATGAGAGTCTCTACACTGACGGAGAAACAATTTTTCCCCAGTGTCAACGCAACACCAAGCTAATGGATAGCAGGTGAATGATACGCGAGAGAGAGAGATGTCAACAGTGCAATCAGAGCTCACCTCTGGCAGGCCTCCAGACCTGCTCATCTGTCTACATTACTGGGTGATGCTGACTTTAGGCCGGGTGACGTCTGCCTTCACTAAGTGTGAAGGCAGACGGTGGAATAAAATGACAAGATCAGATCATAATCAGACAGAACAGACCAAAATTAAACTCACTCCACAAGCATAAGCTACAGCAATACACATATGCACAAACACTATCCGTCTCCCTCTCACAAACGCATGTACGTACACACTTACTCTCTCTCGCTCGCACACTCTCCATTGCACACTCTCTCACACACACTGTCTTCCTCACTCACGTATATCTCACACACACCTGGTCAGTTCCCACTTGTAAAAGAGACGTAGTCTCAATGTGTTTTTACCGGTTAAATAAAGGTTAAATAAAAATAAACACACACACACACACACACAGAGGCATGGATGGACCCCTCCCCCAAATGGAACCTTGTTCACTTTGCGTTTCATTTATCCGCTGTACTCTTGTATATTGCATTGTAAATGCTCCGCCTGCTTTGTGAGCTTGTGTGCAGCTGTGTTCTGTGTACTGTATTATGTAGACATCTCACAACACCAGGACAGACAGACAGAGGACACATGAGGAGACATGAACTCATGTTACCCATCAATGCTTCACAACAGCATTCTGATGCATGTTCCCACCCCTCTAATCCATCCATCTGTCTGTGTCTATGTGTCTCTCTCTGTGTGTGTGTGTGTGTGTGTGTGTGTGTGTGTGTGTGTGTGTGTGTGTGTGTGTGTGTGTGTGTGTGTGTGTGCGTCTCACTCTCTGTCCGGGACACGTTCTTGCTTAAAAAAACACTTTTAACCCCTTAATCCATATACTGTAGTTAGTGGGATTCCCCAGGGCTCCATACTAGGCCCCCCTCCTGTTATCATATCCACACTACATATTACTGAAGCTCACTGCGTGAGGTTGTAGATATTTTCCGGCTATTTCACCACTAAATGTTAGCCCCAGAATAGGGATTAAACCACTGCCGTTACAACAAACAAGGATGTGGAACGGTGTGTGTGTGTGTGTCTGTGTCTGCGTGTGCGTGTGCGTGTGCGTGTGCGCGTGCGTGCGGTGAAGAGAGATAGGGTTGGGGGAATCGGGATGAGGATCAATACGTTATTGAATAAATACAAATCACGTGTAATAACAAACAAGCAGAGAGAGGCTTTGTTTTCCACCAACTCATCTCTCCACTCGCTCTGATGTCACACAAGGTCATACAGCTGTTTTACGGTCAGGATTATGGGATGGACCCAGACCCAAGGTTTGTGCGTGCGTGCGTGCGTGCGTGCGTGCGTGCGTGCGTGCGTGCGTGCGTGCGTGCGTGCGTCTGTGCCCGCACACGTGCATGCGTTCCCTCTGTCTAGACTCTGGTAGTTGTAATGGGATTGGTCCAGATTCACTATGATTACAGCAGCAGCAGACAAGAGAGTCTGGACAAAACAAATGCATGTCTCCCATGTTTCCAAACGTACAAAGAAGAACAACAAAAAACATTTATTTGACAAAAATGAGGAAATATATATAATATTATGGGGTTTCTCCATTAGTCTGATGTCAGCCCTGGATATCGCCGTTGTCTCCATACATTGGGCTATAGGTTATCACCATATATGGAGCTCTAGGTGAAAGCCTTTGTTACAACTACAGTATTAGCTGTTTCGCTCAGTCAGGCACACCTCATGAGACTCAAGGCAGGTGCACTGGAACATTCTTTTTAAGTAGGGGAGCCCGTATACAGGGAGGAAACATTTTCATTATGACAACATCCCATGCAGTTAAAATAGTTTTCTGTGATCTTTGTTACCGTTGAGTGCAAATACAATCACTTCATACATGGGTGAGGCTAGTAGAGTCGACCAAAACTATAGCCATATACTGTCTACGATAAATACACTCAACATTCTCTTTCTCCATCGCATGTTCGTATCACTCCCTCTTAGCACGCTTGCAATGACAGAATGTTACCTTTTCGGGACAGCATACAATATTTTATCTTCTGCCTATACATAACTTCTTATCAACCTATATGTTAGTGCTACTCAAAACATGTCCACATCGGCCGGCCTAGCGGTCCGGGCACCTAGCCTGACCAGCCTGATCCCAATGACCTTTGCTGCGCGTCACCCCATTTCCTGTCAACCTACTTGCAATATCAATAATAATAATAATAAAAAACTAGAACTGCACTCTGTCGAGTGCATACTTGCTTGTTGCACACTAGTAGGCCATAAATGGCCAACTAGTGCGCAAGCAGAGCGCGCATGTAATGTTTTCGCCCGCTGTAAACTGCCAAATCTCAGTATCTCTGTGAAGGAATGTTTGAAATGATTAATGTTTAGATGTAATTATTTGCTACCTACTATACATGTAAACATTTAGTATTAAGTATGATTCTAGTTTCTATCTATATAAGAAATACTGTTTTATCGTTGTAGATATATTCTGGATCCCTTTTTTTTTTCAGAGAAAAATAAATCACTTATATGTGTTGAAAAAAAAGGTATATAAACTGAATTAAAATATGTTATACAGTATACTTTTTCTGTAAACGGTGGAATCTCAATATCTCTGTGAAGGAACATTTGAAATGTGTAATTATTAGGTGTAACTATTTACTACCTATCTAATTGTCTCCACCAGGCCGAAGGCATGTGGGGAGAGTATGTTTTGCACTCCGTCCGTCTGTTTGTGTGTCCGTCCGTCCGTCCGTCCGTCCGTCCGTGTGTCCGTGACAGGCTAATCTCGGCCACCGTTAACCCGGTCGATGCCAAATTTTGCACACACACTCCCTGGATGCCAACGATGAACCTCTGCCCCAAACTTTCCAGAACGGCCTGTTATAGCGCCACCAAGAGGCCGCTTTGTGCAAAAACTTCACCGTTAACCCGGTCGATGCCAAATTTTGCACACACACTCCCTGGATGCCAACGATGAACCTCTGCCCCAAACTTTCCACAACGGCCTGTTATAGCGCCACCAAGAGGCCGCTTTGTGCAAAACAAGTTTTTGCACAGTACACCTACAGATTTTGTCCAAACATCACGCAAATTGGTACACAGTCTCTCTAGAGCCATTCAACGAAACGGGTCTTTCAGATTTATCACACTCCATCCTGATTGGTTAAGATTGGCTTCCAAAGTTCACAGGAGTGCTCAGTTTCAAACAAAATGCTGCAAATCATGAACACATCGCGTGATTTCCGTGAAATTGTGCACCCACATTCCCACTAGGCCGAGGACGAAATGCCACATGAACAATTTCAACTCAGCCTCAAGGTGGCGCTATAACTGGCCGAAAAGTGTTTTTACCTCTAACTGCACGGATCTGTGGATAACCTGGTGGAGACCTGTGCCCGGAAGGGCACTTTTTCTAGTTTATGTATGTAAACGCCTATAAAAAAAAGTATATAAACTGAATTAAAAATTTAATTTTAATTTTAAATCTATTTCATGTTAGACTATAGTGATATTAATACTAAATCATGGTCAGAGTAATATGTGTCTCTAACTTCAATTTCTATAATAATACTTTCACATTTGTTAAAATATACATGATCTAAAATATTTCCGTAATCTGTAGTTGGATTTGTATTTAATTGTTTAAAGCCTAATTTTGACATGTAGGTCTTTATACTTCTTTCTATCTTAGTATTATGGTCTTCATTGAAATCTCCTATTATCAAAATTGCAGAAGTCGGAGATGATATATACTGTACCATGTATTCGAGAAATGTGTTTAATTTTGAAAGCTCTGTTTTAGGTGATCTGTACATAAGAATGATATATAGATTTTTATCTTTTACATGTATACATATATGTTCTACTTTCTCTAATATCCTGCTTTCAGTTGGAATTTCTTCAATGGAAATATCTTCTTTTATAGCAAACATAACTCCCCCACCTATATCTTTTTCTCTATATCTTTTCCTCATCCGCAGAAAAACATCAAATCTGTGCCCGTATTGCTGGATCAATGATGACGAAATGACCATATTTCTTACGTCATCATTTAGAGCTAGTCATACACGTATTTCTTACGTCATCATTTAGAGCTAGTCATACATCAAATCTGTACCCATATTGCTGGACCAATGATGACGAAATGACCATATTTCTTACATACACACCACGTACTCTAGTCCCAGCAGATCAGGCACAATTTGGTAAAAATTTTTTTTATTGATTATGTATATAGTATACGTATGACTAGCTCTAAATGATGACGTAAGAAATATATATAGTATATATATAGTATACTGTATAAAGTGTGTAGTTGTAAGTTGATTAGCGGTATTCTGTGGTCACTTTGGTCCAAAAACCGTGACAGCCGTTCCGCCATTTCAGGACCCCCCCAGAAAAACATCAAATCTGTGCCCGTATTGCTGGACCAATGATGACGAAATGACCATATTTCTTACGTCATCATTTAGAGCTAGTCATACACGCATTTCTTACGTCATCATTTAGAGCTAGTCATACATCAAATCTGTGCCCGTATTGCTGGACCAATGATGACGAAATGACCATATTTCTTACATACACACCACGTACTCTGGTCCCAGCAGATCAGGCACAATTTGGTAAATTATTTTTTATTGATTATGTATATAGTATACGTATGACTAGCTCTAAATGATGACGTAAGAAATATATATAGTATATATATAGTATATAGGCATATACTATATATGTATACATATATACTCTATACTCTATACTGTATAAAGTGTGTAGTTGTAAGTTGATTAGCGGTATTCTGTGGTCACTTTGGTCCAAAAACCGTGACAGCCGTTCCGCCATTTCAGGACCCCCCCAGAAAAACATCAAATCTGTGCCCGACCAATGATGACGAAATGACCATATTTCTTACGTCATCATTTAGAGCTAGTCATACACGTATGTGTATGACTAGCTCTAAATGATGACGTAAGAAATACGTGTATGACTAGCTCTAAATGATGACGTAAGAAATATGGTCATTTCGTCATCATTGGTCCAGCAATACGGGCACAGATTTGATGTTTTTCTGGGGGGGTCCTGAAATGGCGGAACGGCTGTCACGACAAATGGACCAGGCCGATCACATTACTTGCGCGCTCTGCTTGCGCAAGTAATTAACATCCACATTCACAAAAACAGAGAGGCTCTAGGATATCTATATCTATCTATCTATCTATAAATGCACCATGTCTCTGTGTGTACACCTGTAATCCACCTAAGTCGAGAAACGTTTGCCCCACAACTTCAAATTCGACACACGTTCCACACCACCGCAGGTAGGCTGGCCTTGAGTCGGTCAGACCCACGGTTGTCCAGAACCACCACAAAAGGCCTCTGCCCAGGCCAGGACCCAAATTAGCCAATTGATCACACCTGATCACCTAGATCTCCATATATGGAGCTGGCCTGTTCTGACATCACAATGGGGTTCTGACATCACAATGGTGACTAAACCAGCTCAACAGAATGATCGATCTCTAATTCTACCTTAAAAACTCTTCACAGCAGAGGACATCGAACAGCAGGTCACTCCGCAGGTCAAGGGCGAGGTCGCTTCTCGCCCTCAGGGCGTCTTACTGGTAACTCTAATAGTCACGTGACTGGCCGGCCACGGGTGTAATAATTCAAATTGCCGTAATCATTGAGAAGGTACTGGGACCAAAACTCCCCAGCTGGCTCCCCCTATTCCAGCCACAATGCCTCACTGTCAGCTCAGCCTGTCAAGTGAAGGTATAGTATGAAGGTGTCTCCATTACCTACAGAATCTCTCTCTCTCTCTCTCTCTCTCTCTCTCTCATACGCACGCGCGCACACACACACACACACACACACACACAGGAAGTGCAAACGAGGTCAAGAAAGCAAGGCGGCAGCCAGGTCAGAGCACCCAGACAGCATCCACCCACGGTCTGCGTGGATGTTTTGCAGCGGGGGCATGTTTACTCCGACATGAAAGTAACAGTCCAAGGAGACAATGTTGTCTGATCCTTTTCAGGACCAGTCGCTGTAATGTCTAGAAACGGTCCATTGTCCTCCATGTTTTTGTCCGTCAACTACCTGGTTGCTCACAAAGAGGACAACAGGATGCATGTGGACTCAGGTAACGCTATAGCAGTGGGACGTGTTGTGGTTCCTCTTGGGGACATGGCCCATGGGCTCTCATGGGGACTCTGGTTACCATCACACGCAGCTCCTGAGATGGTCCCCCCCCCCCCCCCCCACCACTTCTTCCAGACGTGACCGGCGACACAAACAACATTAGTCACCAAAACAGGTCTGAACGCGAAGGAACACGAGTGACAGGAGAGAGACGCGAGGTCACCAGGCTGAGTGGAGGAGGTTTGAAAGTCCTTTGATGGGGCCTGTGTGTTTACGGCAGGTCTGAGATCTGAGTGGAGGAGGTTTGAAGTCCTGTGATAGGGCCTGTGTGTTTACGGCAGGTCTGAGATCTGTTGAAGACGCTGTCAGCGCCTGTTGTTGTCCTCTCTGTCATCACGCACTCACACGTACGTGCGTACCCACTTAGGCAGACATGAGCACGCACACACTGACAAATGTGCGCGCACGCACACACACACACAAGACAAAGTGGGTAACACTACATCAAAGTACCTTGATTTAATCAGCACAGCGGCAGACAGGGACCACAACAAAAGCTAAATGACGGGGACTCCCTGACCTCTGACCCCTCTCCTCCTGTCAAACCCCCCTTCAGAGGTGGCACATATGACCCCCCCCCCAACACACACACCACCACTACTACAACCCTGGAGCCTTTGTTACATTCCTACACCCTTATGATGGATCCCAGACGACCAGGACGAGAGGAGAGGAGACGGTTCCCAGATCTGAGAGAGAGAGAGAGAGAGAGAGAGAGAGAGAGAGAGAGAGAGAGAGAGAGAGAGAGAGAGAGAGAGGGAGAGAGAGAGAGATGAAGATATGGACAGGGCAGAGAGAGATGGGGGGGGGGGGGGGTAGTTTCAGGGTGTGACATTAACGCTTGTCTGATTGAGAGCGGGGCAAGTGAAACTTTAGAACTGTTTAGAACTGTCAGGCAGGTAACAATTGAGTGTAATGTTTTTTTGTTTTCTTTCTTGATTTCTGTTTTGGGCTGCTGCCCTCTGCCATTTCTGAATCAGGCTCCAGAATGCTACCAAATGTGTGTGAGTTAAAAAAGGTCACCTCATTGCATTCATGCGAGTTCATGATTCTGCTGGACTCTCCTTGAATGTATGTTCAGTGGCAGTGCGCATGTATGGTGAAATGCCTGTAACAATCCTATAGTCTTGATGTTACAATCAGTTATCAATCGCTGGTGCACACAAGACACAAACATTGATTGTGAAAACATAGCCTGACCAGAGCCCTGCAAAGCATGTCTGATCTGAAATGACTACCATTGATATGTTAGGGTCACTTTCAGCAATATTGCTTTTACCTGCCCATGCTACAAATAGTTGGAACCAATTCTCATCTACATTAAAATATAATGATTCATGTAATATACTAGATATTTATTATCTAGTATACTAAACAGAGCAAGTAGACATCTGAATGGGGCAAGTTGATTTGAGAATTACCTGAAGAGAAAACCGTGGCGTCGGACCGTGGAGATCTCGAGATATGAAGGGAATGAGGGAGGGATGGAGAGAGAGAGAGAGAGAGAGAGAGAGAGAGGTGTAGGCGGCAGGCCTGTCTGGGTATGTGAGGTTCCATGTGTATGTACGTATGTTTGTAATCCACGTATCTCGAGAAGCTCGACCAAACCTCGACCGACCGACTTCAAATTCGGCACACGCATTACAGATGACCAGAGGGGGTATCGTGCCCACCGCCCACCGTTGCATAACAGGGTGGGGCATGCATATAACAGGGTGGGGCATGCATATAACAGGGTGGGGCATGCATATAACAGGGTGGGGCATGCATTCCGTCTTTGCATCATTCCTCACTTGCATCATCCTCGAGTGCGGGTGTCCTCCGGGCACATGTCTAGTGTGATAATAAAACACTAATAAGCCTGTAAGTCTGTACCTCTTCCTGCCACCTTGACCAAGATATGGCTACCATGCATAGCATAGACATATCTTGGTCAATTGTTTGTCATGTTTTTGAGGGCCCTCCTCTGTCCAGCTTTAAGTGTGCGTAGACACAAACTTTGTCCTAACACAAACATTAAATGACATTGAAACACACGTTATTTAAACACATGCTACTGCAGGGTCATTGTTTAACTCAACTAAACAACGCTGGTATTGTCATTTCGACAGTAGATCATTTAGACTGATACCATGTTCTTGGTTTATCTTGGATCCTAGTTTCTTGAAGCACAACACTGTTTTGCTGCCTTCTATATGTATGTGATGAAATCGCTCTGGATAAGAATGTCTGTTAAATGCCTAACTAATTGTAAATTGCGAGTCTCTCACATGCTAGCAGCTCAAACATTAAACACATTATATGTTGTCGAGTCATGATATAGGACAAGAAGAAGGGACAGCCAATGACAGAACACATATTAGACTAGAGGACCAGAGAAACCTGGAGACAGAGAGACAGAGACAGAGAGAGAGGAAGGGCGGAATACCTGGAAGGACGGTCAAGTCAAGGTCAGGTTTATCTTCTTGTAGATAAAACCTAACGGTCAAGTCAAGGTCAGGTTTATCTTCTTGTAGATAAAAATGTCTCATGAGAGATTAGACACTTCTGGATGAGCATCCAACGACTGAAACGATGAGGTGGAGAGAGATAAGAAGCACGAGACATGGATGAGAAAACCAGAAGAACGGGACTTATGCTGTAAGATTAGCAATGTGTCCCACAGCAGTCATGCGTGTAGAGTAGCAGGAGTTCAAGATTCAAGATGCCACAAGGTTTATTTGTCACACTTTCATACAACTATGTGTAGTGAAATGTTCTGCTGCAGACTGTACTGTACGTGTGTGCGTGTTGGCGTGCGTGTGTGTGTGTGTGTGTGTGTGTGTGAGTGTGTGTGTGTTGTGCACACGCGATGCTCGTGTGTGTTCTGTGCGTGCGCATGTGTATGTGTGTGGTATACACAATAAAGTGATAAAGTAAGTGATCAAGGGAGAGAGAGAGAGAGAGAGAGAGAGAGAGGAGCCAGTGATGTGTATCATGATAGATCTGGACCGGTCCTGTCCCAGAGGGTTCAAACCCCCTGCCTGTGTGTGTTCGGGCCCCCTCGCTTGAAAGGGGAGCAGATAGGATTCAAAGGACCATGACAAGGGATGACGCACGCAGTCGCCGGCCCCCTTATCTGCACCATCGGCAGCTGGGCGCAAAGCTCCAGCACATGCGCTCCCTCCGTCTCACGTTTCCCGTGTGGCATGCGAGCGAGCCGATGGAGCGCCATGCGGCGACAGCGGAGGCGGTGGTCCCAGATGCAGAATGGACGGCTTCATAGGCCACTGGCTTCGTGATTTATGAGACAGCAAAAAGGTACAGTATAGAGCGCGGTGACTGCATCCAACGCTGGCGCGGAGGCGTCACATGCAAGTCGGCGGCATGCCAGCAGTCAGTCCCCATCTCTTCCCCCCACCTCCCTGAAAACACACACGTCTCCTTTGGCCAGTGGTGTAAGAAGTATTCAGACTTATATAAGTAAAAGTAGCAATACCACAAAGTGGAAATTGCCTGTATACTACTTCTATATAATAATATATAATTTTACCTTGTGAGTGAAAGTTCTAAAGTATTGGCCTCAACATATGCTTACAGTACCAAACGTAAAGGTAGGCCTATACTCATTATGCTGAATAGACAATTTCACAAGCATGTTATCGGATTGCAATTAGTAATGATTTCATGTTGCAGAAGGTAAACGTGCTGCTGGGTACCTTAACCTAAAATACATCATCATCATTTATCACTTAATGTCTTAAAAGGACCACTTCACCACTTTTCAACCTATCTTCATATAATTGGTTCTCACTTCAAGATAAAATAGCACTTATTTTTTGTATTCCTATTCCAAATCTTATTCCATTTATTTTTGCTTTTCTATTTGGTCTGTATCAGGAGGGCTGTGGGCAGTTCAATTTACAATTTAGGCATTTAGCAGGCGCTCTTCATCCAGAGCGACTTACATTAAGCAAGAACAAAAAAGCATGGCAATACATCATATACATGTATACAAAAGTAGTTATCATGAATCATACGTAAGCTAACAACGTAACTATATAATGAAACTATGCATATAATTATACTATATAGTGCTATGTTTACATAAAATGCTATAAGTCTACAGAAACTGCTATCTAAGTCTACATAAAATTCTATCTAAGTAAGTTCACAAACCTGTATTCCAGTAACATCATCGATGAGCAATCCAAGTTAATAGAAACTGCAGGCTTTCTATTATTATTAGAAATGCAATAATTTAAGCCATCGTTCTCACGATAATTTATTTTATCTACCTAACGATGATGTCACTGGAAGATGGGTTTCTCAGATTTTATTTTTTTTGCTTTCTCCTTTTTTCTTTTATTGATAGAGGCCGGATAGATGAATGTAGGCTGACAGGAAATGGAGAGAGATGGGGGGGTGACACCGACACGCAGTAAAGGCTGTCGGGATCGGGAGTCGAACCCGCGGCACACTGCCAGACTGGATTACCAGCCAAGGTGCCCAGACAGCTACGCCAGCCGCCCGGGCAGAACAATAGATTGCCTCTGAGATGGAGAGGAGTATCAGTGTAAAGTATAAAAAATCAAAATAGTACATTTGTACTTCATAGACTGGAATCTCCCATGGGTCTACAAACTCGCAACGTGCCACCTTGCATTTCGACATGTTTTGCAAAACTTGCAAATTTGAAATAAGATCAGCTTTTTTCGCCAAATGTTCGCCCCCAGAATAGGTATGATATGGTTCATGTGGTCAATTACAATACTTGAGTAAATGTACTTAGTTCCAGAGTGCCTCTGCTGGGTGGCAAAGAAAGTAACTTTGAGGAAGCCTTGAGGTCCAGGTCAGCTGATAAGTTAATGATCTTAATGTGACAAAGTGGAGAGTCTAATTTCCAGCAGATTTTCTAGTGGGAGGAAGAGGTGGTGGGAGGTCGACAGGATGCACGCTGCAATTTAGACCAAACAAAATGCTTTTCCACAACGCTGTCAGCAATATCTGTGAGCGCACACACACACACACACACACACACACACACACACACACACACACACACACACACACACACACACACACACACACACACACACACACACACACACACACACACACACACACACACACACACACACACACACACACACACACACACACAGAGAGAGAGAATCTCAGAGATAAGACGATGTCAATGGAATGTTTCCCGTATAAAGACACTAACTCTGTTCATACGATACTGGCTCTTACAGGCGGAAGGGATAAATAGATAAAGCAGGAAAAATAAAACCATAAGTCCATATTAAGGAACTCTACCAAAAAATACACTTACAGCAGCTGTATTTGCATGGGCTCATCAAACATATAGCCTGAAATAGCCATCTGACTACTTTCCATGACAGCCGAATGGTGGTCAGATGGGTGATTTTCAGGTGGACCCTGATCCAGAAAAGGTTGAGAACCACTGTCCCATTACTTGTAATCACTTAATTGGTGGTGTCACGGGGCAACCCGTGCCCTATATACATACACGTCAAACTGCTTTTATAATATTTTAATTGTTGTCTTTGCACTTAAGAGGTGCAGGAGGTGGAGGAGTTTGGAGTGAATAAAAACCTTTAAACTACAATTTCTGACTGTTCTTGGGAGCCTTGGCCGTTCGGGCAACTTCACAGGTGGTCTGCTCATTGCAACCACTTTATTGGTCAGTGAATTAATCATACAAATTGAATACCGGTAGTACTGTTAAATAAGCCAGAACAAGCACAAACTCAATCCCAGACTGGGAATACTCCTCTGAAACTTCTACAATACAATTGGCTTATGAGAGTGTACATCACACCAGTTAAACTTAATAAGTATAATTGTAATATTCCGGATGTATGCACCAGATGCGGTGAAGAAGATAGAGGCACATTGTTCCACTGTCTATGGTCCTGTCCCAAATTGATGGAGTTTTGGGGGATGGTCGGGAAGGAAATACAGAAGATTTTGTTAATAAATATTGTATGAGAACCAAAGTTCTTCCTGCTCGGTCTATATCCAGAGGGACACAAGATAAAGCGTAATGAACAAATGTTTATGTATGTCTTTTACAAGCTAAGAGAATGATAGCATTGACCTGGAAGAGGCCAGACAAACCAAGTATTACACATTGGTTCAGGGAATTGTCTTTATGTTTACCTTTGGAAAAGATTACTATACATTCTTAAGGACAAACAAGAAATGTTTCAGGAGGTGTGGGGCCGTTTTATAAGATATATTAAGAACAATAATTTGTCACATTTAATGGATGGAGCTGAAGAGGAGTAGTGCTGTTGTCGTTTTTCTTTTTTGGTTAATGTTGTTTTGCTTTCTTTATATGAGTAATATTGTTGTGTAATGTTCATTGTTGTTTTTTGTATATTTGTATTGTCATTTGTGTGGAAAAAGGAAAATCAATAAATACATTGTTGAAAAAAAAAAAAAAGCCTAAACCAGAAGAGATTTGATATTAAATAAATAGGTTAATAGGTCCTGTTGCTAAAACGAGTGACTACATCAATGCAATAAACTCACACATGGTTAAAGGTTTAAACACTGGCAGAGGCTGAAAAACAGCCAAAAGACACACATCTATGTACCATAATAGGCTGGGTGCCGGATCAAACAAAGTCACATATCAAGAATAAAAAAGTCTGTACACCAAATCTAACTCATTTAATCACCCACATACAGGGAAGAAGTACTTAATAAGGGTATCATCACATGTTCTACAGCCAATGTGATATATATGCTCAAGTGTCCTGACATCAAGACCTTTAAAAACATGCAGTGGCTTGCACAGACATTTACATGGGGCAGGTGCTCAAGTGAAAAAGGCCAGTTGCCTTAATAGTGTGAGATTTATAGATTTTGGGGCAAAAATAATATATTAGTTCAAGCATTTTATGAAGAATTGATCAATGTCACCATGGTCCACATACTGTACAGTACTTTTTGTGTGTGTGTGTGTGTGTGTGTGTGTGTGTGTGTGTGTGTGTGTGTGTGTGTGTGTGTGTGTGTGTGTGTGTGTGTGTGTGTGTGTGTGTGTGTGTGTGTGTGTGTGTGTGTGTGTGAGAGAGGGATAAGCTTGTAGTTGTAACTCACACACTCCTGTCACCTGTCACCGTGCACTGGAAGGAGGGGCGGGTCGTGGCGTGTAATTTGTCCTACTGAAATGGTTTTCCTAGGTAGTTGGGTCAATGGTCATTGATCATTTTTCTTTTGTGTCAACTCAGAAATATCCAGCCTTGAATAAGACTAAATTCACACCAATCTGACTGATTAGTATGGTTACGTAGAAATAGGGCTTAAAGGAACATCTTCGAGGTATCCCTTATTTAAATTGGGATAGAAAATGCACACAATCAACCCCTACATGTAGGTCAATACACAACAAAGTTATCAACACCGTTATGGCCATTTGTATTATCAATAAATGCAGCATGATTCTCCAACCCAAAACAGTGACTTTGTCCTCAGTGACCTGATCACAAGTTCACTAATAATCACTGGTCTGAGTTCAGAAGGTTATCAAAGTAACACTGGTTATACCTGAGGTTCAACAAGAGGTTGAGAGCAGTGGCCAACGGGGGAAAACCATACTCTAAGGGGAAAACAGGTCACTACTCCCCTCTGGTGTTCAATGATGGGATTACACCTGACCCTTCAACAAGAAGTGAGCAGGGGGGAGGGGGAGGGGGGGTCTAAACACAGTAAGCGACAGTAAAAACAAGTTTGTCACATCTATAAAAAACAGCACTGGCTCCAGCCGTAAAGCCTTCAGTCTAATGTGACCCTTCTTTACCATAACACCAGGGGCAACGTTTACTGCCTCATTTCAACACATCACACAACAGCTTTGCCTCTCTGCCTCCTCTGGGAAAGAGAGGTAGTTTGTGATTAGTGGTCAGGCTGCGAGTTGACATCTGATTACTTTCTACTTGGGTTTTCCTGCGTGCATGCTGCTGTGACTTGGAACGGCCAGACTGGTCCATGACTAACGTCAGATTGGGGATTGTGGTTGAGCAGTGAATGTTTAGCGTTACAATGCTGGTTCCTCCCGCCTGCTGCGGCGAGGTGCTTGGCTGCAGATGGCCTGACCAAGCTACTGTACTCATAATGACCACTGGCCACTAGTCTGGGCCTCGTAATGACCTAAAGCTGTGATGCTCTGGTCCTCAAAGGGAGAGGATGGAAAGTCCCTGAAGGAGTCACGTCCTGGTCATTATTCAGACAAAAACACACTTGGAATATTTCCTGTCCACAGTGGATTCTCACGTACACAGGAACCTTAATGGTACTGGGCCTCAATGAACTAAAAGAAAAAAGAAAATCATCGCAAAGCACTCTTCAGAAGGTTAAACAGCTTTATACTAGCTTTAAGCTAGTATACCCTCAAACAAGTTAAAAAAAACACACTAAATGTTTCAGTCTGAAGTGGCCTTCTTCTGAGCAAACGAAAACGAAACACAAAGTTACCTTCTTCTGGGCAAACGAAACACAAAATTGCTTGCCCAAAGAAGGCCACTTGAGGCCGATACATGACTGTTTTATTAAGACAATGGTTCAGTCTGAAGTGGCCTTCTTCTGAGCAAACGAAAACGAAACACAAAGTTACCTTCTTCTGGGCAAACGAAACACAAAATTGCTTGCCCAAAGAAGGCCACTTGAGGCCGATACATGACTGTTTTATTAAAGCTTTTTTAACCTTCTGAAGAGTGGCTTGGAATAATTTTTCATTTGATTATAGATGTGTTCCCCCTTTTTGGACAAAAGAGCACCTTCCAGCGACTTTATCTTCTCCAGCCATATACATACAGTAGCTCTCTTGTTTTCAGATTGGCACTGGCAAACATCCTGAAGCAGTTCAACCACACATTAAAAGCTTCATTTGGAATTTTAAATTGAAGGGTTAAAATCACTCCCCTAACTGTAGAGTCTCTCCTTACCCTTCTTAAGCTTAATTTAGGGTCTTAAACTTATTTTAGGATCAAGTGGTTGAATTATATTCTGCAGACGTTATGCGCTTTATGGGCAGTTTAGTTTGAAGTGCAGGTTCTACAATAAAAGCCTGTGATACATCTGCACAGCATTGAGCATATACAGCAATCCATTCGTACAGTCAGACAATCAGTTTAGGGGTGCAACAGTAAATGGAACAGAGTTGGCAGTGGCTCAGGAATTAAATAGCAAAAAACGCAGATCTACAAGCTCACAATAGATCTCCTAATTTTCTATGTACAAAACAGGGCCAAAGTATATTCTGTATTCAGACTAATGGTTTCAGCCGATTATAATTATTAGTCTAAAACTGTAATTGATAGAATAATCACTAAGAAGAAAATGGATTGTTGCAGACATACATCGGTTTAGAAGTCAGTAAACACAGTCATCAGTTCATACATCCAACTGTCATTTAGTTTACACTCTACACATTAGGATCAAGTGCTTTACATGAAATAGCCTAATAGCCGAATCTACAATGCACAACAAGTTGCAAAATGACAGCTTGTAGATCCGCTTTTTTCACTGAATGTTTGCCTATTTTTGCAGAATGTTGTTATGACATGCCCAGAAATAGGGTCCATGTGGAAAAACAATGGCATAGAACACAATTTAAAAAATACAATAAAAACAAAACCCATGACAAATTTAACTGAGCTTTAAGAAAACTAGTGCAAAAATAGCAGTGTTGAACTGCTTCAAGGTTACATGCCGTTCATCTGTGTGCTTCACCCTCTACAGTAGTTCTTGTAGATGGCAGTGACATGTGGTGCAACCAGTGTCATCTCCATACATAGCCTACTATAGTCAGTGGTTCTCAAAGTGAGGACGCCCACGGGTCCTTGAGGGGGCTACAGTGGTCCCGAGCAAAACAACATCAAATTCACTTTAACCGCTTTAACCGCATATACATCAGCTATTTGAAAATAGCAACCTACAAGCTTCACAATATGTCGTATAACATTTTAGCAACACAGATCTTGTATAGGGGTGTCTGGCACAAAGTATTTTCAGATTGGGCACCGCAGCCAAATACATAGGGGTCCTGGACATGTCACAGCACTGTATGTTGTGCATACATGTAGTGACATTAGAAGTTTCAATTTCAAGTTTCACTAATTGGCTTGTTCTAAACGTTAAATGGATTAAATAGATTTATACAGGACGTTGAGATCACCAACTCTTTGAATGATGTATTTGAAAGAGCTTTAACATGCTCAGAACTTTAGAATGATGGAATCGAGCACTGTTCATTCCTCCATGATTTCCTTAAAGTTTAGAGCCTGCATTTTTGTGAGCTGCACTGACGTGTGTAATTACAGCTCGTGAAGAGCTGCTCCGAAGACTAACGCCTTGACCAGCTCTCCTGGGTTTAGTTTTAGACCAACAAAATGCCAGGGACGGAAGTTATAGAACCCCCACTCCCACCCCTTTGAGGTTGACAGTGAGTCATTGAACAGAGGGACAACACCCTAACTAACCTCCCCCAGGGCTTTGAAGTGCTGCAGATTGTGCAAGACAACATAAACCCTCCTGTGCGACAAACATTGTGATTTACCACTCAGAGCGGGAGGAAATGACCCGCTCTGTTCACTTTATTAGCTTGTTTTGTGTTGGGTGTCGAACCTTCCAGAATGGACACTCTTTTGTCATCCCCACTTTGAGTAGATCGGAAAAGGAGGATTCCCCAATTGTGTCACTGAACGAATGACTGCAGACTCGTGGGTCTTGGACAGTTGGTTACCTAGTGGTACTGGGTCTAAAAGAGAAACCTATTGGTACTGGGTCTAAAAGAGAAACCCAGTGGTACTGGGACAAAGACAGGAAGCTAGTGGTGACCGTGTCGAGGACAGAAACCTAAATGGTGTCTCTTTTTTACTTCAATCACAAAGTGAAGATTATTCTAAAAGAGTCAAAAGAGGAACCTAATGGTACTGTGTCAAAGACAGGCTTCTGCATGACCTCTGCTCAGAACCATTGAAGCTCTGTTCCAAAAACATTCATATCCATATGGTCAGCAAAGGTATAATTGAATTATAAAGACCACAATTGCTGTGCTCTCAATGCTGAGATCCATATTTTTAAATAAATGGTGCATTTTTTTGGTGCATTTTTTATATAGCGCCTTTATCCAAGGCGCTTTACATAGATTGTGCATTACATTCACCCATTCACACACACATTCATACACCGATGGCAGCGGAAACCATGCAAGGCACAAACTAGCACATCGGGAGCAATTAGGGGTTCAGTGTCTTTAGAAATGTTTTAGCAGTTAAAGTGTTAGTTGTAAGGAATAAGACAAATTGAAATATAAACACAGTAGGTGAAAGCAGGCCTGGCCAATGTACAGTTCTCCAATATAATGGATATACTTACATTAATGATTAATGATTTATTTTGTTATTTTTCACTTTGTTTCAATTAAATTGTAAAAATCTTGAATGGGCCAACTAGCATAGCCTATATATAAATACAATATTTCCAAAATTACTACATACTACTTTATAAATCAGAGCAACAGTTTTATCTGTAAGATAGACAGGTGTGTACAATTCAATCAAACACACATTAAGATTGGAAGCAAGACACTGGATTACAATGCCTGTGTCACACATGCACAACAATTATTAATTTCAGCAGATGGCGCAAGAGGCCATTCCTAGACATCACAGTAAGATCCATGGTGCCAAGAGAATCATTGGGCTTTCTTTGGGCTATCTGTTAACACTAAACCAGTTCATAATCAATTTTAATTATCTAATATTGTTATTTAATTGTGTTTGTTTTATAAACACTCACACATAATAAAGTAGCACATCCTCAGATACTATAGTACTCAATACAACACAATATGTAAAGATCCAAACCAATTACAGTAAATGTACAAAGAGTGAAAAAGAAAATTGTACAATAAATTGGCACAGAATCTTACTCATAGGCTCATACTAGCCTCTTTGCCCTCTACACTCAAACCCTACAAACCCTCCCGCGTGCTCAGATCAGCCAAAACAGGGAAGCTGGAAGTACCTTCACTATAAAAACGCTGGGACAACGCTCCACACGTCCCAAACTCTTCTCGCTTCTGGCTCCAAAACTATGGAATGCACTTCCCATTGCAATCAGAACTTTAGACTCACTCCCAATCTTCTGCCATAGTCTGAAAACCCACCTCTTCAGACTTCATCTTAGGCCGTAGCACTTGCCCTAGCCCCGATGACCATACAGGCGTATGCAAATGCAAAGGCTCAACTTATCTAACTTAGATAGCATTTTATGTAGACATAGTATATATACTGTACTGTATGTATAGTTTCATTATATAGATATTCCACTGTTCATAATCAAACTCTACAAAGTAGTCAGATAATAGTGGAGTAAAAGTACAATATTTTCCTCTGAAATGTAGTGGAGTAGAAGTAAAAGTACAGAAATGTTTACATATTCAAGTAAATATACAAATACCTCAAAATTGTACTTAAGTACAGTGCTTGAATGTACCTCAGGTACCTTAAAACATTGTTCTGATTGATTAACTGCCCAAACGCTAAGCACTTTTGGTACCAAAAGTTGTTGATTGTTTATATATAAAAAAGGAAAATCTCTAAAAATATGAATAATATATATTTCTTTACAAAAGCTCACACCAGCAAGTTTTTTCCAAACGTGATTATGTAGTGGCCTTTTCTATTTAGTATTATTTCACAGAATGGTGTTTGTAACAATTACCTGCCCTGTTTCCGTGTCTGTCACGTAACGTGGCCCACGTACCTCATCATTGTCATTGATTGTCACCTGATGAAGGCCAACTACGGTCGAAACGTCGTGTCTTTGAATGTAAATAAATAAAACACTGTGGAGCTGAGCTGTGTGCGGAATTCCCTCTCTTCTACATACATAACTGTTATTGTTACAGTTTATTGTCTACATTCTGTCATAGCGTTGCCTTGTTGTGATTTTACCAATCTCTTGCAACTCTACATTTTGTCTGTTTTATAACACAGACATAGATTTTGGTTCTATATTTGTGTGCACTTTGTATTGTTGTATTGTGGTCTTTTATTTGTGGTTTTGGTTGTTTGAGAATACATGGCAGAAACATGGCAGTTGTTACATGTTGGGACTCGTTCCAACTCTACTGCTGCTGCTGTTTGATTGATCGATCGATCGATTAATTGATTGATTGTGTGTTCATCAATATGTTGCCTGACCATCAAAATAAACAAATAAAGTTACCATAAGTACAAAACCAATCTAAAATCTCAACGCATTGCAGATGAGTTAGCCTACTTTCAGCAAACGTTTGCCAGCAGAATAGGGATGCTTTTGTTTGCGTGATTAAACAAATTGCACATACCCACATGCACCGGTGCTAACCATTGATCACATCATCACATTCACATACAGTATCAATGGTTCAATTCTGGATGGAGACCTGTGCATACTCTTTCCGTTTCCTGTCTCTAAGTAAAGCCAAAGCTGACCAAAAATGGAAAATACATGTCTATGCTAAACCCCAAATGATGCATGTACAGTATTGTACACTATTGGCACTTATTGATGTGCCTATTATCAAAGTGGAAGGCTCAGTTGCCAATTGTATGACACACACGACCCGCCCCT
Organism: Protomyctophum parallelum; assembly: GCF_964188405.1. Lineage (NCBI taxonomy): Eukaryota > Metazoa > Chordata > Actinopteri > Myctophiformes > Myctophidae > Protomyctophum > Protomyctophum parallelum. Next base: position 16,000,713 of record NC_139707.1, read on the forward strand.
CCTTCCAGCGCATGGTGACAGGTGTGTGTGAGCTACTACAAGCTTATTATCACTCACACACACACACACACTTGTAACGGTATAACTATTTCTACATATCACTAGAGGGCAGCATTTTCCAACATACTAACATGAATCTCCTGTTCTGATTCTGTCTGAACACTGATATGAGTGAAAGATGACAGGTGAAAGGTCTTGGAGAATTGGTGAATAAGAATTATGAGCATGACTTATGGACAGTGTTAGAAAGTAATGAGAGTAAAGTAAAGTCATGAAAAAGGTCATATTATTACTTTTTTCCTCAACAAATTACTTTCACATTTTGAGTAATAATATGACAGATACTAATTTCCCAAAAGTAACTTGTTACTATTTTCAGGAGCCAGTGTGATGTGCGTGTCGTTTACTTTCATTCTGTGATAGTGTGTTGTTTTTGGTCGGTACCCAGCTAAGGGTAGACCGGGATCAAGTTGTTTGCAGGCTGATCCAGTCTGGGTCTAGAGCGGATACGGAAACGATGCATGGGCCTACAGTATGTGTGAATGATCACACAAATGATCACACCTGACAAATGATCAAATACGAGGGCTTATAGATAAGCAGTGATATTAGATCATATTTAAAGTACTAATTGAACAACAAGCACCTTTTAGCTGACAAGAGCAGCTCTTCCTGTTACTCGAGCACACAGGAAGATGGAAAGGTTTCATCATTATGTTCTGCACCCTATGTGAATACAAGAGACCCGGGCACTTTTACTGGTAACCGGAAGTGTGGCCACCTGACAAGTCTGGGCACCTCAATGTTAAATTGGCTAATGAATGAACTGTTTACATGGAATATGAGTAAAAGTATTCCTCTGTCCTCATTCGTTTACATGACCAAAGCATTCATTCAGAATGCTACTATTATACTAACGGCAGGTGTAAAATAATAAATGCATTCCTCCAAACTCTCAGGAGCGTTCAGAATAAAGTGATTATATATCATGTATAGGCCTACTTTACATTATTTCAGACCATTTTCTAAAGCATATTTAACAAGTCAGCCCTCTGCAATGTCTTTATGTATCTTAGTCCTAAACACATTTCATGAAAAATGTCCTTAAATAAAATTGTACCCCTAAATCAGAGGCAGAGCTAGTGTTGAGTGAACAGATTTACTTCTGAAAAGATTACATCACTACCATATGATTCAAATAAAATGTTGGTATTCACCATTATCCATTTGTTTGGTATACTTAATATGGTATTAATTAATCACAAGTAGGCCTATATTATTATTACTTTTACCAAAATGTATTTTTGTCTGTCTGTCTGTCTGTCTGTCTGTCTGTCTGTCTGTCTGTCTCTTACATATGTGTGTTGCATCCTGTGTTTTAGGAACCGTGGAGGGCAAAATGCATCCGCTGTAAAAGTAAATCATGGTGGTGGTTGTGGGCGATACATTTAACTATGCCTTCCTGTTATTTGACTTGTTCTGTGTTTCTTTCTTCTCTATATTCTTTCTCTCTATTCTTCCTTTGCACACAAAATAAATCACCCACTCTTTAACACCTGTAAACAACATGTGATCTCACAATAAAGTTGATTCTGATTCTAATAGCCCTGTTGTCAAACCTTTTCAAATGTAAAAATAAAACATTCGTCCAAAGAATAGTGACAAGTTAAAGTGCATAACTTAAAGAAAAAAGGAAAAGTATTTTTTTTCCATGACTGTTAAGATCCTTGATCCCTAAACTTTCTTACCTGCAACATGTGGAAAAGGTTGAGGGTTTGACTCCAGGGGTTTGTCCCAGAGAACAGAGGGTTTCTGTGAGAGCAGCCGTCTGCTTCAAGCCGCCGAGGGACGCCTGGAGATGCAGAGATAAGAGCAACAATATGAGTCCTGTATTCCCGCTGAGCGCCATGCAGGCTCACTTACCTCATTCACTAGACATGGATGACTCAACTAACCTCTTTCCCCCTTTTAAAACGCCATGTTCACCCCCCCGGCCCGTAACATGATGCTCCTGGGTTCAATCCCCAGTGTGACCAACGTCCGGGACCGGGACAGGACCGCTCCCGGCTCAGTGCTCACTGATTTTGTTAAGCCAGAGTTATACTTGGTTGCGCCGGAAATCGCCGATCTACAAGCTCACAACACAAACTTGTAGATCGGCTATTTTCGGTGCGCGACAGCAGCGTGTAGTCAGTCACTCAAGCATAAATAGCTCTGGATGAGAGTAACATAGCCAATAGGGGCCTGCACACGGATAGTCAAATTACATAGTTAACCACTTTCAACCTAGGTCTATATTTTGGGCCGGTCATTATAGGCAAAATTGTCAGAAATGGTCAAAGAATAGCAGTTCTACAAGCTGGAAACATGCGGTCAGCTTGTAGATCAGCAGTTTTTGCCACACAACACCATCTGACAAAATATGAAATAGGGATTTTTAGTGATCAACAATTGTTTAATGTGTAAAAGAATTTGTAATAAAATAAGTAAAGCAAGTACCTACAGTACAGTATAGTACCTATAGATACTTAATGATCCATTCTACCACTGATGGTTAACCATGGGGGTACCTGCAGTATTGAAATACTTACATGATTGTTTTGTCAAGATAAAATGACATCGTCATACAGTAAGCTAAAGACAAGTTTGGTAATACTGCTGGTAAGATCTGTCAACTAACTGGTGGAGTTTGTTAACCATTGTGAATATTGAAATATTCGACACAATGCACACGTAGCTACCATCTGGATAAATCTACTTTGCATTATTATGAGAGAGATTATGGAATATTTTGCCCATAGCTGCAGCTTTCCTACTGTCCGTCTCTCCTAAACTGTTTCCCTCACAGCTTTCCTGTATTCTCTCTCTTCTACACCATCTTTCAGCGTTCCTACTGTAGGTCACCCCTCCGTCCTACTGAATTGCTAAATCAAAATAGTTGTCTATACTCGTAGTCAGCTCCAGGACGTTGACATATTTTCACCTTTTCACCTCTGTTAAGTGCCAGAGAGAATATATCTATCGTTACCTGAGTGCAGTTCGTTGTATAACGGTAACTGCGTCATCACAAAGTAATCACCAGGGTATCTATCAACCTCTCAGCACAAAGATACTGAGGTGATTCATTGTAATCAAGGTTTGTCCAGGATACTACATTCATCTTCATTCTACATGCATGTGGGATGATAGCATGGACGATGAGTTCATGGTGGAACATCTAACCATGTAAACACTCTGCTGAGTAATGACGCCGCCTGTCCACACCTCCACACACATCACCTTGACTGCAGGACGCAGAAAGACTGCTGGAAGTCTGAAACACAATGATCTCACATGATCTCAAAGTGCCAATAGCTGAAGTCTGTCTCTCCTCACCTCCATTTGCTTTTTTTATTCATCCTCTCCTCTCCCCTCTCTCATTTGTCTTCTCCTGTGTCTCTTCTCTGCATCTCTCCTACTGATGGATTTATGCCGGTGTCACACGCCCGAAAACAGCCGATCGCTCATCGGCTGTTTTCGGGCGTGCGACACCTACACATACAACAAAGTCAGCCTATAAATCCGGCTTCATCTCTCTTTACCCATGTCTCCCCCCTTTCCCTTTTACATTCTTGTATTTCCATCATAAAAGCCCAACAAGCTCATTAGAATTCCTGCCTGGAAGGCCCCACTAGTGCAGGAGAAGGGTCCAATATATGTGTGACAGTGGCATTCACCTCCCCTTTTCAGTACAGTATTGCAGCAGAGACACTAATGTTGTTCAAGTTCACACAGCTTGTTTTGATAGAGGGCACTCAGGCTGAACGCAACCCCACTGACGGCCAGTAGAGGGAAGCATCATAGGACACCAAAACCACTAGTAACATTGTTAGCCTATAGCTGATGTGTTGGTTATGTCAGGTGGTTCTCAAACATTTTCATGTCAAGACCAAAAAACAATCAAATAAAAAATAGAGTAGAATCACGATAATGACTAAATATACAAATATACAAAAACGTTCACCCAAATGTACAAAGTGACCATGTGCAGATGTACAAAGCAACAGGATCGTGTTCAAGCATAGAGACAGTGTAATAACACTGTTTTCATTTTTTATTTTATGGCCGTATGTCCACATGCATTTAGAGCCCTTTTTAGATGCCTAGAGCCCTTAGCTGTTAGGCATCTCAGGCGTTTACCGTTTGGCATCATCACAGACAAACATCGACTCCCCTAGGGCCCCACTTTGGTGGATGTTTGTCCTTCATAATCCTTTTTGCCTTGCCTAAATTCCAATACTCTCACACATGACCTGCAGAGCCGGATGAGATCGTCCAGTGGTACGTTCCGCAGATCTCACCACTTTTTGGAGTGGTCGTAGCTCAGGTGGTCCCGATAGGAGTTCTGCCCATACCATTATGGTCATGCCCGGACCTTTGTCTCTCTTTACGGAAGTCCACAATCTATTGCTCCCAGCCAGGCGAGAGCCCTACATGTATGCAGATTTCGAACACACTGCCTTATGCACTGCATCAGTGATTCTCAACCTGTGGTACTTGAGCCCCTCTCTGGTGGTACACAGAGGAGTCGCCCCAAAAAAGAAAAGTGGAATGAAATATTTATAATACTACAGGTAGTTCTTCTGACCAAGCAATTGGTTGAAATAGGCTACCCAGCCGTGCTGAAATGAGCATGACAGCACACCTAGCCGTTAATAGAAGATTTGAGAATGGATTAATCACATTAGAAATATCACCAGCTGATTACACTGAGTTTCGTCAGCGCAGCAGCATTATTGGCTTAGGAATTAAACAAAACTAATACAAAAAACAAAGAATAAATTACGGTAGGCCTACATTTCCCTCCTGTGTTAACTCAGTTAACACAGGAGGGAAATGTACCGTCATTTATTCCTTGATTTTTGTTACAACATGTAAACACAACATGAACATAGTACTCTTAATATGCATATCGCATTCTCGCCGAAAAATTGTTTCGAGTAAAAAAAGGGGAAAGAGGAAAGCGAAGGTTCGAACCCCGAATGTTCGGGGACAGCCTTAGTTAACTGTGCATATAGCTGAATAGGATGGGGCCGGTGACACTGGTGGTAGGCCTACTTGAAGAGCAAGATATTTTCTGAGGTGGTATAACAATGTTGAGAATGAGAACCACTGCATAGAGCAAACAACCTTTACAATTGTATTAGTTGCCTTAGTTTCAAGATTCATAACTTGTAATATGCTATTGGCTGTTTGTAGGCCTATTCTTTTTGGAAAAATAAAAAAGATACTCCCAACAATTTAGTATAATTACTAGTACTACTAGTCCTTACCCGTTGTGAGATATTTCCCCCCAGAAATATGAATTAGCATTCATTTTAACTTGTACACACACACACACACACACACACACACACGCACACGTCTCACACACACCCACACACACACACACGCACGTTGCGAAAGTAGCTACAAGCACACACACGTGCGTTGCGAAAGTACACACACACACACACACACACGTACACGCGCACACACACACACACACACACACACACACACACACACACACACACACACACACACGTGCGTTGCGAAAGTAGCTGGAAGGAATATTGTTTACCTGGGCTGGCGGAAGGAAACGTACTGTGAATTAAGCTGTGGCTCCGTGACTCCGTCAGTGTGTGTGTGTGGACCATAGACTGTAAAAAATATGGACAAAGCGTTCCCCGGGTCTAACATGGACGTAAAATGAAGCCAGTTATTCCTGCACTGTAAGTCGCCATCTTTCTAGATCCGTTTGGTCCCAGCTGGCCATTGGCTGGCTCCGTTTGGGCCCAGCTGGCCATTGGCTGCCCAGACAACGAGGCGGGACTTCCCCCCTTCTTCTCCGTTGGTTTTTATTTTGACTCGAGTGGGTGGGGACTCCCGATCATAGACTGTAACGGTAGCCACGCCCCTCAGAACATACGCGACTTTATGGTCATTTATTTTATAAATGGGACCATCATTTTCCAAAAAGAATATTATGACATTAGAAATGAGACTTTAAACTATAGTGACTGGAAGCAGAAAGTATTCATGACCATGTTTATTAAGGTAATACAGTCTAGGTGAAGTTGGGCCCAAATACATGGACGGGTGAAAGAAAGTGTGTCGTGCTGTGTACTGTGTGCCACTGTTTGTTGTGTTGTGGGTAGCTGTGTGTGTGTGTGTGTGTGTGTGTGTGTGTGTGTGTGTGTGTGTGTGTGTGTGTGTGTGTGTGTGTGTGTGTGTGCGCGTCGTGGCGGCGGTGCCAAATTGTATAGGGCACTATTTGTTGTGTTGTGGCGGTAGCTAGAGGAAGCATGCCAGTGGGGTAACAGTGAGAACGGTGGCCTGTGATGCAGGTGTCGCTAAGGGGCGGAGGTGTGTGAGGGTGCGAGGTTGCGCGTTTTAAGTCGGCGTTTTAATTCACTAATAAAGTAATTATTAATTTGTAATTTGTTAAATGAGAAAAGGGGCTTCGTTAAGACCTCCATATTATTATGATCAATTATGTGTGAAAAGTGGGAGTGATTTGGTGCAGGCAGTGAGGAGCTACGGCAGTCACAGTGACACACAGACAGACAGATGATGATGTTGATGTAAGGTTTTACACGTCTCAAATGGTACCTCGTCACAGATAATCCCCACATACAGTATATATACCGGTAGGCGGTAGCCTACAACAACTTCCGTGAACCGATTTCAATGTAGTAGCTTTTTCAAAAAGTATATTTATAGGCGAATTGGGCTACTTCGCTGTCTGCTGTCGTAAAGGTTTAGGCCTTTCTGACTGTATAGTCAGAGAAATGTAAAGTTTCAACACCAAAGTAGTAGTAGCCTAGTAGCCTTGGACAGAATGTTTCCATTATCCTCGTGTTGCGCTTCTGTTTTCACAAAGTTGCATTTTTTTTGTTTCTCATAAGCGCACGTTCATTGTAGCCTAGCTTCAAGTTCCACAGCCCCTCCTCTGCCGCTCTCCCACCCATCATGCATGGGGAAAATTCCGGGAGGAAAAACGGGGACGTGTCCGGGGCTTGTCCGAAAACAAGCACTTCCTTCCAGCTCATCACGGAAACAATAAATAGCCTCGTAGTAGTAATAGTGAGTGACGCATAATGACAAGTGGAATTTAAAGTTGTGGCACTTTGCGTCTTGCTCCCATGCAGTCCCTACTCAGTAGCCTACTCACCCAATAAAAATAATTAATTGCTGCAACTAAGTCAGCTATTGTCCTCTAGTTTCATATCCATTTAAAAGTTCTGTCTGAAAGTCTGGTAAGTTTAGACAATTATCTCCACTTTTCCTTGAGGCATTGCAAGTGGGCAGCTGTGGGCCCCCAATATTCAACTAAAAATATAATATAATAAAAAAAGTATAAAACAACTACTTAGTTAGTTCCATTGATCCAAGCAAGCAGCACTTGCCGTGAATAGCGTCAGACTGAAAAGTGGGACACACTTTATAGGGCCCCAAGGTGCTGGGCCCTATATTTTTAAGCTTAGTTTAAAAATAAAATCACACATGTGTGAAGTGAGTGGTGCAACTCCGTGTGGGGGTCCCCGGGGGGTCGGCGGAACTGTACTGTACTGTACTGTACTGTACTGTACTGTACTGTACTGTACTGTACTGTACTGTACTGTACTGTACTGTACTGTACTGTACTGTACTGTACTGTACCCATGCTATTTTCGTGCTCATGCCCAGGCTAGCCAGTCAGGCAGCCACACACATAGCTCCGTACGTAATGGAGTGGTTGCACCACTCAAAAAAAGACTACAAAAATGGCCCACTGAGATTGTTTGTCCCATGCAGGGCCCCAGAATTAGGTGCTACACCCCTGAGCACTTAACACAGCAATCTGAAGTGGTCAGAGTGAGATGGGTGGGCCGCGAACACACTCAGGATTTTCAAGTGGTCTCTGCCCCTGTCTGATCCAGAAAAGGTTGAGAAGTGAGAACCGCTACAATTACAATTTAGGCATTTAGCAGACACTCTTAATCCAGAGCGATTTACAGTATAGGCCTATAAAAACAAGTTCCTCATACACCTGCCTATAATGTGAGCTACACCAGGGGTTTGGAACCTTTTTCACACAAAGTGCCTGCATGCAAACATGTTTTCATTTTTGTGATAGTCAATGTGCCATAATTATGGCACCACATAAAAATGTAATATTCCAAACTGATTTTGGTTGTCCATAGGATACACATAACAACCTTTATAATGCATTATAATGTGCTTATAATGATCATTAAAGTCAGAGCAGTAACCCACCTACAGTATCTCCCTCCCCAGGCATGAGTTAGGAGTTTGAATGAATGTACAATTATGTGCAGGATTTAATTTCTAGATGTGAGGACTAAATTTAACTGACAAAACTTTTTTGGAATATTTAATTTTATTACATTTTCTGTCTCACACTTATGCCAGTGTGCCAGTGATCACCCTCCCTGTGCCAATGTTGGCACCCTTGCCTCCCCCTGAGCTATACACTAGGCCTATACTCTTAACCAATCTGCTAGATTTTGCCTTAAATGATCAAATTTTTACCCCATTTTGTGTGTGTGTGTGTGTGTGTGTGTGTGTGTGTGTGTGTGTGTGTGTGTGTGTGTGTGTGTGTGTGTGTGTGTGTGTGTGTGTGTGTGTTTGTGTGTGTGTGTGTGTGTGTGTGTTTGTGTGTGTGTGTGTGTGTGTGTGTGTGTGTGTGTGTGTGTGTGTGTGTGTGTGTGTGTGCGCGTGCGTGCGTGCGTGCGTGCGTGCCCGTTATCGCGGACAAAACCGGCTGTCTAAATACAAAATGTGAATTGCCTGGCTAAAACTATAGGACTTGTAATTAAGTGGTAATAACTACTTTCTCTGCTTTCTGTGGTTGCTTCAAGCTTGCAACCAGTTAACCTGCTAACATATAAAAACCCGTGAAATCGAACAATAATGAAACTTTATCTAAACTTTTTCCCCCTCGTCTACATAACTGCTGGATCGAGTTATTATAGCCCGGCCCATCTGGTGCAGCAAATGGCCCTAAACTCACCAGGGGGAGAGAGAGAGAGAGAGAGAGAGAGAGAGAGAGAGAGAGAAAGAGAGAGAAGAGGGGGGTCGGGTCGGATTGAAAACAGATCAGGTCTGAAGGAGGATTCTCCGGCAGTCCGTCTACAAACAAGCCTTCTGGTTACAACTTTAGTGAAAACTATCCCGTTTAGTTTGGTGAGACTCGTCTGCTATTCAGAACACAAGATGGATTAAAGGCTTGCCTGTGTGTGTCTATCTGGGGGATGCCGCACAAACAAGTTGGTGTTCGACTTCTTTTTCGCAACACGTTTTTCTTTTCTTGAGTTAGTTCATGGAGTTTCAGGTCTGCGTCAGAAGAACACGGGCTCGTTTTTTGTGTCTTACATTCAACCGTGACTTAGTTTTCGGGAATCAAAACTTTCCTTTTCGGACAAAGTCACTTCAACTGCAAGCAGAGCGTCTGATTTAGAAGATAAAGACAGACAGCGGAGAAGGTAAGAAGAAAGGCACTTGGCGATGCTGTGTGTGTGTGTGTGTGTGTGTGTGTGTGTGTGTGTGCAGCTAAACTTCTTCTGTCCCGTTTGAAATTGCATGGACGAGTTTTCATTTCTATTCGACGTTTTTACAGCACTCCGTTATTATTGCCCAGTGTTTAGTTTTTGACTCTTTGAATCGCTCTACTCCGTTTTTATTTTTGTTGCATGTGCGTGTCAAGGACAGATGAGGCTTTAGGGCAACTTCACATCTCATTTGCACTTTGAACTTATCTGACATGAGGAATCTAAAAAATCTGTCCTGCAACTTGATCCATATGTGAAGAGATGTGATCAGAAAGGCTCGGCGCCAATCCTTTAACGCAACTGCGAAAAACTGAGGTAGCCTAGCCTACAACCACATAGGCCTATATTAACTTTCTTTATTGTTGCACGTTAGTTAAAAAAAGAAAAAGGAAATAAAATAAAATAAAAATAAAAGTTTTACCGTGAAGAGTTGAAGAGTGACTCACGTGTACACTATGTGCAGCTGTGTGATTGCTATACTATACAAAAGAACAATTTCAATATTTTACAAATAACAAGGCTGTTTTTATTTTGTTATTATATTTATGTTTTCATTCCAAACAGTTATATATATATAGCCTTTTAGCCTCTATACGATGGGAAACAAACACTACGTTATGAAGTCAGTGATAGAGAATGGCTACAAGTTTGCAGGCTAATTCTCAAATCATCAAACATCTCGTGATGAAACTATACACAAACTGGGTTCATACATGCCTTAAGGCTGCATAAGCTGTGAATGTAACAATAAAGAAACCTTCTGCACAACTTTGGAGCCTGTTGTAAATGCACTGTTAATTTATCCATGTGTAACTCTAGGGTAGGCCTACATATGAGGTCAGGTTGAAACCTTGTATGTCCCAAACTCTTATACTTTTCAGAAAATGGGAACAATAAGATCTGGTCCAATGGATCCAATGTAGTTATTATTTGGCCTATCAGTAATACTTTTCATTGCTATTTTATTTGTATACTTTATCACATTTCCCCCCAAAAATAGCAGATCTACGTGAGACAATGCAAAACATTGCGAGCTTGTAGATCTGCTGTTTTGTGCAACTTTTGTTTGACACTGTAGTATAACCAATAACACTAGTAGAGCATTAACCCCCATTAAAAAACATGAGTAGGTAAAAGTATATAGCAATATGAGGTTTCCATGCACACAGAATGAAATGTAAGCCATCATGGGCCCATTTGGCTCCATTTTGCACCCTTTCAGAGTGACTTTGTATTTGTGTTGATGGGGATGAATACAGTACCAGTAGAGAGTGTGACAGCTCTCTGACAGTCCTCCCTACTGCTCCATTGTTGAAAGATTCACAGTTGGGCTGTTTGCTCTCCTGGCTGAGCAATCAACAAACACTCCAGGCCTTTGTGGGGCCCTTAATCTGCTATATTTGCTGTTAGCTTTTACCCCCACTTTCTAATAGGGGCCCCTAATGATTTGCAAGCTCATCTAACCACATACAGACTCACAAGTCTCACATATAGTCGCTCATTGAAGAGAGCAACCGTGTGTGTGTGTGTGTGTGTGTGTGTGTGTGTGTGTGTGTGTGTGTGTGTGTGTGTGTGTGTGTGTGTATTGGGGTTTGCTCAAGGCCGCTCCCTGTTTCTACTACGCTGTAATAATTTACATTTCAGAATCAAACAGATTCTTCTCTTTGGCACATGCGTGTGTGTGTGTGTGTGTGTGTGTGTGTGTGTGTGTGTGTGTGTGTGTGTGTGTGTGTGTGTGTGTGTGGTTTGTGGCATGTTAATAAGGAACAGACCAAGAAAACTATAGATTGGAAGTTGTTGGAAAATGTTTGGTTTTCAGTTTTCACACTAAAGCAGGGCTGCCTCCATAGAACACGAAACATCATAACAGACCGAACATATATAGTATTACACTGTTCTCCACTATACACCTGACACCATAATTTAGTGAACACAATCATTCACTTAACACAATAATAGGCTACAATGAACATAATAATTGACTTAACACAATAATATAGTGAACATACAATAATACACCTAACATAGTAATACATTTAACAAAAGATTACACTTAACACACTGCTAAATCTAATTCACTATAATAATAGTATAATACACAACACCATATAGCATGCATATACTGAACACAAGGACTGCATGATGATGGTAACGTGTTATCTTGACAATATCAATCTATTTATTTTTTCACAACTTTAGATTGGGCTACATCATTTTAAAGTCGTTATTTTCACAAATAACAGTGATTAACCCTAATAATGTTGAACAAAACATTGATCAAAATTATTTAACAGCAACATTCATCTTTCTGTCAATCCACACCATTGATCGACAGTGAAGTAAGTTGTTTATTTATTTATCCATTCGCAAATTCATTTATTCTATGTTTATATTATTCTAATGAGCAGTCTATATAGTTATGTCATTTTGGATTTCACTAGCCATGGCAAACTGTGGATCTTGAGGCTGAAAAGGTTGCCCACACCACTGACTTACACCATTCATGATAATCACCACAACACAAGAATAGACGCAGTATCGCAGCCCTCACCATAACTTCACCTCCTTGACCCCTGACCCCTGACATGACATAGGCACTGGAACGGCGAAGAAGGCACTGTTCAGCCCTGTTCATTAACTTTGTGTTCTATATTATGGCGTGTTCAGTTCTGGCGTGTTCAATAATGCTGTGTTCAGTAACGTCGTATTCAGAAGCATATATAGTGTTCAGTTCCTGTATATTCAGTTATTTTGTGTTCTTACGTGTTTAACTGTGTTCAATAACACCGTGCTCAGAAGGTTCAAGGTTGTGCTTTACTGTTACATCTTGGGAACAGGTACTTAAGAGTAAAACGTATTTTTGTTTGGCTTCCTTCAGACAATGAGCAGGTAGTAATGAACTAATAATAACAAAACTGTAAAAAGATACATCAGCGTGTGTTGTGTTCAGTAACACAGTGTTCAGTAAGAGTGCGTTTAGTAATGTCATCTTTATGTCGTGTTCATGTTCTGTACCGTACCATTCAATGTTCTGTGTGTTCAGTAAAATAGTGTATAATGCATGTAATGTCAAATGTGTTCAGTTATGTTCAGCAATATTATTTTCAGTATCATTGTATTCAGTACCGGCATGCTCAGTAGCATTGTGTTCGGTAGCCTATGTCATGTTCAGTAACGGCATGTTCAGTAAAGTCATATTCGGCAACATCGTGTTCAGTAATATTATGTCCAGTAATGTTCAGTTCCGTGAACATGGAAAGTTATAATTCCTAGAAATTGTACGTGGGTTGTGGTGGGTGGTGGTGTGTGTGTGTGTGTGTGGGTGTGTGTGTGTGTGTGAGGGGGGGGAGGTAAAGGCCTTGGTTGTTGGGCTAAAAAATGTTTGCACTGGAATTCAGTGGCTGTGGATAAAATACAGCTGGTTTCCTTCTCTCCCTCTTATTCCACGCCTCTCTCTCTCTCACTGGCTGCGCACACACACTCACTCTCTCACTGTCTCTTTCTCTCCATCTGTCTGTCTTACTTTTGGGCCTTGACTTCTGTCATTGAAGACATGCTACAGTCAGCAAAATTACATTATACATATATAATATGGAAAGTCTTTTGGCGGGAGATTGGGGTTCAAATCCCGGTTACAGCATGAAATGTACAGCTTTCAACTTCAGATTAGCACTCATGCAGGACTTTACGGTGCAAAGTGGATTGAAACAGATGAGAGGGAAGCAGAGAGAGATAGAGAGAAAGAGTAAGAGAGAGAGAGAAAGAGAGGTTCTTATATAGGGTACTTCAGTGAAGCTCTGAGGACAATCCTCGTTTGTTTTACACAAGCTGCCTCAATCACCCTGCAGCGCGAGAGGTTAAATACGATCACATCATATCCAAGATGTGAAGGTGTGTGTGTGTGCGCGCACCATGAGCCCCCTCCACCCCTCCTCTATTTATGTTTGAGGAGTGATGAGTGGACCCTCGAATCCTGACATGGACATCAAGGTCACACCCGGTCCATTTCTTTTGCCATTGCCTTCACAAGAAAACATCAAAAGACACACAAACACACACACACAAGCATGCACGCCAGCCGTACGCATGTACGCGCACTCACGTGTGCACACACTGACACACACGCACACACACAACGTCAGGATGAGAGAATGTGCCGTGCGTTTAACAAGCCGTATGCTTAAATGAGCGACATGTTCATTACAGAGTGATTGACCTCATCAATCACAGAGAATTTCAGCCTCATCAAACACATGCAGGAACGCAGAATTACACAGGAAATGGTTCTCAGTGAAAGAAAAAAGAACTCTAGATCCTCGACCATGCAAGTCAATAGACCAGGCAGACACAACGCACACATGCTTTCATTCTATTAAACCCTATACTCGTTTCTGTCGGAGGGGGGGAAACCTTGTATGTCCAATACCTTTCCTTTTCGGGAACTGTAACATTTTTCAGAAATCTACAATCTATATTCACTACTTTTACTTGACACTGACTGTTGTAGGAGGAAGTAGTGCGTTACACTACGAAAAAAACGTAAAAAGTAGAAGTTTTGAAACACAAGGTTTCTACCCGATAGCCATGATATACTCATTGACCACCAGGGACGCCCAGGGGTCCATACTTGTTCCCCTCATTTTTCCCTACAAGAGCTTGTAAATGTACTTCTTCTATGTTCAGTTAATGTTCACTTATTTCCGCCAAACGTTCTCCTTGTAGGACATGCACAGAATAGGGAGGCTCAGAGGTTTATATGAAGCAATACGTTTTAAAACCATGATTTGAACGCTGGTCTCCCATGTGAGAGACAGACCAAACATCTGCCGCCAAGCCTGCATTGGTGAGGGGAGATACAGTATAATGTACACGAGTTTCAGGTAGGACTACTTGTAGGTACAGTGGGTACTAACACTAAGCTAAACTAAACTGTCTGTACCATCAGTATTTTGCAGTGGGGGGATTTTCTGCTGCCAGAACCATAAAAGCATCTAAACAGACGCTCATCATCGTCGTTTGTGCAGAAAGAATGAACCTCCAACACATCTGATGGTGTGTTGTGTATACAGTTTATACTGTCTGTATGATGTATGATGTGTCCTCACTGACACCACAGAGATTGCATGCACACTTACAACTCTCTCTCACACACACACACACAAACACACACCCCTGATTTCTGACTCATCTCTTTCCGAAAAGCAGCCTGTTTCTCCCCGAACATCATCAATTGTCTATCGGCTCACAATGGAACAATGACATCACAACTGTGAGCCTCTTTACACGAAGCCCTTCCCAGTTCCCAGGTCACTGGAGGTCATGACGGTTGTAGGAGGAGTGTATGAATGTGTGTGTGTGTGCGTGCCTGTCTTTCTGTGTGCTTTTATTAAAGAATGTCCTCATACGAATACTAAAACCGCGTGCGTGCGTGCAAATACACAGCATAGTTTTTTCGAGCATCATAGTTGCTGTTAGTATTGGTCAAGTTGTAGTGTTATATATTGTTGCATGATATTGTTTTACTACAGACAGTACCAGATTTATGATTTATGATAAATACAGCTGCACTACAGCTTTTGAGATATGTTGTTTAGGAGTCAAGTGGTGAACCGACTGCCATCCTACAACATACATAGTCGCTAGTGGGGCTAAAAAGAGTGAAGCTGGGTGATAGACCACTCCCTTCTGTCCACAGGGTTATCTCACTCTCTCATCTCACTCTCTCTTTATCTTTATTGCTATCAAAAACATCCCCCTCTCTCATTTTCTTTCTTCCTGCCCCTCTCATTTCTCCCCATATTCCATTCTTTCCGCCCCCCCCCCTCTCCCTCTCTCCCTCTCCCTCTCCCTCTCCCTCTCTCCCTCTCTCTCTCTCTCTCTCTCTCTGGCTTTCAGCCAAACTGAGAGTTCCTCATGTTTTGTAATCACCTCATTAGAGAGAGAGAGAGAGAGAGAGAGAGAGAGAGAGAGAGAGAGAGAGGGAGGGAGAGAAAGGGAGAGAGAGAGAGAGAGAGAGAGAGAGAGAGAGAGAGAGGAAGGGGGTGTACTGAGTGGTTTTATCATCAGGACAAATATGTTGATGAGGGTTGATGAGTTCAAAGGCTTCATATGAAGGGATTTGTTCTTGAAAAATGAATGTTTGTTGAAGTTTATTACATTATAGATCACAGACAGGACTGCACACAGGGTTTCTGTCCGTTATGTTGCCATTTCTCAAAACAATCTCGAATGTAATTACTTTGCATGGATACACAGTGGGTCAGAATCACACAAAGAGGACGGAAGGCTCTGTATACAACAAGCACATGTGCAGTGCATGCACCCACACAACACAGGGGAACCCCATTGAGTCACCAGCCCTGGGTGTGACACCACAGGGTGGGGTGCTTGGCCATGCGTATAGTCACACGGTGTCTGTTGGAGCTCAACTCTGCTGCTACAACATGGAAGCGACTGCAGAGAATTCTCTGGCACGCACGCATGCATGCACACACGCACGCACGCACGCATGCATGCATGCACTCTCCCTCGCTTTCTCTCTGCCTAATTCAGGAATCTTTATCTTTATCACTCTAAAACACAAAACCAATATATCTCAGCTTTCCCACTCA
Source organism: Protomyctophum parallelum (assembly GCF_964188405.1). Lineage (NCBI taxonomy): Eukaryota > Metazoa > Chordata > Actinopteri > Myctophiformes > Myctophidae > Protomyctophum > Protomyctophum parallelum. Next base: position 16,016,899 of record NC_139707.1, read on the forward strand.
TTCATATGCACGCACGCACACATGCACACAGCAGAAGACACCGTTGCCTAAGTGAGCGATCTGTAAAATATACTGACAGCTGAAAGCGTCGAGAGTGAGTGCTAACAGCGTGTTTGGGATGAATGACCCTGACTAAGTGTTGAGCGGAGGAACGCCTAACTCAGCACCGTGTTCAGAGCGTTCCTGAGCACAGCTGCATCTCCACAGCACCCCACACTGATACACAATACACACATACTACCTTCAGGTCCACAGCACCCCACACTGACACACAATACACACATACTACCTTCAGGTCCACAGCACCCCACACTGACACACAAACTACCTTCAGGTCCACAGCACCCCACACTGACACACAATACACACATACTACCTTCAGGTCCACAGCACCCCACACTGACACACAATACACACATACTACCTTCAGGTCCACAGCACATCACACTGACACACAATACACACATACTACCTTCAGGTCCACAGCACCCCACACTGACACACATACTACCTTCAGGTCCACAGCACCCCACACTGACACACAATACACACATCTACCTGTAAATTAAACTATACTACATGTGTTTGACTTAGCGATGCACACACACACACACACACACACACACACACACACACACACACACACACACACACACACACACACACAGTTGTAATGACAAAGTTATCACAGCGGGATCTACTTAATGTCCATTCAGTCTGACTGTTTCACCATCGGGACTGAATCTTTCCCGGCGTGATGGTTCAAACCCTGTCTAAAACTCTGGAGAGGAGATGAAGTGAGCGTTTGTGGATTCCTCCATGCGTGGGACGGTGTTGAGTCTTCACATCTGCTTTCTATCCGTCCAGAGAGACACAGAGATCAACATCAGGATATTGCCTGGAATAGGACGAGAGGTCAACTCTCACATGCTTCTGGTTATTAGATGGCTTGTTAGCTGGATGGGATGAGATCCCATGGAATGTTGAGGTATTGGAACCCCATTGTCCTGTGTCTTAATTAACCGCTTGAACCTTACCGTCCACATTCTGGGAATGTCATAATAGGCAAACTTTTGGCATTGGTATACAGTACGCGTTGTGAGCTTGATGATTGGCTATTTTATTAAGAGATATGGTGTATAGGGAAAAGGTATGGGACCAACAAAGACCCCTGGGGGATGCCATAGTGTGTATAGGCTTTGAATCTCAGTAATTGTAGATTATGTTAACTATTAATTATACTATATTGTAGGGCCAGCTGATATGTTTTGCAATATATATTTTTTAACCAAATACATTATCGATAATAGTAATAGTATAGTAGTAATAATACCTAGTACCGTATTGTGATCATATCAATGTTATTTATACATTTTCAAAACATTTTGAAAGTATAAAAAGGGCTTAAGGCAGGGGTATTCAACTAAATTATTTACCCCCCCCCCCCCAAGATATTAATCTCACCTGTCCACTTGACAACACACTACCCTATTTTCACAACTTTTATTTAAAACGCTATCTCAGAATAGATGTAGACCTATTTGTCAGTGCAGCAACATAATTGCCTTCCTTGATGCATTAGCGAGCATCAACGACCATCAGCTGGTCACAGACACATGCACACACCTCCCCTCTGCAGTGCTCTACTGAAAGTGACTGCATGTAGTCGATCTCATTTATCTCCAAAAGCCGTTGAATATGAAGATTTTTTTTAATGTATTTATTTATTTTAACTCTTCCACGGGCCGGTCCAACTTGATTGACGGGCCGGATTTGGCTCGCAGGCCGCCAGTTGAACAGTCCTGGCTTATGGGAACAGACAACCTGCCACAATATTATGATATCCAAAATGGCAGATTATATAGTCTCAGCATCATGATATTAATATAATATTGATACATTTCCCAGCCCCACTTACTATTTGTATGTCATATAAACCTATCTTTTATCTAATAAATAATAATATGCGACTAGTTAAAGTCTAGAGATTGAATCCTTCCTGAAACAAGTTAACTTCAGCACCAAGTTTTCCCACAGAACCTTCCGTTTCAAGTTGTCTTTGTGGGCATATTATGGCAATAGCCCTGCTTCATGGTTGAGTGATTCGAACCTATACATGTGTGACAGGGTGAATCAGTGTAATGGTATACATGTGTGACAGGGTGAATCGCTGGAATGGCTAATGCATCTCTGGAAGAGCTCTCTGACCTCCAGAGCCATGACTTCAAAGACTCACAGGGAGACGTGTCTCCAAAGACAAGTGATTCACGCCTGGAGAATGTGGCCTGGTCTCTGTCTAAACTTGTCTCATTCCACAGGTCTCGATCTCTATAAGGTGCCATCCGCTAGAATGTGCCATCTCTCAGCCTGGTCTTGTATAAGTGCTTTCGTTATTACACAAAAACGCTAGGGCTACAAACCATTTCTGTAACGCGATAAAATGTGTGTCGATTTCACACGGTTACTTTGCCTCCCGTTATAACATGCCAAACACTGATTGATGTCTGTATAAAGCATACAGATAAATGGTATATTACATTTTAGATAGATTCCCAAACATATTTATCACACAAAGACCAGCAGTGTTAATTTTGTAATTTCTTAGTCGACTAAATATCAAAACCTTAGTCTTTTAGTCTTAGACTTATGGCTGTCCTTATTGTGAAATATGGGAGCCATTGAAAAAATCTATGAAAAAGAAAATAGTGAAAATAGCTGTTGTACAAGCTCACAACGCATCACATCGATTAAAAATGTGTATGTATTTTTGAAATTAGATCCACAAGCTTACAACGTGTCACTTTGAGACGCGCTGTAAGCTTGTACATCCGCTATTTCTGCTATTTTCCCCCTTTTTTGTATAAAATTATTAAATTAGGGCCGGGACTAATTGCGATTAATTTAGATTAATTAACTACAGAAAAATTAATCGCGATTAACTACAGATAAATTAATCGCACCTTTTTTTTCACCGCGGAACATTTCTCACTGGGCACTTTTCTATAGTACTGAAAACTGGAAATAATAAAAAGTCACCCCATTTTGTGTTGCCTAGAACTGGAGGTCTGACAAAAAACAGTAACAATATGAAGTAAGTACAGATTTGTGATGTCACTGAGATGTACTTGTTACTGTTACTAAAAAAAATTCAGACCTCCAGTTCTAGGCAACACAGAATGGGGTGACTTTTTTATTATTATTTCCACAACAGGTATATTAATGACAGTAAAATGTTGAAAATGAGGGGTATCCTGTAGTCCCTATTCATTGATTCACTGGGATACCAAAAAACATTACAAAAAAAGGTTTCTCGCTGTTCTCGGGTTGAATATTGATATGCGATTAAAATGTGATTAATCTAGATTAATTAATCGCAAAGCCTCTGATTAATTAGATTAATTTCTTTAATCGAGTCCCAGCTCTATATTAAATATATCAGTAATTTCTTAGTATATTTATGTTATTGGTCATATCTGCCGTGTGCAATTCTTTTATTACAAGGCCTTAAAGACAATCTGAAATTGTATTCATTATGTCGTCCAATGTTCAACGCCAAACTTGTAAGACATTAATCAACTTAATTTTAGCTCCCACTATTATAATGTGCCATCCATTACCACTGTATGTGCTCTGCAATAGTGTATTCTGTTATTTTGTTCTTTTATAATGTGCCATCCATTACCACTTTATGTGCTCTGCAATAGTGTATTCTGTTTGCCAATGGGAGAACAATGGCTCGTCCATTACTACTGTCAAAACAGAAGGCTTCCAGTTCAAACTGAGCCACGCTGCTCCTCAAAGAGGGGATGTCAGATCAGATGTGATAAGATCCCAACTCCACTCGCCTCCCGTTAACAGCGCTGCTTTGTTCCACCTGTTTATACAGATTACCATCACTCAAGTGATGGAAATGGCTGAAAAGAGGTGGAACCTAAACAGGAGAGTTCACTTGAAAAGACATCTGTATTTGAAGTCTCTGAGCTGCGTTTGTCTGAAAAGACGCTTTTCTCAAAGTGTTGTTAATTGTCCTTAACCACACATCCCTGTCCTTTGGCGAACATTCAGCAAAAAGAAATAACAGATCTACATGATCACACCGACTTGTGGTTGTAGTTCTGCTATTTTTGACAGACAGATTTGTTTAAACCCTGGGGGACACAAGTCTAGCCCTTTTGACGTTATGAATTGACGGCAGGAGCAGAACGTGAGGTTTCAGTATGGGAGTCACGCTCCACAGACACACCCTCTGCAATGTGGTTTCAGAAACTCTCCATCATAGTGCAGAGTTTCGAAGACTGGAGCAACTGTGTTGTCCTTGGAGCGAAGCACTCTGGGTAAGTAAAAAGGTTCTGCCATGGAGCAAACACATGGGCTAAGCTAAATTAAACTACTATGGACTTGGTTGACTGCAGGGTCCCAGACTAGGCTTGATGCCTGACGCTCCTTTTTCCCTATACACCCAATGTCAGCGGAAAATATAGCGGGTTAAGCTTTTAGATCGGCTATTTTTGCTTAATGTTCACTCCCAGAATAGGGAAAAGTCTTTCTAACATTCTGTGAACAGTCAATACGGCCAAAGGTCTGTGAGAATGCTCACATACTTTCACGTCTTTATAGAAATCTTCATGTTCATGTTTTCATTGTCTTTTTCATGTGTCCATCCATTCCTGCATGGTTGAATTCCATTCCGTACTATACTGTCTTTGTACAAACTAGATTAGACGCTTCTGTAACTCAGGTGGCGTATGGATCTGGAAGGCCAGACGGCAGACGTGGTCATATCACGTTTCTGACTAAGATGCAAAAGTATGCAATAACAGAGGCCTTCTTCTGGCTGGAGGTGGTGGAACGCTTAGCGTTCCTGCATGTGAAACCTGAGCACAAGTCTGCAGGTAGCATCATGAGGGTATCACTTCAAAACCAAACAGTTGGTGAGGTTGTCTGCATGCCTGTGTGTGTGCGAGCGCGCGTGTGTGGTGTGCTGGTGAAGCTGCGTGCACCCGTTGTGTACGTGTTCACTTATGTGTACTGCCAGGAAATGGATCGTACCAGCATCAGTGTCACACTGTGACTGGGAGATAGCAGGAGAAGAGGGAGAGAGGGGGAGAGAAAGAGAGAGAGGGGGAGAGAGACACAGAGAGACAGAGAGGTTGGTTGGTTGAAGATGAGACACTTTGATGTGTGTGTTTGCATTCCTGTGTGTTGGTGAAAGGAAAGCTGCTGAACGCTGGCAGAGCAAAGGAACACTTGAGAATGAACCAAGTGCTACTGAATATATACACCATGAGAGATGGAGAGGGGGGGTGGAGAAACAGACAGCGGTGCCATGTCGTTTGTTTCTCTGCGTTTTCCCCCCCTGCATATACTCACATGCACGCACAGACTCTAAATTAAATCCATTTTGACCTGAGATCAGATTCTAAAAATGACTGTTTGAAAATGACAGTTTTCTGAAAAAGCTATGTTTCTATGTCAGTCGTTTTTCGATTTTTCCAAAATAGCTAAAGCATAACATAATGCTAACACCAAAAGGGGTTCCCGCCTAAAATGGGTTAAGTGAACTGTTTACCGACACCGTTAGTTCAACCTGCGTGATCATAGCACGTTTATTGACATAATAATACATGAACACATACATAGTCGTGTACCAATTCTGTGTTTAGACGATGACAAACCTCATGAATGACACATGCTGTACAGCATGGTGACATCATGCGGTTCACACGATGACATCGCTGGTTCATTAGTCATTAGGTTTTTTCCACCAAACCTCACTAGAATAACTGACCCGCCAAGGCTTCAGAACCGCAACCTCATCCACATAAACACTTCAGTCCGGTCCAGTGTGACAGCCTCAGTACCAGACCCAGCAGACTGTGCACGTGTGTGCAGGCGTACGTGTCTTGAAAGGGTGTGGCCCGCTTGCATGCAGTCACATGATGCAAGCGGGGTGGTTTGAGGAGGAGGGGGGGGAGAGATTGGGTGGCGTCTGATCCATGTTCGCACCACACCGCGCTGACCAGCCAACCAGAAGATGGGAAAAGAAGCGCTCCCCTTGTTAGCTTGTTCACCTCTGGCCTCTGCCATCTGTGCGTTTGGTTCCCGACACCTGTACCCGCCCGTCAGCACCAGGTCCCCCAACCACGCGGGGCAAGCAGGGTCTGGTCAGCAGGGAGACGCAACCAACAGGGGGGCGGAATGTCACAGCTCCACAGAGCCACGGGGGGTCGTAGTGTGATGGGGGAGGGGGGTTGGTTCGGGGTGAAGTTTGGGCCACGTTTAAGAAACGCACCAAAATCAAGTACAATCTCACCTATCTATGTTTGACATTTTAAATTGTTTATTCCAAGGATGCTGTTTGAAGAATAAAGGATAATTGTTCACACTTTACAAGCAAATACTGCTGTATAGTATGATAATAAATACTGTGTTATAGTATGATAGTCACTTTACTTAAAGCTCAGCCATGCTATAGCATATTATTTATGCTTATGAGACATTATTCCATTTCAGAAACGTAATGTCTGATGATACATTAGCACACTTCTCCAATCTCCGTCAAGTGTAGAAGAAGTTATGGAGTTGAATAAAGCCTTTCAAGTATCAGTGAGTTTTATTCTAATGCATAGACGAATGAATCCTCAAAACCCTGATTATTTTATGTGGAGAGGTCTGTGTGGAAGACTTCGAACTTGAATAATAACCTCAAAATGTTTGGATTTGATGCCAGGGCCATTTTGTAAAGGTGTAGATTTCTTTCAAATGATGGTGACTGGTTTTTAAATGGAACCAGAGAGAAATATAACCATGCCAGCTGGCATATTCCTATATTTCTACACCACAGACACCACAGAGTACAGGAGGCACTATCAGTGTTGCCAGATTTGAGAGAAATAAACAACCAGATAGATGAAAACAAACCCAAAAGAAGCGACTCTGCCAAACTTTAAAACCTATATACATTGGCTATTTGAAAATAATCTAATAATCTACAAGCTGGATTATCTGGATTAATTCAACATTAGGAAACGAGCCCAAATAAGCAACTAAAGCTTAGAAACAAGCCCGAAAGAGTGCAACACAATATTTACAAGCAACTTTACATAAAAACAAGGCCAAAGCCGCTTATAATAAGCAGACATGGCCAACACTGGTCACTGTGTCCACTGTCTAGACAACACATTTCATGAAGCAGTTACCTGGTTGAACTGCTTTCAAGGGTGCTTACAACATACAGGCTCATGTCTTTCATCTGTTTGCTTCAGGAATTAGGACTGCATTACAATATATCTTTTTTTGTTTAGGCTTTTTAGGCTATATTATTACCAAATCAAAGTGAAACATTTGAATAGATTGATTTTATATAATCAACGATTATTGTGATTAACAACAATTTTATCGCACACTGGTGTTGTGCAGAAGTAGCAAACTGTATTGTAAGAAGAAAATTTATTATATTTACATTTATTTTGATTTATAATAGATTACATTTATTAATCTGATTAGCAGTTGCGCCCCTACCAAGTATTTGGTACCTACTTTCTTACCCCAAACTGACACAGAGAGAGAGAGAGAGAGAGAGAGAGAGAAAGAGAGCTGACATGCTGTAAAAGCAGAACGAAAATGTCTCTTTAGATCTTTATTTGGTACCAGATGTTCATCAAGCCTTGAAACGGTAAAAGGGAGGATCCACACTCCTCTCGTAAAGGTCAGAGCTTCAACCCCAGACACGTTACAGCATTAAGCGTATATGATCTTAGTGTCGGTACTTGTGACCTCTTTATCTGGGCCAAGGCTTTTCAGCACCAGAACACAACCTGCCTTCTGGCCAGAGCAGGACATGTGGAAGATAAAAGCCAGTGAAAGGGAACATTGAATTCTATCACTGAGGCTGATGTCAGGATGACGGCGGTCAGATCGCTGGCAGACTCAGGGTCGTTTTTGGCAGCGGGAAAAAAGCGAAGCAGATGCCCCCGCTAAACCCGTTAGCCGGCCACCTCTAATCGGCTTACGTTGGCGAGGCGACAGGCAACTGGCACCTCCGAAGGTTCGCAACAGACATGGACGCCGGTCGCCACGGCGGCTGGTACCAGGGCGACATGTTGGATATCCACAGGAAACCAGACGAGTGCTGATAGAGCCATTACTGGCATTTTACACTGCCTGGCTTTCAGCTTTTGCCAGCGGGAGTTCTGCATTTACAAAAGAAAATGGCCAAGGACTGCTGTGTTCTTTCTGTATGGACGCATCACAAATAACGTCTGAATACTGCAACCCATCACTTCTTATAGTAAATAAATAATTAAAAAAATGTTATTTTGGCCGTTCTATGTTAATACAATAGAATGAACAAACCTGCGGTGGTTGTAGTTGGGCTGTGTCTACCTGCTCTTCTATAAACATATTTAGATCCTGTGATCAGTAAGACACCTAGTGCTTGACAAGAGGTATGGCATGAAGCTCAAAGAGCAATATATCTGCTGATAAACGTTAGAAATGTGAGCTCTTGCACGGAGACAGAGGTTTGTACCCTGGGTAGAATATACAAGTCTGGGGCGCCCGCTGGCCTAGTGGTCCAGGCGCATGCCACATATAGACTCTGGCCTGACAGCGCGTTGTGTGTTCAAATCCCGTTCATGACGACCTTTGCTGCGTTCTCTCCCTCCCTCTTTCCTGTCCATCTTCACTTCAACTATCCATAAATGCAGAAGAGCCAAAAACAAATCTTAAAAAAAGAAAGAATATAAAAGTCCTCTTTTCTCTCTGCCGAATGCAACATGTTGTGAGCTTGTAGATCGGCTATTTTCGCCTATTATGACACTATACTACATGTTGCCTGTGCATTCTCCACATAGCAGAAATTCATCTCTTTCATCTCTCTTCTCTGGAAAATAGTTTTAGGCATGCCATGCAGTTGTGTGTCTGTGTGGTGTTGCCTGTTGCGTGTGCTTTGGGTGACAGCCAAGTCATAAACAGGTTGCTTTTATGAGTTTTGATTCTTCAAAGTGCATGTTCGTGTAACATTTCAATCAAAACACTTCCCGTAGCTGCCAACAGGTGTGGACAGACCTTAACCCATTTTGGGCGGGAACCCCTTTTGGTGTTGTAGGTCTTGTAGGTCTGCTATTTTTCGAAAAGAAAATCGAAGAGCGCCTGACATAGAAACATAGCTTTTTCAGAAAACTGTCATTTTCAAACAGACATTTTAGAATCTGATCTCAGGTCAGAATGAGTTAAACGTCACCCCAGTCAGCCCTACATGGACTAACGTCTTCCACATGGAGGCTACATCTCTATTCCACACTTGTGTCATATGAACTCACTCGCCTCTTATCCTTTTTAATTGTTATTATTTTTTGCCATAATGACCTTTTACCATTATTAAAGATGCAATCCATTACAATGTTTTTGTGAATACATTTACATTTTTGACCTGCATTTCATGCCATGAAAGATGTCTTCTATTGAGACATTTAGATGTAGTAGCATGGTAGTTGCATGTAGTAGCATGGTAGTTCATGGTATTTTTCTTCAAAACCTTGAACTCTGTGTTTTCAATATGTATGACACATTGACACTTTAGTACAGTTTCATTGATCAATGATCAATCGATTGAGCATCAGAATAAACACAAGATTTTCAAGTGGGCCCTGATCCAGGTTGAGAACCAGAAAGTTATGCATCGTATAGTTTTCTCGCAATGTTGTTCTTTCTGTGAAAATAGTGATATAGATTGGCTATTTAAAATAATTAATAAAGCTGTGACAATGTTAAGATCTCCACCTACATAACTGCCGAAAATAGGGGCGCCAGGTTGAAAATGATCAACGAGCCAGTCACAGAACACACTGTCAGGCACCACAAACATCTTCTCACCGACACTCGAAAAGCGACTCGGGGAAAGCTTGACCGCAGGCCACTGAGAGGCCGAATAACCTCCGCCTCCACCCCACTCGCCTCTCAGGCATACCGCGACATGTTTGCTCTGCGCTGAGGATGATCTTGTAGGGTCTCCACTAAGTCAAACAAGTGGCACGCTGCCAAGTCATCTAGTAGCCATTCGCACACACGCGAGGACTTATTGACACAGGGGAGGGCGGTCAAAGCCACAGTGCTAAGGGTCCGCTCGCGTTTACAATTGGAATAGAGCGCTCCCTTGTAGGGTCATTACATCCATCAGACGGAGAAAACCTGTGTGTGTGTGTGTGTGTGTGTGTGTGTGTGTGTGTGTGTGTGTGTGTGTGTGTGTGTGTGTGTGTGTGTGTGTGTGTGTGTGTGTGTGTGTGTGTGTGTGTGTGTGTGTGTGTGTGTGTGTGTGTAAGGCCCTGACCTCACCATTAATTCCCTCGACAGGGCAAACACGTTTTCACTCACAGACAAACTGCACGGTAAACACATTGGAACTCACTTTGGCGTTCAGCGCTTACATCACATATATTTCCACAACAATGCTTTAATCTGTATCGCGTGTGTTTCAGCTACAAAACTTTAACCTGCTTATTAACTCCACCTTTTAATGTCCCTCAAACAACAACAGGGCTGTTTAATGTTAAAAAAACAAGCTTTTTTTTGGAAAAGGTTTGGCGGTACTTGGACGAGTGGTGGTTCTCCATATTGAGTGTGATGGTGATTGACAGACAGTATACAGACATGCAATATGATGTCATGACAGACAGACGGACTGGAACACACGCCCTGTCTGGAACCGGACAAACGCAGCATGTGAAATTACTCCACAGTTTAGAAGAGAAGAAAATTACCCATTACAATTTGGAGCCTGTGTGTGTGTGTGTGTGTGTGTGTGTGTGTGTGTGTGTGTGTGTGTGTGTGTGTGTGTGCACGCCTGTCACATCTTGTGTTAATCTATCCATTTTATAACTTTGAGGGTGTACAAATTGACGCATAAGGGGCCATTTGGTTCCATTAACACTGAGGATCTTAATGATCTCAATGAGCTCTCAAGAACAATGGTTTACTGTTTCGGCCCGGTGCTTTCGGGCGAGACTAGCTTGGTTTTGAACGTCAAACAGATGCTGAAATGACCATGTAACACGGGCGTCGCCAAAAATACTTCAAAAATAAAATGCACACAGTACGCCTTTAACCTGAACATGTCCTCTCTGTTTTTCCTGTCCAGAGTCTGTCCCCCATGGAGTCCTCTGTGTCCACAGCCGCTGACAAGAAGGACTGTAAAGGAACTGGAATTGATGGGAGCAGCTTCTCCGACCTCCCAAAGAAACCCTCCCCCACCACACTGACCAGGGGTACGTACAACCTAATAATATGCACAACAGTGAACAATATACTATTGTTGCACGGGTTGTATATGTAATTGTATGTATTTCTTTCAGAAACGAATAATGCCCTATTTTATACTTTATACTTTTATTCCTATACTTTGTGCTAAAGGTATGTCACTCATGAACAAGTAGCGAAGATGTGCTTGTAGATCTGTTATTTTGAAATAAAATAACAGGAATGCCAGAATCGGAATCCACTTTAAAGAGTTCTAAGGCATCACAGTGGAAAAAATATGGCAGTGAACCTAAAGAAAGCTCTGTTCAGTTCCAAGTAGAAAATCTTTTTTCCATAAAGAGATGAGATTTCATAACTTAAAATAAATAAATAAAATAAACGCAGGTGACCAACATGTTTCGTGGGGGAGAGCAAGGAGAAAAAGAAATCAAACGGTGCCAAAAGTGTGCTCTGTAAAATTTGTGGAAATGTACTTATAAATCAGCTAATCTTTTAAACAAATTGAAATATCTTGTTTATACATTTGTAAATATCTTGTCCCTGGCACAAGATATTTTCAGATGGGGGTTTGCAGAAAGATACATATCAATTTGAGGGTCGCTGACGTAAAAAGGTTTGAGAACCACTGCTGCACTGAGTACCATGTTAATGATGCTCGGCCGCTGGGTGGCACATGAGAAGATGCAGACCTGAGGAACAGGGCTGTCACTGAGTGGGTGATGAGAAGACCCCCTAATGAGCTCCAAAGACCATCTCCTCACCTCCTGAAGATAAATGTCATGAATTACTTAACGCATTCACACACACGTGCGCACACAAGAGACACACACACACACACACACACACACACACACACACACACACACACACACACACACACACACACACACACACACACAGCTATTTTTTTTACAACACTAAGTCATAACCCCAACTCTTACCACTAAACCTAATCCCTAAATATTTTTATCACTAACTCTAAACCCAAACTGAATATTTACCTAACTACCCAATCATTATCTCTTTTGAGGACAAGGAAAAGGGTCCTCACAATGACTACTTCTCAAATTGTACAGCACTTGCAAAAAAATACAGTAATACACACACACACACACACACACGCGCGCACGCACACACACACACACACACAGCCTGGCAAAGCATGGGCAACACACTGGAGACAACTGAGAGAGAGGGGGGGGGGGGGGGGGGGGGGGGGGGGGGAGTAGAGAGAGCCATAGGGAGATAGGGCAAGAGGGGGGGGGGGGAGTAAAGGAGTGGGAGAAGAACAGGGTGTCGCACAGCGTGGTGACATGTGCTTAACGAGGAGTTCGGTGGCCTCCTGCCACACGAGGAGCAACGAGCATTAATTGTTCAGAGAGAGGCAGGGTGAGAAAGTGGGACGCATCGCGGCCTGTCCTGTCCTGTCTGGCATGTCCACAAAGAAGAGGACACTTTAGTGTCATTCCTTTGTTGTTTTGTTTGTGTGTTCAGGAAAGCAGATAAAAGGAGAAAAAGAAAACAGCGTAAGTGTGAAACCGCTTGAATTATTTACTCAATTATAGAATTATGACCTCTGGGTGATCGGGTGAATATTCCTGCATCGTGAGATTCAGAAGTAGTTGGCAGCAAATGTCACAAGTTATTTAAGAGGTGTCCAGCCTTTGTGTGTGCGTGCGCACGTGTGTGTGTGTGTGTGTGTGTGTGTGTGTGTGTGTGTGTGTGTGTGTTAGAGAGTGAGATAGAGAGACAGTGCATGTTATGCAGTGCAGAGGTCTCATAATTAAAATATGAGCGCTCATGTTTTCATTACTGAATGTGTGATGAAAACTCCCCATAACGAGGCCAGAGGACCTTGTTGTGGGGGGGGGGGGGGGGGGGGGGGGGGGTTATGAATTACTAACGCGGAGCTGTCGGGGAGGGCTGGTGGACGCCGGGCCCCTTTGGGGAGAATCTCTGGCATCTTCAGAGGGGTCCACTGTCGGAAGACACGGTTTGAGTTGTTTTACTGCTTAATGAAAGGCCTGGTGGCCTGCCATCATCACACGGCTACAGTGCTCGGAAGAAGAAAAAAAACAGTGGAAGTAGGACATTAGTTAGGACATCAAGATCATGCTTTAAAGCTCTGCGTTTGTCTTCTATTGGATTACTCTGTTCTTTTCATTTTTACTGCTTCTGCAATTAGTGCACATTGTTGAAAGAAGAGATGAATGTGGGGCGTGTGAATAAATCAACAAACGGCGGAGCGTCCTTAGTGAAATGTAACACAAACCGGCAAACTTTAATGCCTTGTTTGCAAAGAACATGCAACTCTTCAAGAGAAATCCTCCAGACAACAGAGAGAGACCTCTCCACACGACTCCGCAACTTCTGCAGTTCTGAAATCACATACAGTATAACCACGTGAAGCCTAGCATCCATATTCTGTGGAGAATATTCAGCAGAAATAGCAGATCTACAAGATCGTTGGCAAAGAGATTTGGTGTAGATTGTAAAAAGGAGGGGACGGAATATAGAGCCCTTGGGACCCCGGCCGGTCAACATGTTAATAGGGTTTAAGTGGTTGATTTAACTAATTTGATGCACTCACATGAATGTCTATGTATTGCATTTAATCAGCCTTTTCCCTGTCCTGTTTATGTAACATCTCTCTCTCTCTCTCTCTCTCTCTCTCTCTCTCTCTCTCTCTCCTCTCTCACTCACAAAAAAATCATAATTTGCCAGCAGTCACACAAAAATCATGATTTTATGTTGAACGCAAATGGATGTCCATAGATGTGTGTACAAAGTTGTCCGTGCCAGGGTTAGATAAAGCCTGTGTAAGTGTTAAGTCACTAACATTTACACTGTCAGAGACGAAAAAGCATGTCCTCGTTGTCTTTTGAGAATGTGTGTTTTTGTGCTTGCAAAATGGAGCCATCCTTCAAACATCATAAGTCTCCGCCATTGTGTCACTTTATTAAGCCTCCTGTCAGTCTGACAATAACACCAGTCCTTGTAAAACTGCATCTGTGAGTCTTAAACTGAAATGAAAGGAGAGGCGCTAGTGGAGCAACATTTAATCTTTTTTGTGTCAGTTCGAAATAGAACACATATATATTTTTCATTATTCAATTCATTAAAAAAAGTAAGTAATCGCTAAGAAAATAAATAATCAATACAGTCGCAGCCCCAGAGGAGAGAAGAGGGGTGTTGGCAGAACAACAGAGAACGGGTCAGGGCCGCTCTGATATGTATCAAGGTTGCTTTCTGCGGGTCTTGTTAATGGTTTTAAATGGGCGCCCACATTGTGTTTGACAGACTGCATCTGTCTGGACAGCGGGGGGGCAAGCGGGGGGCAAGCAAGCTCCCACAGGCTTTGGCCCCTCTGCAATCCGACACCCGGGGCCCAGCGATTTACGAGTGTGTCTATGTGTCTTGTACGCTAGCGTGTCAGAGTAACATGTGCTCAGATCAAGTACCACTTCCTCCACTGTAAAACATCTCTTTGTTTCAAAGGCGATCCTGCGATGGTCCATGCCAACACGTGCTACACACACACACACACACACACACACACACACACACACACACACACACGCACTTAAGTACAAAATCACTCATCTACACATACGTTTTACTGTACAGCGCTCGGTAGTCTTTAAGTTCTGCGGCCTCGACAACCTTCAACACTAGAGTGTCAGGGTTTCAGATGCGAGTAGTTTTATACAACTATGCACGCACGCACACACACACATGCACGCACACACGCACACACCATTACACCCCCGTTTAAGTTTGACAAAGAGAATGCTTCCACCATCGTTCATCCCAGCCTGACCGTACTGGGCCAGTGGAGCAGCCGTTCGCATGCTAACAATCTGATTATTTCAGACGGTTCTCGTGCATCCTTTAGCCAGCCTTGTTGGAAGCTGCAGCTCGTTGAGATTGATGCTCTTGTGCTTAAAGCAGTGTATCGTTTGTAAATAATCACTCTCCGAGCGCATTGGTTAACTAAAATAAGGAAACCAGCTGTCACCCTCCAAGCTCACTGCGAACAACTGGGTTGAGGATATCATCTGGTAACAAGATTGAGAATGCATGAAAGAGGTTGGAAAAGCAGAAATAGCGCTATGTTGATGCTAAACCCCTCACAGTGAGACCTCAGCTAGGAGGAGCAGAATGACACTGCCAGTGTGTAACCCAAGGCTTCCTAAATGTTTCCATGCCAAGGACCCCAAATAGCCTCTGGCTGCGGCCCTGAAATGTATAGAAAATATAACACATCTGCAATCACATAAAATAAGGACACCATGTTGAAAGTGACCGCTGGCAGCATCCACTTTGAAAACCTCTGGTCTAACCCCAAACCCTAAATGTAAGGTACCAAAATCATGCCTTAGAGCATGTACACATTAACTGTGACCTAGAAAACTGGACCTGAGTTGGCTCTGTACTCTGAACACTTTTTTTTAAAGTATTTTTTCCATCTACACATGTCTTTGCCCAAAATATCGGATCTACAAGCTCACAACATGTTTTGCCACGCTTTGTGAGCGTGTAGATTTGCTAATGTTCCCCCAGAATATGGATGCTGGGGTTCAAGTGGTTTAAGCTACAGTGGATCAACATGCTTCGGTGCGATACTCGAGTGGAGGGTTGGTCTCCCTAGCAACATATGAATGAGGTGGACGACCAGCGATGGGTTAACGATAACATGTGGTGGATGGATGAAAGAGGGAGGAGTGACTGTGCTCCTGTTCTACTCTTCTACTTTTCAATCTCTACTTTACTGCATTCTACTCACCTCTACTCTATTCTCCTCTACTCTAACGTCCGGCCACTAATCTCCCTGAGAAAGGGATTTCTGTCTTTCTCTCCGTGGCCCCTAAATGGGGGTCTTACCCTGCCTTACACAGAGGAGGAGCGATACAAAGAGAGGAGGGGGGTTAGGGTCACACTGGACCCCCCCCCCTCTCTCTCTCTCGCTTGTTTTCAACGTCCTTATTTCACTTAAACTGTAGCACTGTAAGATGGAACAGTAGATTTTGATATCCCCTCCTCTGACCATTCATTTGTATAACTGCTGGGGATGCGTTTTATCCCTGCTTCTGGTCAGACTGCATTAAATGACTGTCTGATAGGTTTGATATTTATGATGGATATCACTATGTATGTTAACCACGTACATTAACCCTATTTTCAATGTGGTGTTTACTGGTTAAATAAAAGTATAATTAAAATTGTATTAAATAGTGCATATTTGGGCCTTACGGAGAAGTATATTAGCCTGGAAACCAGACAAATCTGCAACATGAAGAAGAAAACCCCCTGGGGAGATTGGTCTGGCTCTCCACTCCTCCGTTAGTATTAGATGTCGCTCACCCTAGAGTGGGTGACCATTGAGCAATCAATCAGAGCCCACTATTCAAAGTGGGACTTTTTACTGCTGTGACGTTGCAATCTGTTTGTAACCACCCCACCCCACCCCACCCCAGACTAATATCTACACAGTGATATTAGTCTGGCCTTGCCAGGCTAGAAGTATATGGCTTAATGATCGAGACAATTAGTTCCTGCGCTTCCCGTCCCGTCACTGACCGTGTTTTCTATCTATAGCCTCAGTGTCCCCTGGCTCTTTTACAAACACAGCAAAACATGTCATAGATTTCATCTTTTAAGAGACAAAAGCAGCCTCTTCTGTCCCCTACAGAGGGTCGTGTTGGGAAGGATTCGTCTCGATCGAGTGTCACGCGTTTAGCTCCAGCATATCAATACTTTGTCTTCCCTAATACTTGGATACCTGAGAAGACAGCACAATAACAAGCTTACAGGAAGCCTTATTGACTGTCTCCCCCAATGTTGCATTCTTCCTGTCAGGACCTCACTGTAGTAACAAGAAAACAACGGTAACAGAGACCGATATCTTTTTATGTCCCGGAACGCCTCTGGATTTATGCTTTATCCGTTCTCCTCAAACTCCCAGGTCATCTTCAAGAACTGCTTCAGGCGTCATTTTACAGCTCGTTGCGTTTGTGGTTGGCTGATAATATCCTGGAAGACCGCAATGTCACTTATTGGACCGTGGCCCAAATTCACTAATATATCCAATATCGCAATATTTGTTGTATGTAATATTTTTCTCAGTATTGAGCATCTGTCTGTCCACCATGTTACCTATCCTCAAAAATGGAGAGAGAGAGAGAAAGGTGAGTGAGGAAAAAAAGTGAGAGAGAGAGAACAAAAGTAACGGTTGAGTTTCTGTCTAGAAGGAAGATAAGTGTGCTTATATTTAGTTGTGTGTGAAGGTGATCTCTATCCCTCTCTCTCTCACTCCTCTGTTCCTCTGTATCTCTTTCTCTTCCCCTCTTTCCCACTCTGCCCCCCTCCCACCCCTCTCTCTCTCTCTCTCTCTCTCTCTCCTTAATTGTACGCTGTTGTCGCACACTGAAAATAGTCAATGCATTTAAGCTCACATCATGTTGTGGAAGCGAGTCACGCGACACATAATAGTGAGCTTATTGATCTGTTATTTTTGGCACGCGACACAATCGTATGACAAAGTATAAACTGCATACGACTCTCTCTCTCCCTCTTTCTCTCTCTTATCTAGAGTTTCACTTGGGTCTGGCCAAGTGAGGATTTAAAGATTAGATATGCTAAGTGAGAGCAGAAGGGTACAGAGTGTTTTTCTGTGTTTTCAGGCGCTGTTTGATTGCAGGGGTTTATCAGCATCCATTACACAGTGTTCTAATCAACCATTGCTGGCCTAAATTCAGTACAGGAGACAGCCTCCTCCTGGCGATTGGTAGCAATTGGTCACAAGGGATTTGCATTTTTACTAGATATAGAAATATGTATTTTTATTCTATTTTGTAAGAAGAAAAAAAATAAGGAATTATTGAGCAGTCTCCAGAATATCTGAAGTCTGGACGCATGCCTTTGTTTTTCTTCATTTTAGGTTTGAACTTAGTAAAGAAGCAAAGAGTTCTGAGAAACACTAAAACATATACAGTAGATATTACAAAATGTAACTTATGCACTGCTGGAAAGTTACTCATTTACTGAAGTACTGTACGATCTACAAATGTGCTTTTTGTACAGAGAATACAGGACTTTTACTAGTAGCAGTACTTCACCACTGTCTTAATGTACACATTTTAGACAGTCATTCTCTGAGGCGTCTGTATGCAGATGGGGGAGGGGGGAGGGCCTCTAATGCGGTTGTCAGACATAAATCAGGAAGCAGTGAAAACACATTTCTGATATCGGTCGTTAGTTCGGAACACTCCGCCACGGCTTCAAAGCCCCGGCAGTAAAGAAAAGACGAGAGAGACAGAGAGGAGAGACGGAGAGGGAATGAAAGAAAGGGTTTTGTGCTTAAGGCAAACGTCTCCGCACATAAATCTCTGTTCAGCAGCGGCGTCTGCTCTCATGAGACTCAAACGCAACACGTTGCATTCCTCCGTTTTAGAACCGACCTGGCGAGAGAATATATATGGATGCTTTAGGGGATTAACTCTCTCTCTCTCCCCCTCTCTCTCTGAGTTAGAGTTAGACTCAGGGAAACAAGGAACACATAAGGAACAACTCTGACTTGTGTACAAATGCAACCAAATGGACCTGTACAGCAGAATTTGGTTTCATTTGTATCCGCTCAGAGTTACAAACGGATACATGAACACTGACTTTTTATGGTGTGTTGTGTAGTAATCTCTGCCAGGCTGGGAGGCCAGAAGGCGGAGGTTCTGTCTCTCTCTCTTTCTCCCTCTCCCTCTTTCTGGATTAGTCTCCCCTTCTTCTCTTTCTTGTACTTCATCCTCTCTTTAATAGCATGTCTCTCCCAGCATGCACTGTGTAATCCTCTCAGATACTTCCTGTTTTGTTGGGCTGAGGAGTGCAGGACATCCACCGTCTCTCCTCCCCGCTCTTTTGTTTTGCCTCTCCTCTCCTCCTCGTTGAAAATCCATTCCCACGCACACATTTCCACACCGAAAAAACCAACTTCTCTTGTGACCCGACGTTGACCGCCAGCCACCCCCCCCCCCCCCCACACACCCCCCCAGATATCAATCAACTGGAACCAGTAGGCTGCCAGTCTAATGTATCTTTAACACTCACAGTTCAAGTGAACCAAAATAAACCATCCAGGGAGTTTAGACCTGCTAAAACAAAAATGTGCGCAAGCCATAAACACGGACAGGAGGCGCTTATGTAAACGGCTTGGGGTTTCCTGTGACCTGGAAGGTCCACAAGTTGGACAGTTTGTGGTCAGACAACACCCCCCCGCCCCCCCAACACCATACACCCCCACACACCCCTATAGCTCCCTGCCTGCAGACACAGCTGTGGTCCCCCTGAAATAGAAATAGCCTGTTCTGACTGCATTCCAGTGTGTTGTGGAATATAATCCACATGTGTTGAGTAGATCCGTTCTTTGTGGAACCGTGTTGAATTGATCGGTGTTGAGTGGAGTGCAGAACAGTTTGGAGTTGAACAGTTCATCGTCGAACGGGAACAGCCAGGCACAGGGGAGGTGGTCAGGTGGAGGGTCCGAGCAGAATATCACAGGGAGCAAAGGGAGGAAGATGTCTTGGTATTTACTGGTTCTGGGTGTGTGTGGGTGTGTGTGTGTGCGTGCGTGTTTTGAAGTCATACTGGTGGTGATCTCAGCTCCGGCCCCCCTCAGCTTGGAATCTGTGACTCAGTAATAATCCAGACAACAATAGGGGTCTTCTTTGGTTCGTTTGGGACAAAAGCTGAGTGTGCAATTGTGTTGCAGTGGCTCCCTGCACCTCCCCGGGCAGGAAATTGATTTGTGCCAGCCGGTGCTAGAATTCCTCTGGTGGGAAGCGAGGTGTCTGCTGGTAATCACAGATCTAGACTTACACTCACAATGCCACCCCCTCACACTGACCCTCTGGTGGCACCCAGCAGCTAGAAGACACTTGTCCATGCCAAGGGCCCCCAAATAGCCATAACCTTTGGCCGCGCACACACACACACACACACACACACACACACACACACACACACACACACACACACACACACACACACACACACACACACACACACACACACACACACACACACACACACACACACACACACACACACACACACACACACACACACACACACACGATTACTTTACCGATTCGTTTTGCCAGGTGCTTGTAAAGCGCCTGGACTACATT
Organism: Protomyctophum parallelum; assembly: GCF_964188405.1. Taxonomy (NCBI): domain Eukaryota; kingdom Metazoa; phylum Chordata; class Actinopteri; order Myctophiformes; family Myctophidae; genus Protomyctophum; species Protomyctophum parallelum. The sequence goes on from NC_139707.1 coordinate 16,037,334, forward strand.
TAGCATGCACCACTACTGCAGACCCTAAAGACGACCGTAATGGACACTTTTTCATGATTGGCTGCCTCTAAGCCAATGGGAGACTGAACGGCATAAAAACCCATACTCGGAGTCTGAACGCCGCAACACGGAGCGAGTGGCAACAGAAGATAATTGTATGAGCTGACTGGAGCTAGAGGACAACCATAACCGAGTGAGTGAACCAGCAAAAGAACATCGGAAAACGAACGAAAACGGGCGCTAAAAGAGCTTGCTGAACCTGGCAGTTATGACTGAGTCATTCTTGTTTCACTTTCTCTAATCTACAGTGTTGCATCATAGATCTGCTATTTACTTTGAAACTTTAACAACACAGATCTTGTCCTTTACACCAAATATTTTCAGATGAAAATCTGTGGCCAAATACATAATATGGCATGAACAAGTTTGAGAACCAGTGGGATAGTCACACAGAGTCCAGACCAGCCAGACTCATGAGTGTCCTCTGTTCTGAATTGGATCTCACCTGCTCTCCTCTGTTCACGACAACTCTGAACGCCGACCAAGACAAACTCAGGCGGCGGTTTTGAGCTGTTGTAAACAAAGACGTCTGCCAATCAGAAACCATGGCGGCCATCGCCGCTCGCAGTCAGTAGCAGTGAAGGTCGGCCTGCACTCCATAAACATTCACCGAAAAATAAACGTTTACCATGTTTTGTTTTTGCGGCCACATTCCCTGCAGGGATGGCGAGTCGCGGAGCGTGCGGCCGTGACACAACGGTCACGCTCTCCGAGGGCGGGACGGACGTGGCAGGAGGGGGGGGTTGCAGTAAACCGTACCAGAGGCAAAACAAGCAGACGAGGCCGGCGTGGTATAAACGCAGAAACCCAGGATAACAAACACACAGGTTTACATTCAGACACAGAGGGGAACAAACACACAACTCACTGGATACTTGGAACGCTCAAGCCTCATTTATAAACTCTGCAGTACGACAGTGTCAGCTTGAAATGAACAGAAATGATGACCGCAGCAGAATAGGAACATATACACAGAACTGCATGTACAAACTGCTACTATTCATTTTGACTTCTGGTCAGGTCATAGTTATACCTAGTCTCGCGTAGCCAGACAACTATTCCACAATCTCCGAATGCTATATAGAGTCTGGAACTATACACCTCCTGAAATCTGAGTAAGGAAGCTGCTAGTTCCGTTCACGAAAATATATATTAAAATAGCTTTACATAAAAAAAAGAAAAATCCTTTTCTGCTAAGCAGCAAGCTATATATGCTTAGATGATTTCTATTTCTATTTGGATAAATTTGCGCGACTGTAAAGGCTCCACTTCCGCTTTACATTTTACTCATGACAGCTCTTCCGTTGCTCCAGACTGTATGATGGAAGCATTTGGAAATTGCGAGAGGCAACAGTCTGGTAACGCGAGACTAAGTTAAACCTGCAGTCCAGAAGTTATTTTAATGAATAAAACATTATCTTAATGCTTAAAACATTCTCTTAATTAATCGGCATGGTAAAGTGTGTTAAACTCAATACAGTAGTTGGAGGGAGGCGGTGTCTGTACTCCTGATGTCCTGGTAGGACACCAGGGTGACATTGGGTCACAATGGGTGACAAGTAGGGCTGCGAATCTTTAGGTGTCCCACGATTCGATTCGATTCCGATTCGATTCAAAAGCGATCTTTTCGATTTTTCCGATTCTCGATTCAAAAAAGATTGTTTTTTTATTCTAAAGCAGTTTTTTTATTTTGATTAAAAACAATTAAATAGAATTTTAGCATGATCTACTCCAGTCTTCTGGCATGAAAGCAGAGTACATTTAGTAAAAAGCTTGTATAATTGTAAAGGTTTTATCAACTGAATGATTTAAACACACAAAGGTTAAATCCAAGAGTAAGAACATGTCTCATTTATTTAGCTTGCACAAATTTGAACCAGTACAAAAGTTACAAAATCTCTTCTCACTCAATACCAGAACAATACATTAGTATTAAAACAGGTGTAAAATAAATACAATTGGCAGGCTTAGCTTAGCTGGTAGTAAATGCACTATGCAGAAACCCAGGCCATAATGCATTGCATGCACAGGTACATTTGTGCAAAAAAAAAAGAATTAAAAAATAATAATTGGAAAATGAGAATCAATTCTGAATCGGATGGTATTAGAATCGCGATTCTAACTCGAATCGATTTTTTTTGACAGGCCTAGTGACAAGTCACGAGAACTACCTGAAACCCAAAATCCAAATATGTAACATGCATGGGATTCTCTCCCGGATAAGCTGTAAATATTTGGTCTCTCTCACGCTACAGTTACAATTACAGTTGCAAGTACCTCTCTCGGTTGGGAGGGTTCATAATATTATGGACTGCAGTTCTAAGAATCTATCCACATACCATAGACAGACACTTAATGAAAACCAGCGACCTTGCAATGGTACAGTGCACTTTTCCGCACGCATGCATGCACGTGGGTGTGTGTGTGTGTGTGTGTGTGTGTGTGTGCGCGTGCACACACACGTGTGTGTGTGTGTGTGTGTGTGTGTGTGTCCTGCCCTGTAATCCGACCAAACCCCTTATGAGATCTCTGTATGGTTGTCATGGTTGCCAGCGAAGCCAGAACGTACAAACAGAATAACACGCGTATGGAAAAGTGATTTATAAAGTCCTTCATCATCACGCAGCTGGAATAAAAGACGTTGTTTCCTTAACAACCGTGTACTCGGGTAGCGGTTCGCTGATGGAGTGACATCTCTGGCTGGATTGGCAGGGCGGCTTTTCCATATGAGAGAATGAGAGAGAATGAGAGAGAATGAGAGAGAGAGAGAGAGAGAGAGTGAGAATCCCCTTAACTACAACATCTACAAGTTATGCCCTTGCTGCCGTTTGAATATATCTTATCCTCATTTCAACTGGTCCTAACATAACATCTGGTGGGCTTATTTTACTGTAAGTGCTTCTCAAAACCATCAACGCATGGATATTTAGCATGGGTGGGCCCTGGTTGTGGAAAGTACCTACCTAACATTTACTGTAGTTTACATTTACAAGTACTGTACTTTAGGTATTATTTTACCTTAATTGAGTAAGGAAAAATATTGGTGTGTTTTACTACACTTATTTGAAAGCATTAGTTACTAGTTACTTTGCAGATTTAGATCATTGTTATTGCAATACAAACATTAACGGATGAATTATGTTGTGTTATTATAAGTTATCCACTTAAGCCCCATAATACTTGGCGGACCGGGGTCCCCCAGGGGTCTGTACCAAGTCTCCTTTCCGAAAATGGCAGCTGTTTTTTTTTTTTAAGTTTTCATATTTTTGCTTAATATTTGCCTATTATGACATGCCCAGAATAGGTACGCTCATGTGGTCGCCTATAGTAGCACATGAGTTAATTTACTTTAATGCCAATCCTGTTGCACTTGTAACATTTCAAATTTGTTTACTGATTATTTCTACATTGTGGTATGGCTACTTTGACTTACAGTAAGTAACAATACTTCTTCCACCGATGGCCCCACATCCTCAGCCATTGCCTTGCTCGACCCACTGAGCGTCATAGGGAATGGAACCCGGAACCCAGGGTGTGTGCTCATTCCTGTGGTTAGGCAAACATGGCAGTCGGTGATGACAACCTTCCAACTTGATGTCTCTATGTTCGAAATGTCTCTGTAAACTCAGCGTGGTGAAACATCCACCGAGTTCATAATTGAAGACGTTGCATCCAAAATAAATACCCCACCATCTGAAAATTGACACCTTCCTGTTGCAATATGATTGATGACACAAAACTTAAAACAAACTGTTGGTACTTCTTAACCACTAAGGCCATATATAATTCATTGGCCGGGCTTCCCCAGGGGTCTATACTTGGCTATACACCAAAATTTCTTCACCGAAAATAGAAGTGCCCCGCCTCCAGTGGGAGAATGTGGAAGTTTTGACCATAAAACAGTCAAAGAGGACCAGAAATATTTTCCTCACAACGTCTATTTCTCAAATAATAGCCTACTATAGTGGCCCCACATAGTATAATAATATGTGGGCGTGCAGCCGTGCACACACACACACACACACACACACACACACACACACACACACACACACACACACACACACACACACACACACACACACACACACACACACACACACACACACACACACACACACAGTATATTTGGGAAACACCCAGGTGGAAATCCACTTTAGAGAGATTACTATAATAATGCTTACAGCCTTACACCGTTCAGCGTCTTCTCACTGCTGGACGGAAGGAACTTCTAATAATACTAACGAGGCTAAAGATGACAGGGTGATGACAAGATGGCTTTTCAATGGAAATCCTGTGTGTGTGTGTGTGTGTGTGTGTGTGTGTGTGTGTGTGTGTGTGTGTGTGTGTGTGTGTGTGTGTGTGTGTGTGTGTGTGTGTGTGTGTGTGTATGTGTGTGTGTCGCCAGGTGTTTTCCCAACAGTGAGAGTCATGCAGGAGAATTCCTGCTTCAAACAAATCCCGGGTCACCCATTAAACAGCAAATACAGACACGCTTAGAGCAAACACACAAACACACAGAGGGGGGAGAGAGAGAGAGAGAGAGAGAGAGAGAGAGAGAGAGAGAGAGATAGCGAGCAGTGGAATATTAGCAGGCTGTTATCAGTGAATCTCAGGGCAGCAGCATCACTAAACAGAAGACATTACATTCCCAGGATGATGATGTTAGCCAAATTACCAATACCAAATTAATATTAACACATTTTTGAGTGGTGCAACCACTCCAAGGAACAGCAATGTCCGTGACGTTAACCTATGTGACTATGTATGTGACGATGAGTACCAGTAGGGGCAAAAGTGGCAAAAAGTGGCTGTTGTGCCAGAAACAGAGAAAGAGATAGTGCTGCACTGTTGCCTGCTAATATATGAGAGAGAGAGAGAGAGAGAGAGAGAGAGAGAGAGAGAGAGAGAGAGAGAGAGAGAGGGGGGGGGGAGAGAGAGAGAGAGGGGGGGGGGGGGGGGAGTGGAGTTGCACCACTCGGTTCACACGGGTATGATTTTTATTAATCATACTAGGATTTCGCGGGCCTGCGGCCCGCTCAATCCTAGCGCCATTCGGAAGAAGGCAATAGCGGGAGGTCGATGAGAGTGCTGTACTGTACCCCTTTGTACTGTACTGCACTCCTTAGTATTGCACTGTACTGTAATGTTGTCCTCTGTACTGTACTGAACTGTACTGTACTTTACTGTAATTCTTTGTTCTGTACTGTATTTTACTATACTTCTTTGTACTGTACTGTACTGTACTGTACTGTACTGTTAGCGTTGTTATTAGTGTTGTTATTGTTGTTCTTCTTCTTATAATGATTATTATTGAGAGATCATGAGAACACAGCGAAGTTGTGATGAAGTAATGTGGCTCTTTATCCAACCAAATGAAATAATAATAATAATACAGACAGGTGAAAACGCCCACGAAATCAAATAAATGAGCTGAAAGTTATGAATCCGTTTGTTTTGCTGTGGGTCTTAAATCAGTTGTGTCTAAAGGAGATCAGTCAATATCCCGTAATATAAAAAAGAGTAACAGTTAATTTAATTATCAAACCGTTACAAATGAGTGAGTTTACAGAGAAGCTTATTGTTATTATTATTATGATTATTAGTATTGTTAGTGATTATTACATGGATTATTGTTGTGATGTGAGCTTGTTTGTAAATGAGTGAGTTTACAGGTGACCATGTATGATACGAGTCACGACATGGGTACACCTTTTAGCTCACATGTTTTCACTTGTATATATAGATTGTGAGAAAGGGATAAAGAACTACACACATCAAATGCTGCAATTTATCAATCAACGGCACTGCCAAAATTGCCAAATCTAAAAAATATATATTTTATTATTGACATTGACAACAAATCGAATTAAATTACCTTATTTTATTCTGAAGGCAACCGGATGTCTTAAATTTGCTAGCTCTCAAACAGGAAGTTCTAAATTTGCTCATTAGACGGAGCCAACTCGCAGGCAGTGCCTCAGCCCAGATTCAAGAGGATCGGTACAGGATTCTATAGGTCACCAATTTTGGTGTGACACACACGGCTTCCACATTTAGCTTCATTCTGGGTGAAAGTGTCATTAAAATTCCCCTGTGTGTGAAGCAGACAGGAGCATGGAAGCTGTATGGATTATGGAACCTTTCACTCCGATTGCACACAACCATGCCGTTATCCACGCATCCATCCGATAGCTTTTAATGTAAATGTCCCATCCACTGAGCAAAAGCGATATAAGCGCCTTCTTCATTCATTCGATTCATTTGGGTGTGAGCTTTCTTTCTGACGGAGCTGCTGCTCGAGTCGCTGTGTGTGTGTGTGTGTGTGCGCCAATTCCTCTCCTTCCGCGTTGGTTAAGGTTTCTGTTCTCCTGCGGACTTGGAGAGGGAGATCAGATGACACAGTGTCGGAGAGCTAGTAGCCAATTAGAAGACGGGATAGTAGTTGCCAGGTTCGCAAATTGTAAGCGAGTCGTAGTTTGTTGGCATTTGAATGGCCACGACATTAATGGGTAAGAAACCATCCCGGTCGCGTGGTTCATGTAACGCGTGTGTCACTGTGAAGGACTGGCCCCATTAAGTGAACGCAGTTGGCGTAAAAAGACGTCAACATGACGATTTTGACGTAGGCTGTTGAGATTGCGCAATAATGTGTTATTTCATATAAATGGGTACTGTACTGTAAATATGACAGTTGTATGAATGCAAAGTAGTGGTTAATGTCTGGACAGGCATGCTGTTGGTTTTGTGCATGGTGAGATGTGTGCAAACGGTGTGGTTTGGTAGGAGAAGACGGACAAAGGACGTGGTGTTGCGCTGTCTATTAGTGTGGCAGGATATCACTTGCTCACCATGATTATTCATTCCAACGAATGTCTTATCTCAGACTAACCCTAAAACAGTGGTTCTCAAAGTGGGGTCCATGCAGGGACCATCAGGGTTCCTTGAGGGGGAGTCCAAATGTACTACACCAGAACAGAGTTAAATGGTATAGTTGCTGTACTACACCAGAACAGAGTTAAATGTTATAGTTGCTGTACTACACCAGAACAGAGTTAAATGGTATAGTTGCTGCACTACACCAGAACAGAGTTAAATGTTATAGTTGCTGTACTACACCAGAACAGAGTTAAATGTTATAGTTGCTGTACTACACCAGAACAGAGTTAAATGTTATAGTTGCTGCACTACACCAGAACAGAGTTAAATGGTATAGTTGCTGTACTACACCAGAACAGAGTTAAATGTTATAGTTGCTGTACTACACCAGAACAGAGTTAAATGTTATAGTTGCTGTACTACACCAGAACAGAGTTAAATGGTATAGTTGCTGTACTACACCAGAACAGAGTTAAATGTTATAGTTGCTGTACTACACCAGAACAGAATTAAATGTTATAGTTGCTGTACTACACCAGAACAGAGTTAAATGTTATAGTTGCTGTACTACACCAGAACAGAGTTAAATGTTATAGTTGCTGTACTACACCAGAACAGAGTTAAATGTTATAGTTGCTGTACTACACCAGAACAGAGTTAAATGTTATAGTTGCTGTACTACACCAGAACAGAGTTAAATGGTATAGTTGCTGTACTACACCAGAACAGAGTTAAATGGTATAGTTGCTGTACTACACCAGAACAGAGTTAAATGGTATAGTTTCTGTACTACACCAGAACAGAGTTAAATGGTATAGTTGCTGTACTACACCAGAACAGAGTTAAATGGTATAGTTGCTGTACTACACCAGAACAGAGTTAAATGGTATAGTTGCTGTACTACACCAGAACAGAGTTAAATGTTATAGTTGCTGTACTACACCAGAACAGAGTTAAATGGTATAGTTGCTGTACTACACCAGAACAGAGTTAAATGGTATAGTTGCTGTACTACACCAGAACAGAGTTAGGGCTTTGGCCGCAACCCGGAAAAGAAAACATCTGACAGACAAATGACATGTCATGCTGCCACCGAACCATTCCCTGGCCCGCACGGCTCACGGCTCACAGATTGGCACAATCTCAGAGTTATGGGGGTCTCTCTGAACATAAAAAGGTTTGAGTACCTAAGACATTATATCACCTTTCAAAACAGGAAGTAACCATATATCCTGTTTACCCTCCATGCCAGTAGCTTCCCGGGCATCAGATTATACAATCAAAGTGTCACTTTTATAATCCAAATTAAACACGCAGTCAGACTGCACACACACACTCTGACTTTCTCTCCACTCTCCCGTTGTTGTCTAAACATACATGCGCTTGTGCGTGTCCGTGTGCGTGCATGTGTATGTGTATGTGTAATTGTATGAGGTGTATGTGTATGTGTAATGTATGTGTATGTGTATGTGTATGTGTATGTGTATGTGTATGTGTATGTGTATGTGTATGTGTATGTGTATGTGTATGTGTATGTTTATGTTTATGTGTATGTGTCTGTCCAGTGTTAGCTTTGGCAGAAAGAAGTTAGAGCTCTTTAAGCGTCTGTAAGACATGTATAAATCCTCCT
>NC_139707.1:16050902-16378402 GCF_964188405.1 Protomyctophum parallelum
TCTGAAAGGAGTTTTCACTTTATTGCGTTTTCAACCACCAAAAACATCTAGAGACCAAAATTCCAAAATGTATTCTGACCCCTCCACGAAAAGGCCTAGTTGTCCTGACCCCTTATCCATCATTTATACATTATGGGTAATTAGTGTGGACTTGGACTGTTATTCGTCTCAAATGCATTCCTTTTCTCCCCAATTTAGTCTAAATGCCAATGAATTCCTCACCACACATTTCTATATTGCTACTGTCTCACCTTCCACTCAGGTGCCCTAATCAGGTTGGTTCTACTCCTCCCATTCAGCATTCCCCTATGACAGACGCTGTACCAGCCTGCAGGAGTCACTAGTGCAGTGGCAAATATCATTCTTCTGCCCGGCTTCCCTCCCCAAATGTGACCAATTGTGTTTGTTTAGAGTAGACACGGCCAAACCGGATGCTACTTTGCAGGCACTTTATCCCTGCACCACCTGAGAGCCCCGTGTACCCATTTTAAACAACTTTCAGCCTGACATCCCTATTATAGGCATGTCCGTATTATTTATACTTGTGTTACAGTAGTCAAGCTACAAGCTCATAACATATTGCAATGTGCTGCGTTCTGATATTGTAGATCTGCTATTTCCGCCATTTAGAGAAACATACACACATTTTCAAAACATTTTCCATGACATGCCTATAATGACATGGCCAACATAGGGACGCCAGATTAGATAGTGAATTAGTGAAGTAGAGAGACGGTTTTCCTTGTTCTTCCTTCCAAGTGATTCTTTTGTCAATGGAGCGGTTCTTTGAAAGCGCAGAGGCAGTGCAGAGGAAGCATTCCTTTGGGTCTCAGTCAGTGATAAATGTACGGGACTTAGTCACAGTGGATCTTGTGTGGAGCCAGGAGTTTGGAGCTGGTCCACGTTGTAATTACTTCACTATGTTACGGTTGGATCGCGTCCATCATCACACTGTGAGATAATGTACACAACTCTGATTCAGATTGCAACTATCGGTACTTTACTACTGCTGGGTCGCGACTAGGGCTGGGGAATTAACCCAAACTATATCGAAACCCATATTTAGAACCAATAACCTACTTATAAGTTAACTTAGCAAACCTTTTCCCCCCATATATACGGTATCAACAAATTGCACGACGGAGCATAAATTAGGCTTAATTTGAAGTGGAAAACAGTGAGAGCCTTATTCATTGTCTAAATGTTGTGCCCAACACATTGAGACGGACTGGACCTCACCAGTAGGCTGTATTGGAGCTCCCTGGATAAATGCAAAACCAATATGATGTTTTTTTTAAAGCATGGTTTCCAATAGAGGGCATGCTGCATGCATAAAGTGAATGGCGGATCGAGTGGCAAATCGAGTGGCAAAGTGAGTAACAAAGTGAATTTAATGTTGTTTAAAGTCATTTAATGCAATCAAATAGGACTTTTCGTTTGGATGTATGGGCTGTCGAGGCCAGAAATTAGTTTTTTGCCACTCAGTAGGCGTTCCTGCATAACTTCCGGGTATGATGATGATGTCACGCGCATACCCTCTATACATCCATTATTCTAAAACATGATCCTTCAAATTATGGATACTTATCTAAGTTATCTTAATTCATCCTCTGAAGATTTATGCTACCCTTGGAGATTACATTCCACAGATCATTTAAAAGGCTATGCCATTGCCAAGAAATAATGTCTATGTATATTCATGGTCGAAATAACTTTTAATGGGAAATTATATAAAAATTGGCAAACATTTGTCATCGAACTGCAAATGGCTTGGAATTGGTTGTAAGCACAGCAATGCTGTGTACCCTATAGCGCAGTGCTTCTCAACCTGTGGGCCGGGAGCACACTGGTTGTGTGCCGTAAGGATGTTGCAAGTAGGCCCCCAAATAATTGTCAAAACACTAAGATTTTAAAGATTTCATTCATTCACAATCGATTGACTGATCATTAAAGTAAACATGCTCTGAAAATGCACGCAGCCCACCCATAAGTGGGCACTGATCCAGAAAAGGTTGAGAACCACCGAAAACAACAACAATATGCGAGCTCACGTTGCGCTGCGACACGTTGTGAGCTTGTAGATCGGCTATTTTCAACGAAGAGATTTTGTGCAGAGGGGGAACAAAGGAGGGGGCCCAAGTACAGAGTCCTGGGGGACCCCAGTCAACAAAGTATATTGGGTTTAAGTGGTTGAGAGTGAGTAAAAGCCCAAAGGTCTGTGCAATCACAGCGAGTTCAGAGAGCTCACAAATCATTGGTGTGATGTTACACAGGACCCGAGGAACGCCTTCATCACAACCTGAACATCTTAATGACATTAAACAACTTGATTGTTATCACTGTCATCACCGTTTCCCTCTCGCTGTGCATCTGACCGACCACACCGCTCTGATGATGATGTGCCCTTAATGTGCGATCGGATTCTTTCCTCTTGACGTTAGGCTGTTTTGACGTCCTCAGCGAAGTTCTGTAACGGTATATCTGTCCAGTTTATAGGAAATACACGGCCCTCAATGAGATCCACATGCAAGAGGAAAAGTATTCCCCGAGCCAGCAGGAGTCCTTTGATCACATAGAACCAAAGATTCTGTTACTTTTTTTCCCCTACTCCGTCCATAACAGTAGGAACAGTGAAGACGGGGAGCTCTGAACACAGGTGTGCACGCGCACACACACACACACACACACACACACACACACACAAGTGACATGCATGCAGCTAGCCAGCTAAGCCTGTCATAATTGCCCAATCACAGTTATTTTGGCTAATCGCAATTATTTTTCATAATCATTAAAATCCTTTTCCATTCTTCTGAATAAAACAGCTGGATGAAATCATTATTTCCATGTCCATTATTTCCACACTCTTTTAACCACTTCAACATGGCATCCCTATTTTGGCCATTTAAGACAAATAATTAAAAAAAAAAAAAAAAATTATACGTGTAAAAATGTCCATACATTTTCAAACAATAGCAAAAGTTAGCTCTACAACCTCACAGCGCCTTGTATCACGATGTCTTCTGATTTTTGAATTTCTTTAGATTATAAATTTATAATTGTATGACCTGTTTGGGCCATAGTACATTATTTATTGTGATTATTGGTATGGCCATTTGTCATTTCTTTGTATATTTATTTAAGTAACAAAGCCTCATGTGCAAACAAAGTTTGTTTACAAAGCCTAAAAGGCAAATAGAAATGTAACTTTCATCAATAGGTTCCGATGTTCACCTCCAAAAACACAATTAATCCATTATTAATAGCAAATTATTTGTATGACAATTCATTATCAATTAAAATGTCATGACCATGACAGCCCTACCGCAGCTTCCCCTCAGCTCATTCTTTGTCTCACAGAAGTCATTCCCCTGGTCTTGAACGGTGTAATTACCACATTAAAGTGCTTGTCAGGCAGGCTATCGTCTATTCTGTGTTCTAATAACGTTGCCGGGGACATGTCCATTCAGTACTCCTTCCCACAGTGTCAGTCAGTGAATACTCACTGGCTATTCATTTGGATTCCATATTCTTTAGAAATACTCGTAGTCTTGAAACCGTGCCGTCCAGAGGCCAGCCTCAACGACACACAGACTGCATGGTCCTTTCTCTGTATAATTATCAACAATTACCACTTCCACTGTGACGGCTTTTGACTGGAGGCCAGCTGACCTGCCATGTCTGATTGACAAGGTGTTTTGTAGCCGTCAGAGGAACTTGTGCGGTCTTTACAACGCAGCCACGGACGTGGGCAGAAAGCAGACACTGGAGGCTATGGGGTTGAGGACTTCACGTTCCAAGGCTTACTTACTCCTTTTCCACCAGTGGAATAGGTTCACACCTAATCTAGAAACGCTGTGGAACATGACCAGAAGATTTGTAACCTAGAATTCATGGCAGGGGAAGCTATATAGGTGATTGACAAATACAACCATCCATCCCTCCCTCATTCAACACACATAGGGGACGCCCTTGAACAAAGCACATGACCCCAAACACTTCAATGGAGCTGATCGGTACAAAGTTGACTTTGCACATTGGGCCTCATGCGACAACCGTTCTTAAGAAGTTCTTAAGACTAAATTTGTTCTTAGACCCACAAAATTACAAACCCAAACAGACCCTACCCACCCCATACATACCCCATACCCCACCCACCATCATCGCCCCCCCATGGATAATATGCTAATTTCAGCAAATTTACATTGATGTCTACATTGTCTAGTGGTGATAAGTTGACTAATGTGAGATAAATAATAAAATACATTCATGAATTCAATTTGCTGTTCACTTCAGAAGTACTAGACAGTACCTCCACAGTACTTGGAGGTAATGTTTGGAGTCTGGTGTTCTACCATAGTTTAGGTATTCTTGGCTTCAACTTTATTTCTGTGTGACGTCCTGTGGTCCCACAATCACACACAGGTGTGACTGCAGGCAGGGCCGTGGAGTCATGCAAAACCACACCCACCTGGGCGAAACACCTATAGGAAAGAGTGAGTGCCCCATGCCTTATGTGGATTGGTGGGCGGTTCCCTATGGTAATTAACGTGCTAATTAGGATAGGTGGAGTGTCTACAATACAATACATATGATAATTTGCATGAACTGGCACACCTCTTCAAGTTACGAGGATTCATCATCATAAGAACATAGTTACGAAAAATTCTGCCTATTTAAGAACATTTCATGTATCTGACTAGACTTCTCTTAGAAATTCACGTAGGAAGAAATGTAAGAAGAAAAGTTAGGAACTTATTGGCGCATGAGGCCCCTTAATTCTTACTAGTAACACATTAGATTTGTTTCTCCATCATAATCAGCTTGAAATTCTCCCATGACAGGGAAACGCTCATTTTGGTTGAGATGAAAACATGTTTCCATCGCGTGCCTCATTATACATCTTCATATAGCTATCAGCACAAAGGAATGTCTACGTCTCCTTGGGGAAGATGATGGATCCATCATCGCCCCTTCTAATAAACCTTCCCTACCTTGTTGTAAAACCTTGAACAAATGCAGGACGCTGAATGAACCAAACTCCCCAACCCCAAAAAAAAAAACATTTGCTCTGGAATGGTCAGGATGCTTCCTGAACAGAGAAAGAAGATTCCCCATCAGACTTCACCCTGTGGTGCCTCCAGGTCCACAGCATCACACAGGGGAAGTGTTGCAGCGGCTAAATTTAACACACAATGCCTGCTGTTTGTCACCAGTGACAAATGAGACCTTATCTACAGGCCTGTTGTTCTGTTGTTGCTGACTAATGTTCCTGACACTCCGCTCGTCTCCGGAGCCTTCCGCCTTGACACACTGCTAACTGGCATGTAGCGTAAAACACACACACACACACACACACACACACACACACACACACACACACACACACACACACACACACACACACACACACACACACACACACACACACACACACACACACACACACACACACACACACACACACACAGTAGTATATGAGCTTATATATACACCGGTATAATACTTTCTTTAAAGTAAACTTCAGTTCAATTTATAGTATAAATAACCATCTATCACCTATCTCTCCAACTTCGCCACGTCTCATGTGTCTATAGTCATGGTTCCAAAAGTCATGCAACCTTTAAAAAATAAACACGAGTGCGTTATGTTAATTTCCATCAGATGATCTGATGTGAATAAATGGTCTGTCTGAACGGAGAGCGCAGGTCCAGCAAACACACGTTACAGATCTAAATGATTAGGAATATTATGTATTCAGCAAAAGTGTTTCCATCTGTTTATCGCATTAATTCCTTCCAACGAAAACGCTCCCACCGCAGGCGAGTGTAAAAGCCTTTCATCACGCTGAGGATTATTTGATATGTTTCCACTCAGCTTTGATATGATATATTATTTGATATGTTTCCACTCTCGGCCCGGCTCGTGCATCAGAATTCACAGAGACACCACATCTCATAAACACATCAGCGCTGCGCTGTTCCGGCCCTCTCGTCCAATGACAGCCGCTCACCGCTCCGCTCGCTAATCAAGACGGACGCGTGCTAAGAGCGAGAGACCGAGCGGCCTTTCTCCTCCGCAACGCCCCCCCCCCCCCCCCTATATGCCTCCGCCAGCCAGCACCACCCCATTGGCTTTAAACGCTTCGACCTCGGAGCCCCATGTCGACGGTTCTGATGAAAGCGACATGTGTTTCTTCGAGGGCCTCCGTGTTTATTTGACTTCCATACTTGCATTACGGGCCGAGTAAACACATCCACCCCCACTGCATGACCCTCCACTCCCACTCCACTCCCACCCACTCCTAGTCTCCCACCCCTCAGATCACTTTCGCTGCTGCAAACATAATGCTGAACGGTGCTTAACCACTTAAACCCCATCTACTTTGTTGACCGGGGTCCCCCAGGGCTCTATACTTAGTCCCCTCCTTTATCCTTCACTGTACTCTAAATCTCGTCAACGCATTGCATTGCGAATTTACGATGGACTGTGAAATGTCTTATGCTGAATTGTCATTAATCATGACATTCCCAGATCAGGGATGCTAGCACAGTCGTGTTTACGACCAGTTCCAACTCAGTTGGACCTTGATGACAAATAATGTTTTTATGTAGTTTCCCATAAAAGGGATCTCGACTGTTGCTATTGCGACATGCCATGGATACGGACGCTTGGGTTCATGTGGTTAAGCAGATAGAGGGGAGAAGAAACAGAGAGAGTGAGATAGATCTATTTAATTAAATTAACCCCCTCTGGTGCTAAATGGCTGTGGTTTATGTCACTGGAGTTTGATATGAAGGTATGTATGAGAATGTTTTTAACGCGGGGTGACATTTCTGAAATATTTGACCGCTGGACCTTTGCTCTTCACATCTGGAAGAAACTAACTTGCTTCCTTCACAACTACAACTACAGAACAGAACAGCTCTGTGTGTGTGTGTGTGTGTGTGTGTGTGTGTGTGTGTGTGTGTGTGTGTGTGTGTGTGTGTGTGTGTGTGTGTGTGTGTTGTGTACACAGGTATTACTACTTTTGAGGTCCAAACATGGAGTAAGGTTTAGTAAGGACCAAAATGCCAGACTCCACAAGACAAATGTTACAGGTCTGGGTTAGGATTGGTTCGATTTAGGGCTAGGGGCTAGTAGTGGAGTTATATTTATGGCCACAGCACAGACCACCTGAACACCCCCCACAGAGCAGCCCACCTGAACACCCCCCAAAGCACAGACCACCTGACCTCCAGTTCAACTGCACATATCTGCCCGCACGCACATACACGCAGTCACACACGCAGTCACACACGCAGTCACACACGCAGTCACACACACACACACACACACACACACACACACACACACACACACACACACACACACCTAAATCTAATTCAACCACCTCATCTTGGCATGTAGTCATGCGGCAGTGTGAAGCTGTAGATCTTCTATTTTCACTTACATTATTATTATTCTTTTTACATAGAGCTTAAAGACGGGTAAGTGATATTCCTTTGTTAAAATTATTCTGATACTTATACTTCTGATTACTATAGTATAGAGTGTTTGTTCAGTAACAGGGGTCTCCCTGTCTCTCTAGCTCTTTAATTAACAGAAAATCTATTTTCAGGTTGGGATACCGATCTTATCCAATCAGGAGTGACATTGGAAGTGATGACACAAATAAATAAGCAGACATAATAAGAACTGGAACACTATAAGAAGCTGATAAATGGGTACTTTCGCCTAAATTGCAACACGCCTGAAAATGTATTTTCTGTTTATTAAAGAGATGGAGAGATGGGCGGAGGTTTTAACAACACAAACCTTGTATTGGGGTCCCTGGCATAACATTTTGTCAGATGGGGGTCTGAAGTCAAATACTTTGAGTCAAATACTAATTTGAGAACCATTGTACTGTACTAAATGAACTGAGACACAAAAACAAAGCTGTCCTATGACAGACCAACATGGGTCGACTAGACTAAACATCCCCTGAGAGCCAGTCCAGTTGTGCAGAGGCCCCCAGGGGCCTTCAGGGGCCCTCTCTCCACAGCTGTCTCCTGTTACTGCTTTATAACTAATTCCCTAGGAGATATGGTTTCTACACCGAAGAGTAAGAGGCCAGACCACAAAGTGTTGTGTGTGTGTGTGTGTGTGTGTGTGTGTGTGTGTGTGTGTGTGTGTGTGTGTGTGTGTGTGAGAGAGAGAGAGAGAGAGAGAGAGAGAAGAGAGAGAGAGAGAGAGAGAGAGAGAGAGAGAGAGAGAGAGAGAGAGAGAGAGAGAGAGAGAGAGAGAGAGAGAGAGAAAGATGGGGCCTGCGTTCTATCACCTTATCTGCTGGAAGTTTCTCTCTCTCAGTTTTCAATTTGTGTATTGTGGAAGGGGATATTCGATGTGAGTGTGTGTGTGTGTGTGTGTGTGTGTGTGTGTGTGTGTGTGTGTGTGTGTGTGTGTGTGTGAGTGTGTGTGTGCATGCGTGTGCATGTGTTCCAGGCTTTATTCATACAAAGTGTCGATTTTTATGAACACATGCAACATACTGTATACACACAACACTGCACCTACACAGACCATTGAACACACACACACACCAAGCCGATCACATCATGTTTCTCCTATTTTGTGCCCTAGTTGCTTTTTTACACAATTATTTTTTTTAATTTTTACAAAAATGTCCACCACAAGCCAACATGGCGATGACCCCTGGATGGGATGTGATCACCATGTCATCATTGAGCCAACATGGCGATGACCCCTGGATGGCATGTGATCACCATGTCATCACTGAGCCAACATAGTGATGACCCCTGGATGACATGTGATCACCATGTCATCATTGAGCCAACATGGCGATGACCCCTGGATGACATGTGATCACCATGTCATCATTGAGCCAACATGGCGATGACCCCTGGATGGGATGTGATCACCATGTCATCATTGAGCCAACATGGCGATGACCCCTGGATGGGATGTGATCACCATGTCATCACTGAGCCAACATGGCGATGACCCCTGGATGGGATGTGATCACCATGTCATCACTGAGCCAACATGGCGATGACCCCTGGATGACATGTGATCACCATGTCATCATTGAGCCAACATGGTGATGACCCCTCGGATGGGATGTGATCACCATGTCATCACTGAGCCAACATGGTGATGACCCCTGGATGGGATGTGATCACCATGTCATCACTAAGCCAACATGGTGATGACCCCTGGATGGGATCATGTGATCACCATGTCATCACTAAGCCAACATGGTGATGACCCCTGGATGGGATCATGTGATCACCATGTCATCACTGAGGCTGCGTCTGTCGGGTCAAAGGCACGCGGACAGGGTTGCGCTGTTTCAAGTTTAGAACTTAATCCAGACAATGTTATTTACTGATAACAAACCTGTACGGACATTAGCTAATCAGGCCCTCTCACGTGTGCGTGCCGTGTATGTTTGTGCACGTGTGTGTGTGTGTGTGTGTGTGTCAGGGGGAAGGGTGGGGTACAGATGATAAATCGGAGTTTGACCATGTACCTGATTAGATTGAAGCCTCATCAGTCACACGCACACGCACACTCACACGCACACGCACACACACAGAACACTGGAAAACAGTAGGCCTACAGCTTAACTGGAGCACAGCTGACCCTGGGTCTGTAACTGACCAGACCTCAGGACAATTAGGAGAGGTGATGGATCACATGGATGGAGGGTTCAGAGTATAGGGCTATCACAATGTTAGCTCTTTTTTCTGAACATATCGGGGGGGAAAGGTTCTATATTTCAATAGATACAAAATAGTACAGGTATGTTGTACTTTTGAATACTTAAAATAAAATTGTGTCCACCACTGAAGAGTATAGTGACTCCTCTGTAAACTCATAAATCCTGCTGTCGCCACTCATACGCTGTGTGTGTTTGTTCTTTTCAACGCAGTCAAATCCTCCATTTTAATTGAACCGTCGGGGTGTAAACATGCACCCAAACGGACTGCACAAATGCAGACTGTGATTAAACACACACTGAGAGTTTCCTCCTTCTTCTTCTCTACCACAGTAACAAGCCGTCTCCCCCGCCGCCACTTTACACTGCATGGCTGCTTACCCAGAGTGCAGTGCTGGGAAACTCACAGCCTCAGAGTGCATGCCTGTGTGTTCGTGTGTGTGTGTGTGTGTGTGTGTGTGTGTGTGTGTGTGTGTGTGTGTGTGAGTGATTGTGCGTGCATGTGTGTAGTTAGGATCCAAGCCAACTTTTCCTCCTGGAATTTCCTGTCTCAATCAAGCGCACCCCTTAATCTCTCCTCCTCCCCCTCTTCTCTTGCTCGCTCCTTCTCTACTCTCTCTGCCCACCCTCTCTCTCTCTTTCTCCCAATTCTATCATTCCCCTGTATCTGCCCCCACCCTCTCTCTCTCTCTCGCTCCAGTACATGATGAGTCCTCTGAACTCAATGCTGAACCAGTATTGCCAGATTATGCGAGAGAAACAAGCAGCTAGGTCAATGAAAGCGAGCCCAAAATGAGCAACTAGGGCAGCTCAGTCAATGTTGTTTTAAGAGCAGTGGTTCTCAAACATGTCAAGGACCCCCAAGGATCCCCAGATGAATAAGAATTTGGCCACGTATGGGACCCCTATACAAGATTTGTGTTTCAAAAACATTCCAGAGTTATCAAGATTTTTTTTTCGTGATTTTTTGAAAATAGCAGATGGAGGGTTCAAGTGGCTAAACTGAAGTAAGCCCAAAATAAGTAACCGCACTTTAGAAACAAGCCCAGATAACCGCAACCCGCAACTTCCAATATTTACAAGCCCAAAGTCGCTTATAATAAACAGACTTGGCAACACTGCAGTGAACCCAGAGAGAGAGAAAGGACAGAGACAAGGGAGAGAGAGAGACAGCTTCCTCTCTGAGAGCAGTGAGACATGTTCTCTGTTCACCTGTCTCATGGTAAGTACCCAGACAGAGGCGGCAAGAGGCCGCCTAGAGCAGGCATCTCTTCTGGGTTTTTAGACAGCTGGTGGATGGAAACGACGCTCGCGCGCGGCTGCAACATGACGCGTCGGCAAGCGTTTCCGGTTCTAGGCCACGTCTTGACACTATACTATATCTGGGTCACTGACAGTCTTCAGCCAGTAGCCACTCAGCCAATTAGCACCCCGCTCCCCATCTGATATGGTTATTATGGGAGTACAAGGCTGTCCAATCTGAAGTGCTGTTACAAAGTATTGTGTGTGTTCGTGTGTGTGTGTGTGTGTGTGTGTGTGTGTGTGTGTGTGTGTGTGTGTGTGTGCCTAATGGATTGAAAACGCCAGCGTTCAGTGTAAATCGAGAGAAGATTCATTCATTAAACCATTGTTTGATCCAATTCCAGGCTTCCTGACCTACTCCTTGACCCCTACAAACAAACACACACACACAGTCACACACACACACAGTCACACACACACACACACACACACACACACACACACACACACACACACACACAGAGAGTAGTGTCAAGCAGGGTGAATACACACAAAGCTTCAACTTCTGTCGACACTCTTGAAACAAAGCTCACACTCTCAGCTTGTCCTCATGGCTTTTATAATACAGAACTTGACTTAGTAGTCTCTCTCTCTCTCTCTCTCTCATAAGAGAGGGTTGGGTGAGTTCCAGCAACAGTCAGACATCTTGACACAAACACCAAGCTGTGTCTGAGAGACGAGACAAGACAAGAAGAGCGAAAGAGAGAGAAAGGAAAAGTGAGAGGAAAATAAAGGAAGAGAAAGAGGGGGGTTTTGGGGTGAACCAAAGACATTAATTGTCTCCATGAAGGCTGATTTACACTTTGTCGTACAGTGGTGTAAACCAGCTATTGTCGGTGGCCAACAGTAACAGCAAAATTAGGCATGAGGTGTTTCAACATATCTACCAGTACTGGTACTCAGGGGTGGATGTACTGTACGCTGTGTTCGGGGTGGATTGGGGGAACCGTGCTTCTGTCGTCATTCATTTTTTATGGCCGGTGGAGAAATATTATGTTTTATCCCTGATTCTGCTCAGAATTAATTTAATACAAGCATTTCCTTTTAGGACATGCATGTACACTACGGGCTCCATCTTGCGCCACCCTTATCCCTGAACGTATTTGCCATGTTTTACTATTTTGAAAATCATTTTTAAATAGTTCAACTGGCCGATCGATCGACATCGACACGTTGTGAGCTTGTAGATCGGCTATTTGAACTATTTAAAAAGGTTTTTTTAAATAGTAAAAAATTGCAAATAAATGTAGGGATAAGGGTTTAGGGGTGGCGCAAGATATAGCCCTACGTCTGATATCTTACCTGTGGTATTTGTCAAAAGAGCACAGATTTGCGAAAGTAGCACATCTACAGCTCAAAATGCGCCACAATGTGTAGACTGCCACAAATTTCGCAAAAGGGCTTATGTGGTCAACAAAATGTTTATTGTATTGAATTGTTACTTCAAATAGAGCCATACTGGACTCGGGGACTGGTTAAAGCAGGCATCACTCGGGTCCTGAGAGGACGAGGGGGAGGCCGCGACAGAACCAATCCCAGTGACAATAGCCTCAATCAGGGTTAAGTCGCAGTAATGCCTGTCTTTATGTCTGGGATCCTCTGAGAAAACAAAGCGGAGCATTCCAGCGCGGCCCGCAGGCCCGGAGTCTTGTTACGCCTTGTTTTCACAGGAACTCTGCGCCGGAGGACAAAGTAACACATCTCTAACAACAAAAGGTGTTTTAAGAAGAAAATGGGACTTTTACACTGAGACCCGGCGGCTCCATGGGCTTAGCTGTGTGACGGCTGATGGTCCGAATGAGCGACGCGGAGGGATTTCAGAGCAAATCCTAGGAATGCTGACTCAAAGAAAACTCCTTTGAAAGCTTCATGACACCAAGCATTCAATATTAATTAGGCTGTGGTTTTTATGTTGCATTTCAGACCTCCATGCTTCCCACTGATGTTGAGCCTGTCGTTCCACAGAACTCCTCGCAGATAGAGGTTAACCCTCGGTTCTTACTAAACTAATATAGTTGTTCAGGGTGGAACCTGTGCTTGGTCCACTCTTTTCCATTCCCCTCTGAATTCTACCAGCTCTACCGGGTTCGAATCCCTCGTAGGATATAAAACTTACGGATTGCGTAAAATATGTCCTCGCTAAGCTTTGACCTTTGACCCTGTCGCTCCCAGTTCACCCTAGGCTTGATGCATCACGGACAACCAACCAGCTATCAGGGATGAACCCTGAGGAGATGGGATGGACGTGTTGAGCTGGTACTGCAGATCGCTGTGTTCGTTATCGGTCCTGATCCTAGAACTTAAGTCTTAAGTGGTTAACATCCCTCCTTTAGTTTGTTTTTTTCCTGATCATTAAAACATGTCGAGATGCAGCTGCCTGTTGTTGCGCTGTTTAAACAGAGCTCCGCTCATCCACCCTAAACAACATCTAAAGACTTGAACTCTAAAAGCCTGTGTACTCAGACGCTGTAATAGCAGTAATTAATGCATATCTGCTGTGGGCTCCTAATGAGAGCCGTTTCCCCTGAAGCCAGCGAGACCTTTTGAAACGGCAGGAAATGCTTCATTTACACATTCTTTGTCCCTCGTATAAAAAGGAACGCGACTCATTGTTGTGTGTTACAATAAAAGACGTTGCGTTGGTCTTATTAGCCGGGGCAGACCGTTAAATGGACCTGCACTCTCTCAGCGCTGATCTGCCTCCGACCGACTGCAAGGTTCCCATTACAGCGGCATTATGGGAACTGTAAAGAGCTGTTATTGCACCTCCCGCTGCGAGGCGGGCACGGAGCCTATCACGGGACGCTGCACCAGTATACTGTATACTGTACACAAACACATTCCGTAAACTATCACGCAATCACATCATCACAAGAGATGCTGCGTCCAGTGATATAGGATCTCTGTCTGATTGTAATGTCACCGACCTATAGGATCTGAACCTTGTACTCCTTGCTATTGGTTGACTGTCTCTCTGTCGCTTTTTCTTTCAATCAATTTCAGTTTTTCTGGTCGAGATGCTTTGAAAAGTTTATATTTGAAGCTATTGTTCCTTTACTGATATCTTTCTCTCTCTTTCTCCCAGGTGCTCATCATGTCTTCCCTACCTTCCACACGCCCATCCCCATCGACATGCGACACCATGAGGGGCGGTACCATTATGAGCCACACCCTCTCCATATGCATGGGTAAGTCCTCCTAAATGGTGCTCGGGTCACTTGTTATGACAACTGTCAAATTTGCCCACGTGGCCCAAAGGTCAGGAGCCTATATGTGTCCTGTTTCCGTAGCGTGAGGGAGATGTCTCTGTGACATACAGGGACTATGTCCCTGTGACATACAGGGACTATGTCCCTGTGACATACAGGGACTATGTCCCAGGGACTTCCTCCAATCCAACTCAATGCCTCAGTGCCAAGCAGAGAGGCATTGGATCCATTATTTATAGTCTTTGGTATAACTTGACCGGGGATTGAACGCTGATCTCCCAGTCTCAGGACGGACTTTCTAAGTAACCACAAGGCCTCTGAGCTGGTGTACCCTGTAGAAAGACAGCAGCAGCAGGAGAACAAACAACAACAACAACAATACCATTGGAAAGTGCTTCCTCCTAGAAAGTAAAACCTCAGATTAGATCATGATCTTCTAACTTAAAACAATTATGTATATTGCCACAATGTGATATCAATGTATTTTGTCCAAAGTTATTGTGATATTTCATTAGTAGTTACAACTTACTAGTAGTTGCATCAAGAGAGACTGAGAGAGAGGAGAGATAGAGATGCGGCTGTGCTAGATATGAGAGAGAGAGAGAGAGAGAGAGAGAGAGAGAGAGAGAGAGAGAGAGAGAGAGAGTGAGTGTGTTAATATTTCCTGTCCTATCTAGTTGTGGTGCTAGAGGTCTTGCAGAGCTTCTGGCAGAGTTCACAATGGAGCAGCTCTCTGCCAACAAACAGAAACTCCTCTGACAAACCCAAACAATAAATCCTCTGCTGCAGTGAGAGGAGAACAGTGCACGTTTTACAAATAGAGTCCAAAAGGGAACATGCGCACATCTCCACAAATTCTACAGGTGCTGGAACAAAATGTAGAAGGAAGGAAGTCCGCACACCAATCTAAAAGAGTCAAAAGGAAAAGTCAGTGTAGACTGTAAAAAGTAAAGTAAAGTAAAGTAGTCTTCAAAAGTATTTAAGCATTCAAATACTACAAAGTATTGCGGATTGCTTTGAAGTGCAGCACATTGGTAATGGAAGCACTTTAATTGAGGCTTTTCCACTGTATGGTACCGGCTCAACTCCACTCCACTTTCATGGTATTCCATCTGGCAAAGATTGTGTGTAGATGAGGTGATGATAACCAAATGTTGACGTGAATGCACGGCAGACTATACTGATTGGAGAAAGGAGTAGGAAACGGCCATGGAATGGATATAGAGTACAGTGATTGTGCGCTTTAGACTGTATGGTATTAACCAGGCTTACCACAGGTACTGTGGAAATGGCCTGGTAATGTGAGGGTAGAGAAAAGCTTGGAGGAAGGACACGCCAGTGGATCCTATAGTCAGTGGAATGTTTTTGTCAGAACAAGTGATGTGTGAATGGAAATCTGTTAAGCTACTGTAAACTGCAGATAACGTGGGTTGTAAACTCTGCACTAGCCAGGAGTGTTAAGCGTCAGGCTCATATGACGAACTCCACAATGCTGTTAACAAACCTTTTTAACCACTTAAACCGGAGTCTCCCAGGGATCTATACTAGGCCCCCTCCTCTTTCCCTCTACAACAAATATGTCTTTCAGGACACTAGGTTCATGTGGTTTAACCAGCCGATGTAAATGTGAAATTAATCAAGAAACTGCATGCCCTGTTTCTCACGTACAATGAAGTCAGTTTCCACAGAGAGAGAGAGAGAGAGAGATACAGGGACAGAGAGAGTTAAGACTTCAGCCCATCAAACCACAACCCCACAGGAAGAAGCAGTAGATTTTTATGAGAGGTTATAATACCATTCTATTGTAAAACCTCTGAGCCGTTGCACAGTAAAATAGACCCAGATACAGATTCAGAACCATGTGGTGTCCCTCAGGACTGTAAGCATAGTTCATAATGCCCTGCTCAAGGGCACGGTGGCAGCGGGACGATGAAGTCATTTCAAATGGCTTACGCAGCCCAGGGTTTCAACCCAGCAACCCTCAGCCTGCGGTCGCATGGTAATTACTAATTAGCATGCCAGAGGGAGAGAATGCGAGGGGGTGAGAGAGGGGGGGTGGGAGAGAAGGGGAGAAGAGGAGGGAGAGAGAGAAGGAGAGAAGAGGAGGGTGAGAGAGAAGGAGAGAAGAGGAGGGAGAGAGAGAAGGAGAGAAGAGGAGGGTGAGAGAGAAGGAGAGACGAGGAGGGAGAGAGAGAAGGAGAGAAGAGGAGGGTGAGAGAGAAGGAGAGAAGAGGAGGGTGAGAGAGAAGGAGAGAAGAGGAGGGAGAGAGAGAAGGAGAGAAGAGGAGGGTGAGAGAGAAGGAGAGAAGAGGAGGGTGAGAGAGAAGGAGAGAAGAGGAGGGAGAGAGAGAAGGAGAGAAGAGGAGGGAGAGAGAGAAGGAGAGAAGAGGAGGGTGAGAGAGAAGGAGAGAAGAGGAGGGTGAGAGAGAAGGAGAGAAGAGGAGGGAGAGAGAGAAGGAGAGAAGAGGAGGGAGAGAGAGAAGGAGAGAAGAGGAGGGAGAGAGAGAAGGAGAGAAGAGGAGGGAGAGAGAGAAGGAGAGAAGAGGAGGGTGAGAGAGAAGGAGAGAAGAGGAGGGTGAGAGAGAAGGAGAGAAGAGGAGGGAGAGAGAGAAGGAGAGAAGAGGAGGGAGAGAGAGAAGGAGAGAAGAGGAGGGAGAGAGAGAAGGAGAGAAGAGGAGGGAGAGAGAGAAGGAGAGAAGAGGAGGGTGAGAGAGAAGGAGAGAAGAGGAGGGTGAGAGAGAAGGAGAGAAGAGGAGGGTGAGAGAGAAGGAGAGAAGAGGAGGGAGAGAGAGAAGGAGAGAAGAGGAGGGAGAGAGAGAAGGAGAGAAGAGGAGGGAGAGAGAGAAGGAGAGAAGAGGAGGGAGAGAGAGAAGGAGAGAAGAGGAGGGAGAGAGAGAAGGAGAGAAGAGGAGGGTGAGAGAGAAGGAGAGAAGAGGAGGGAGAGAGGGAGGGAGAGAAAGAAAGAAATGGAGGGGAGAGAGCCAGAGAGATGGAGAGAGAAATAGAGGAATGGATGAATGAAAGTTATGAGGTCAACATAGTTTTATTTCACATTCATAGGTCAACATAGTTTGTCGTTATGATAGTAGTCGGGCATTCTCAGAGCAAAGCCACAATCCAGGGAAGCAGGCCGCTGTGCCAGTGTGTCTGATGGGTAATTAGCATCCGAAATCCAGCCTTCCGTTCCCGCAACCTCAAACAACAACGCAAATATGGATGAGGGGAAAACACAGCCCTCCGCTGCCTCATTTCGCGGTTTTCATTTTTTTTCCTCCTTGTGCTTTTCGAGGGAGGCAGTTGGGCGGCGACTCAAACTGCAGAGTTGGCTGCTGGACAGCTGAAGCCGAAAATAGACGATCTACGAGATCACAATGTATTAGCGCTGCCGTGCTTTGTGAGCTTGTAGATTGGCTATATCACATCGGTGCGCAAATACTGTAAGTATATAAATCAGGCTTGTGAATGATGCGCTCATGGTTTCCCTGTGTGGCAGAGGCCTGTGGTTCCCCTCCAGACAGTCAGACTGGTGGCGGACCCCCTGAGGCGGGAATGTGTTGATTAAATGGGTTGTTATACACAGCAGACTTTTGGTTTGTTGGTTGTTTTTTTAACATCATTGGTTTGGTTTGGCTAACACGGAAAGGATAACAGCGGGTGGGAGTGTGTGTGTGTGTGTGTGTGTGTGTGTGTGTGTGTGTGTGTGTGTGTGTGTGTGTGTGTGTGTGTGTGTTTATTTGCATGTTTATTTGCAGTGTGGTATAGCTTAGTAGCAGAACTTCAAGCATAGCTACAATTTCCAGTATTGTGTTTCTAGTGTGTGTGGTATAGTTGAACTATGTACTAAATCGAATTATTATCTATTTTCTCTCCCATCACTTATCTGGGTATCTTGACAATAAGATACTTGTTACATGTATCAACCCCCAGCTGGAGGAATGGAGTACACTATTATGTGTGTCAGTTGTGTTATTACTATGTGGTAATGCAGCTGAAGGCGTAGTGTTCCTCGGAGAGCAGATGTACACGCACGCACGCAAGCAACGAACGCCTGCACACACGCACAGACACACACACAGTATATCCTTGCATTCTTTGAATTACAATTGCATTATGTCTTCCATTGGAATCAGAGGTGGACAGAGTACTCGACCCCATGCAGTACTTGAATACAAATACGAGTCATACGACCTGTTCAGATTTGCTCCACTACAAGTAAAAGTAGGTCAGTCAAAATGTTGCTTGAGTAAGAGTAAAAAAGTACATGCTTTTAAATGTACTAAGTATTCAAGAGTAAAAGTAAATCCAGGCCTGGACTGGCCACTTGACGTACACGTACAGGGCATATCCCCGGTGGGCCACCCAATGAATGGGCCGCTCCATTCATTTTCTGCACATG
Source organism: Protomyctophum parallelum (assembly GCF_964188405.1). Classification (NCBI taxonomy): domain Eukaryota; kingdom Metazoa; phylum Chordata; class Actinopteri; order Myctophiformes; family Myctophidae; genus Protomyctophum; species Protomyctophum parallelum. The sequence goes on from NC_139707.1 coordinate 16,069,534, forward strand.
GAGGGATGTTTTTCAGAGAGAAGCGCACGCACGCACGCACGCGCAAGCACACGCACACTCACGCAGATCACATCATATGTAGGCTACTTAAGAAAAGTATCTGGTGTCTGGTATCAAAAGTAAGACCATTTCATGGTACAAAGAAACAAAACAACCGTGTTGTCTATACTTCTCTTTACTTTCATAATTCAGCTTTCAAGTACCGGTACTTCAGCTGTTTTTGTAGCTATTTTGCTGTCCATTACACCAAAGAAAGAATTCTCCATCTCCATCCACTATGGTTTCACACAGTATGATACATCTGTCCTACAGTGTCCTGGGCTGAATGAAGGTCCAACTCTCCATTATTGATTATAATGAAGCACATCATAAGGGCTTGTGCTCTTATAAGCCGGAGACTTATAAGAGTCCTTTCCTTAATACGAACATGCAAGCACTTCAACATGCTAGTCTGCCTCCAAAACTATTCTCACAAAGCCACTCACAGGGCTTAATTTTCTGCACGTGGAGGGATGTTTTTAAGTATAAAAGTGGGCTTGGGGCCATTAGGGCTTGTTTGTTTGTGTGAGCCTCGACAGAGCGGGGCGGTAGAGTATCTATCTGTGTGCCAATTGTGGTGCCCCAGTCTGTGTGGGGAAGAAACTAAAATCACACTTTTGTGTGAAGTGAGGGGCGGCCAGTGTGGCTGCCACATGACGTCACATGCTGATTTTCGGAGGGCCGCTGTTTTTTGGGGGGTTGCCCTAAAATCAAGGTGCCAACTGGACCTGAAACTGGTTCCCAAACATTAAAAGTCCATAGACTTGGCTGCCACATGACATCATGTCTGAAATCCAGACAAAACAGTCAACCTATACTCAGTACTCTACAGCCTTTCTAGAAGTTTACTCGAGTAAAAGTAAAATTATTTGTCTTGGAAATGTACTCGAGTAAGAGTAATAAGTATAAAGAAATCTCAAGTAAAGTACAAATCCTCAGGAGTACAGTACTTAGGTACATTTACTCAGTTACTGTCCACCTCTGATTGGAATTAACATTAATTAATAGAAATGTTAGTACGGTAGCATAGCTATTTCCAGCGTAAAATAATTGGTAGTTTAGTTAACTACATTTTCAGAATAGCTTCCACAACACTGTGTGTGTGTGTGTGTGTGTGTGTGTGTGTGTGTGTGTGTGTGTGTGTGTGTGTGTGTGTGTGTGTGTGTGTGTGTGTGTGTGTGTGTGTGTGTGTGTGTGTGTGTGTGTGTGTGTACAGAGCTTGTGTCGTTGTGTATGTGCATCTGTATGTATGTGTGTGTGTGTATCCAGTGGTTTTGTTGTCTTTGGGTTGGCTGTCTTGGCTGATGGGTGGGTCTCTGGTCTTGGCTGGCTGACTTACTGCCAGGAATGTTCTTCATGAGTGGACCAGGGACCCATCAATCTGACGCTGCTGTGTTGCAAATCAATATCCCTCACCCCCCAAAAACATAACACAGTTCACATGGTCGTCATGTCATTCTCTCATGCCTAAAAAAAGGGGAAAAATAGCCACATTCTTCATGGTAAAGTATGTGAGAGCAGTAATAGATAATTACTCTACAGTATGTACAATCCCAGCTCATTATAGTAGATTACAGCTGTCCGATAGAGTTTCCTTTGCATACACTGCAAATAACTCCCACCGGCTTAAACCTCACCTTAGCATATCAAGATGAGAAGAATAAAAGATGCATGGTGCTGTGTGTGTGTGTGTGTGTGTGTGTGTGTGTGTGTGTGTGTGTGTGTGTGTGTGTGTGTGTGTGTGTGTGTGTGTGTGTGTGTGTGTGTGTGTGTGTGTGTGTGTGTGTGTGTGTGTGTGTGTGTGTGTGTGTGTGTGTGTGTGTGTGTGTGTGAGAGAGAGAGAGAGAGAGAGAGAGAGAGAGATACAGAGACAGACAGAGAGGGAGAGAGAGTGGAGAGTGAGTGTACAATGTACATTATCACAAACAGTGGTGGAAAAAGTACATAGATCTTTTTTTACTTACGTAAAAGTATCAATACTGCAATGTAGAAACACTCTGTTACAAGTACCCATTACGCAGAAGTTCCCCATTTCACAAGTTGTCACAAATGTATAAGAATAATAAGTAAGCCTTACCGAGCCATGAGGCCCATTTCCTGTTCCCTTAGCGTGAGGCAGCTTGATGTACAAGTACACCCCCAGGACATGACGTTAGTATACCAAAGGGACTTACCCCAATCCAACCCTTGATGTTGAGTCTCTGGTATGACCCGGCCAGGGATCGAACCCCGACCTCCCAGTCCCAGGGCAGACACTCAAACCACAAGGCCACTGAGCTGGTTCAAATGTAACAAATAAATATAAAGTATAAATCCTTTGAAAATAGGATGAAAATATGCTCCACTCTGCCATCACAGAGGCTGCCGGCTAGCCTACAGTGAGGCAGAGGGGGCAGGGCCGTCACACACATATTGAGTTTGTAGATCATCTATTTTCAAATTGCCAAAGTAGGTCTGAAATGGTTTCGTATTAATAATCGAAATCTACAAATTAACCAGTATCTACATTTTTTAAATAATTACAGTGGAGTAAATAGTACAATATTTGCCTTTGAGATGTAGTGGAGTGGTACAAAGCCGGTTGCACCACGGTGCATTCGAACCCACAACCTCCGTGGTGGTGGGCAGCGTCTTTAGCACTGCGCCACCCAAGCCAAGTCTTTCTAAATAACACAGCATGGGAAGAAGTAATCTGACTAGTATAGCAACTATCAAAACAGACAAGAAGAAGTGATACGAGGAATGAGGAGTGCAAGTAGAGTCTGAAGACGGGAGTATTCAGACAGCGGTGGGAGATGGGGAGTTATTCTGCAGTCCTGACCAAATCCACCGTGTCCTTCTTGATCGGGACCCCAAAACAACTACTGTATAGTCAGGATCTCAGCAGCAGGCCCCATGAGAGCCGGCAGAGTGATTAATCTCAGCCCGGACCCCGAGGGCCAGCCTGGTGATTCATCTCCATCAGCTACCCAGGACTACAGACAGAGAGAGAGGGTGTCATAATTCACCCAACGCCCAGAAAAGAGACAGCATGCCAGAGAGGCAAATACTAACTTGTTAGTTGGCTAGGGAGGCAGGCAGACAGATAGACAAATTGATAATGAATCAGATTAACTGCCAGTGCCTACATTATCAGCCTATCAGAAACACAGGCAGCTAGATCAGGATAGGCAGACAGGCAGATACTGTACTGTAAGCGTTTGTACAGACAGACAGACAGACAGACAGACAGACAGACAGACAGACAGACAGACAGACAGACAGACAGACAGACAGACAGACAGACAGACAGACAGACAGACAGACAGACAGACAGACAGACAGACAGACAGACAGACAGACAGACAGAGAAGCAGCCAGTCAGATGAGCAGAGAGGCGGGCAAACAGACAATTAAAACCAAATCAAATTGATCATTAATGTCAGACCATCAGAGTTGGACTACCAGGTCTTCATGGTATGATCATGATTACAGCTACTGACTGTACATAGAAAGTTACAGTACATTAAGTTCAACCCATCTTTAACTGGGTGAATAAGACCAGACCCTGATGAAGATTATCTGGGTGATGTTTACATGATACACTCACTCATAAATGCTGTACTTGTGTGGTGTATAGTATGTTCCGGTATGTAGGCCTGCTCCAGAGTCTTTGTAGTTGTGGTGTGCTGGATGTTATGGTATGCATTAGTATGTTAGTGTACTTGCTGCTGACTCACACTGACTCAAGAAGCTCTGCCCTGTCCACAATCAGACCATAACAATTTGTATCACAGAGTTATAATCACGCAAACAACCTCCTGGAAACACTGACTTCCACCAGCTCTCTCTGTCTGTCTCTCTCCCTACCCTTTACCCTCAGGTAAACTTTGCACAGACCTACGTACATCAGCTATGATGCTGCATGGGCACTTAACAGACCTCCAGCTGAGCACTGCCCAACACCTCTGTAACTAAAATCTCTCTCTCTCTCGCCACACACACACACACACACACACACACACACACACACACACACACACACAGTCATGTGCGCATGCATGCACACAGCACACTTCAAGTAACATCTTGTCAGAGATAGGGCGGTTCGACAAGGGCTTCAATAATGGTACCTGTCACAGAGGACTGCTATTTGCTGCCTCCCGTCAGGCAGCGGCAATAAATTTCACCTTATTATCACAGCCTCAAAACATGCACTCACTGCTCACCTACGCTGCTGTGTGTTGACATGTCAGGCTGCCCCAGGGGCTGCTGGGTATATGGGATTAACAACACACTGTTGTGTTGCTTTGAAATGGGAGCAATACTGTACATTGTCATTTGGAGAATATAATTAGAAGGTACTGACTGTATGTAAGTTTTCTTTTAGCAGATCTTACAAATATATCATTCTGATGTCCATATCAATGAAATACCGGGTTCCTATTCATTGCTAAAAGTCGTTCCCGTGCCAAAGGTATTTTACAGCTTTATTATCACAGAAACACTATATCATTGGAATGCAGACATGAACTAGTCCTCCTAGAATTTACACTAGAAAGGTTGTGGGGCATAGTTATGTTGATGGATTTAGAAAAAATACTACTTCAGTTCCTTGTACAGCTGACAGCATGCACAAGACATGTGACACCATGTAGTAGTTCAATGTAGTCAGCCACGGACAGACACCAAAACAGTAGCAAAAACATGATCTCCCCCTGCCTTCAGCGTTTAGCCTAGGCTGCAAAGATAAGACAAACATCTAGGAAGCAAACATTTTCAAGATTTGATAAGATATTTTCTCTGGTCCGAGAGGAAAGAGAATAATGTCTCTTTAGCTGTTCCTTAACTGGGAAACATTCCACAGCATGACAATAATAAAATAAACTACTGAACCACTGAAGAGAACAGAATTGATCAAATTTAAACTAACCACAACAGTACAGAACTGTACTGAATGATATGCATTGGTGGTGGAAAGTAATGATTACTCTTAGTTGAGTACTGTCTGAACTTAAGCACATATAGTTTAGTATCTGCACTTTAGTATTTGTATTTTTTACATTTCAAATATTTCAAATATTCTACTATCCACTACATTTCTAGAAGGGAGAAAGTGCATTATATATATAGTTATTTTCTTTTCCTGGAAAATGTCTGCAAGTACTCTGGTACTTTAACTCAAGTACATATTTGACAGAGCAACTTCCACTTATAGTTGAGTAATACTTGACCAGCAGTATGTACGTATACTTTGACTCAAGTACTGGGGTTGAGTACTTTGTCCACCACTTGGTGATGTGATTCTAAACTAAACTAATCTAAACTAAACGGAACCGAACTGAACCGAACCGAACCGATTTGACCTGAACTAAACCGAACAGAATTAACAGAACAGAAGTGAGCAGAACAGAGGTCTCTTTATAGCCGTCTGTAGAGAGCAGAGCAGCCTGGTGGCAGAAAGTTGGCCAGTGCACAGGCAGCTTCCAGACCCCCTTTACTGGAAACCGACGAGGGCCTGGTCTCTGGGTGTTGGTTCCTCCATGCGTCGGTTGGCACTCACACAGAGACGGAGTATGTGAATGAGAGACTGGTGGCTGTACTGTGTGTGTGTGTGTGGGGGGGGGGGGGGAGTGTATGAACTGGGACACTGCCAACAAGTCTCTCTCCAGGCCTCAAACCCAGCTTTCAGAATCGCAACTGCTCTCTGCAGCCAGGCACACTTTCCCTTCCACTGAAACACGCTCCTCTCCTCTAAAAGCTCCACTGAAACACACTCTCCTCCACTGAGACTCTCTCCTCTTCACTGAAAGCTCCATCGAATCACTGTCCTCTCCACGGAAACACATCTGCTGAAACCTCTAGTGAAACTCCCTTACATTGAACACCCCCCCCCCCCCCCCCCCCCCCCCCGGACATCTGTAATATCACCAACTCTCTTTTCATCCACTGCCCAACACAGACAACTCAGCAGCCATTTTTCCCAGCAGCCTGATCTGATCTTAAACACACAAAATGACTTCCAGACCTACAGTAAAAGTAAGATCTCTGGCTGCCTGCCAGATGTACTCACCAACCACGGCTAGAATAACCATAACAAAGCAACCCGTCTGTCTAACATCATATCCAATACAGAGTAGATGTAATCAGATTACACCAGTTATGCCAGCAATACTGTGATGCATTCACACAGGTATTCTCTGCTAGAAGCAGGGCTTTGATGATGGTAATATCAGTTCAACACCAAACAATATATCTCAAAAAACAGACGGACACGCACACGCACACACACACAGTATGTTGAATATATTTAACATTAATTATACAAATAGATAAACATAGAATCTAGAGTTGCTTGCCCCAAAAGCTCCCACCTGAACGATGATCAGTGTGATCACCATGAGCAGCCATAAGCTGGGGGAAGCCAAAACTGAATTTACTGAATTTATTTATTTTAGCACCAGTAGTGAGAGTGCAGGGATGGCAATGTTTATTTAAAAATAAATAAAAACGTAACTAGATTACGATGAGGTTGGACAGAAAACCTTTGTTCAACCCTATCGCTCCAGTATTTCCATAATATTATGAGGACATTATGGCTTTTTTTTTAACCCATTCTGACCGGGCACCCATTTTGGTGTCGGCATCATGTTATGCTTTAGCTATTTAAAAATAGCAGATCTACAAGCTCATATCGCGCCACCGAGTGGCGCGATACGAGCTTGTAGGTCTGCTATTTTTGAAAAATCGAAGAGCGACTGACATTTCTAGAATCTGATCTCAGGTCAGAATGGGTTCATCAGACCAGTGTGTGTCCGGCGGAAACCTCGTATGAATCTGATCTCAGGTCAGAATGGGTTAAACAGTCGTAAAACAAGACGTGTGGGAGAACGCTTGTTTCATAAAACGCTGTGCGTGACGGGGCATCGCGCTGAACACCCAAAGAAGAGGCCAACGCAGCGCGACTCCCCGGTCTTGTGACATCATGTGACATCATCAGAGATGAAGATGTGGGGACCCTGTCACAACCTGCTGTCGCAGTTAAGCCCATTATATGGAGATGTCATCACAGTTATTAGTACAGCCGCGCCCAGCAGCCGGTGAAAACAGGCCCGAGAATTAACACCCGGCCCTACCTGGGCCCTGCCACCCTCATCAAACCCTGTACACTCAAGAGAATGCAGTCCCCGCTACCACCCTTAGATCTCCATATACTGTATGGAGCTGACCTGTTCTGACATTCCATATGTTGATCCGAGCTCATCAAACCCTGTACACTCAAGACATGCTCCTTATATGGCCAGAACAGAAGTCTAGGCCCAAGCCCTAGTTTTACATAATGTTAGTGAGTAACTAGCCTGCTGATTTCCTCTGAGAGGACACAGATTAAAATCTTCGGTCATCATTAGTAACTCAGAGACAGTACAAAAGACAGCAATCATTTTAGTTAACACTGGATTTTTAAGAGGGCAGGCAGTGCCTTTCTCACACAGCCCCATGCAGTGGTCTTATCTAGCCCTCCAAGCAGAACCCAATGGTACTGAAGTTTCTGACTTTTTGACGACACAGACCATTGGGTCCTGTTCCAGCAGTATCCTGCCACCTGGTACGCAGCCATACATAAAACATAAACAACGTGTTTATGGCCTGTCTGCGCTCTTTGACGACATTTTTTCGTGTGAGGGTTTCTGAATATGTGAAGTATAAGTACCCATACATGCCGCTGCGAATATCTCCTGTGGCGCGGAAGCCGTTAAGTATTTTTTGTTTTGTTTGACCGATTTGGTCGCTTTGATTCTTCTCTTCCTTCCTTGTTTATTGACACCTCATTGTACCGCCTATCTGGCTAGCTAGTGGCGCTATAGCTATGACAGAGCAGATCAGAGGCAGGGACGTAGCCGGCACAAGCCAACCGCACACCGGGAGGCGGTACAATAAACGGTAAACAAACAAGAAGAAATAAAGCGACCAAATCGGTCAAACAAAGATTAAAAATACTTAACGGCTTCCGCGCCACAGGAGATATTCGCAGCGGAATGTATAGGTACTTAAAGTTCCCGAATTCAGAATAACGCAAACAAAAAAAGGCCGTCAAACGCCGCAGATTCGATCTTAGAGAGCATGTTTATCATCCGCGTTCCAGAATTCCCATACGAAAATATAGTCATGAACAGGGACCCTACATAAAACTCATCAAAATGTCAGAAAAGCTTTATGTAGGGTTCCGAGAGGGGCTATGGTCTTATCATGACCTGAATGAAGTTCTTACAAGGTTAACTCTCCTCTCTAGATCAAATATCTATAGATGCAACACACTTTCACCAAACATCACATCCAGGAAAATAAACTTGAATCATGGCCCATACAAGACAGACAGACTTCCTCTGTCCTCAGCCATGGCATCACAGATAATCTTCCTTCTAAAAACACCCAACACAAACAGGCACATTCAACAGTCCAGCATTGCACATTTAGAAGAATGTAAGTGTTTCCTCACCAGATGCCGCCCGTTGACCCGTTGTTGTCTCTGTAAATCCATCATTGGGTAATCCCACTCCGTTAAAAGAAAATACTGTTTATTGTTCTTCCATGATTTATAAACATCCACTTCAGTTGCATCATGCTGTGCTTTCTGGCTGGGCTGGCTACCATGTAGCATGATGCTAATGTTTTGCAGTTCTGTTCCAACTTGCTAATTGCTTCTTGAAAAAGGAACGTAGACTATGTGTTGTGTTTTGTTTGAGTTATCCTTATATTCATTCCCATGTTGTATTTAACTTATAGGTGAAAAGTTAACACAACACACATATACATTACAGAACAGTAGCAGACAACAGGCCTGTTGGAAGCAGTTCCATGAACCAGGAAGTTGACTTATGATCATCTGGTTCCCAAACACTGGGTCGGGACCCAATTGTGGGCCCACACCCCTTTTTGTTTATTTTAATTTTATTATTGAACTTTTGTTTCAAAAGATTTCAGATAGTTTTTCATACATTAAAAAAGTGAGGGGCGCTAATATATTAAAGTCTAACAGTTAGACATTTACATTTACATCACCATTACATCACCTAATCAACATGAGTTAGACTCATGTTGATTAGGTGATGTAATTGTGAATTGGTGATGTAAAACAAACGGTGCCAACAAAAACATTAAATGCCATGTCTTAATAAAGACACAATATGATGTAATGAGTTACATTATGACATAAAATTTCCCTTCATTGTCAATGGCGTTTACAAAACAAACATTGAACTAAAGACAAACATTAAACCTGTGTAGGCCTATACTGTAGGAGGGGCTAGCGCCCCTCAAAAATGGAGGAAGTGAAAATACGGGTCATTGTCAGTTTATTATGATGAATGACGTATGCAAGGAAGTATGCAAATAAACAGCTAGCTGTGTCAAAGTCTTTTCTTTGTTTTCAGTTTTTTTATGTGGTTAGGGTCAGGGTCTCACATATAGAACAAGGGCTGATCAGCTGATTTCACTGTCAGGGGTGAGAGCCCTTTTTTGCTTTTGTGCCTTTATTGATAGTTACAGTGAAGACGGACAGAGAGAAGGGGAGAGACATGCAGCAAAGGTCATCATGAAAGGACTCAAACACGCAACGCACTCAGGCCAGGCCAGAGCCTATGTGGCATGCGCCTTGACTAGGCATGTAACGATATATCGTATATCGATATATATATATCGATATTAATCCTGAGTCTATTAATCAATTTATTGGGGGGCTTGTGAATTATGGTGTGTGATGTGAAATGTGAGCTTTAATCATATTCCATCATATTCAAGTGTTTTGCATGGATTTGCTTTTGAAATGAGAGTCATTTTCATATAGAGCACTGCAGAGGGGAGCTGTGTGTCCGTGACTGTGCCCAGGTGATGATGGTCGTTGATGCTCATCAAGGAAGGCAATTATGTTTCTGCACTGTCAAAAGTAATGCTACTTCTTTTGCAATGTAGTTAAATAAAACATGCGAAAAAAGCTCGGGGGGAAGATAAATTATATAAAAAAATAATAATAATAATAATCTGGAAAATATTTTTTGGTTAAAATATCGTGAAAAATCATATCGTGATACGAATCGTATCGAGTGTTGAGTGAATCGTTACATGCCTAGCCTGGACCGCTAGGCCAGTGGGCGTCCCAATGCTGGCCTATAGTTTTGTTTGTCTAGTATGACATGCCCAGAATAGGTTCGCGTTAGGATTCATGTGGTTAATGGAATTCAGAATTAAGGTGAGAATATGGAGAATATGTTGAATATCAGTGTTTGGTCCATAAATAAAGAACATTTAATTAATTTAAATGCCTGTTTCTAAGTAATACTAATACTATAGCAGGTGTTCCTCGCCACACACACCGAGGCCACTGCAGGCTAGGTAGATTCAGACATGAGGAGCAGCAGTAAAGTCCTGTAGTGTTCCTTCAAAGTGCCCCGCCGCCGCCGGTGGCCAACGCAGACAGATTTATTTCACGATCCGGCCCTCGGGCGTTATCAACGATTATGACGCCCACTCCCCCCCCCAACTATGTTCCTCAGAGCGGGAACATCTATTACTCTGCCAACACGAAATTTACTGCACGGTTGGACGTGACCGGCGGGCGTATCGGAGGACTTCAAACGAGGGCTTGTCGTGTGTTAAGTCGACGGTGGCGAGGCGAGGCAGAGCCCCGGATCAGGTTCTGGAGACATCCGGACGATGCCTGTTATCACAGATATACTGTCATGTCTGCTGCTTGTGGGATTCTGGCTCCGGCCCACACACACAAACACACCGCTGGGGGACGCGTGTGTGTCTCGACTTGTCTGTAGCTCAGGGGAGGATAGAAGAGGAGATTATTGTTATTATTTTTATTATTATTACGGATTGACAGCAGGGATGTGGAGAGGCGGAGCTGAGCGGAATTGAGGATAAATGGAGATGTTGCAATTAACTCTCTCTCTCTGTCTCTGTCTCTGTCTCTCTCTCTCTCGCACAAACACCTCCCCCCATACACACACACACACACACACACACACACACACACACTCTCTCTCTCTGTCTGTCTCTTTCTCTCTCTCTCTCTCTCTCTCCCCCCAGTCCTCCAGGGTTGAGTGGCAGCCCGGTGCTCTCGGACATCTCTCTGATCCGACTGTCGCCCCACCACGCGGCGGCGGTGGCCGCGGCGGCGGGCGGAGAGTCTCCGTTCAGCCCCCACGCCTACGTCAGCCCCCACATGGAGCACTACCTCCGCACCTCCGTCCACAGCAGCCCCACGCTGTCCATGATCTCTGCTGCACGGGGCCTCAGCCCTGCTGAAGGTGAGAGCACACACACACACACACAGTGTGTAATGTGATTGGTCAGCCGTGGAGATGGCAACCTGCTTCCTGTTACACAGATATGAAATAATGAGCTGTGATGTACTGCTTCTGGAGTGTGCGTGTGTGTGTGTGTGTGTGTGTGTGTGTGTGTGTGTGTGTGTGTGTGTGTGTGTGTGTGTGTGTGTGTGTGTGTGTGTGTGTGTGTGTGTGTGTGTGTGTGTGTGTGTGTGTGCGTGACTGTATGCTGTGTGCGTATGAATTCAGCCTGTCACAATTAATTTACGTACAAGACAAGCAAGGAAGTGCTGGAATGTGGCACCCCTCCACACACACACACACACACACACACACCTCTGTCTCCCTCCCCCCCCCTCCTCCTCTCCCCCTGGGACCCCAGCCAACCTCAAAAGAGTCCAGACATCTTTTATCAAAGGAGTGACGCCCCAGGCTCATCTCATCTTCAGTACTTCAGTACACTCATCTCCTCTTCTATACAACCTTTTCTTTGTGTGTGTGTCAGTGTGTGTGTGTGTGTGTGTGTGTGTGTGTGTGTGTGTGTGTGTGTGTGTGTGTGTGTGTGCGTGCGTGCGTGCGTGCGTGCAAGTGTCTCCCTCTCACACGGTAAAATCTCCAGTGTCCCCTTAATCCGATTAATACTCTGTCATGCCAAAAGCTCACAATGCATCGCGGACGCGACGCTCCTCTTTTGCACTACGCATCATGTTTTTCTAGCGTTTCGAACGCACATAAAAGTTCTTTGTGTGGAAGGAACTGTCACCCGCTTCAAATGTTATATCAACCCATAATCACCAGTAGGTCAAAGCCATGCAATGGAGCCAGTAGGCTCTACTGGAGCCAGTAGGCTCTACTGGAGCCAGTAGACTCTACTGGAGCCTACTGGCTGCCATTAGGAAACGCGGAAGTGAAATTACTACCGCCGAAGCGAAAACATGGTGAAACAACTATACAGCAACTTCGTTTTATGTTTACTTATGTGGCCGGTTAAGACTGAGACTGACTTAGAGTTAGGTTTCTGGTTCAAGGACTTTGCTTTTGCCATCTTTGTTGAAGAAGAGTCTGGGTAATTATGTTAGTGTTACTAGAATTACTAAACGTTTCTAAATCTTATATTTAGATTTAGTCTGGCTTAATCTAGTCACCTCATGAGGTTACTGGAGGTCAACTGCTTAATGTGTGATTACCTTCGAGGGGATTAAGCATGTTTACTTACACCCATTGGTGTCAAACCCATTAGTGTCAATGTCAGACCATCAGCAGTCATGGTCTGATTTTTAATCTAAATGGTTCTTTGTGTTTATGCTATTGCCCTGGAGTATCTATCTCATGTAATTGAGAGCAATTTGGAGGTTTGGAATTCAATGGCTTTTTAAAGTTTGATTTGGTTCCTCCCCCGTTTTCCATTTTAATTATTATTTGTATTGTTCAGGCCTTCTGGAAATGTGGTGTTATTAGGGTTAGATTTGGGTTAAGGTTAGTAGTAGTCGGACAACACGACCAACGCGACAGAATGAGCGAGTGCATTCTCCGGCAGCGCCAATGAGACGTGGTGCTGCCAGGGAAGGTGGATGAACTATGAATTATGACAGCTCCGTTCCGTGACAACAACAACAACAACAACGTCTCCGCTCCAGTAGAGCCTATAGCTGGCTCCATTTCATGGTCTTGATAAGTAACCTACTGGTTGATATGGGTTGATAGCAGAGGTGGGAGGAAGTCCCTATGTTGCAAGTCCAAGTCGAGTCTCAAGTCTTTGCTCTCAAGTCAAGTCAAGTCTCAAGTCTTTGGCATTCAAGTCCCAAGCAAGTCCAAGTCCTGAACTTTTAGTTTCGAGTCCCAACCAAGTCCTAAGCATTTTGTTTCAAGTCCCAACCAAGTCCTTATCTTTTGTTTCGAGTCCCAACCAAGTCCTAAGCATTTTGTTTCAAGTCCCAACCAAGTCCTTACCTTTTGTTTCGAGTCCCAAACAAGTCCCACCGAGACATAATACTAATTAATGATATGTAAAGATTTACATAAATCATGAGCATCTATTGAGCCATTTAGATGTCAAAGGTCATGTCTCACCGAGACACAGGATCGATCATCTGACACAAATTAAATGTTTCCCCTGAGCAAGCAGGCTATTATTATTACAATGGTAAAATGTCATTACTTGCACTGAAAAGGTGTTCAAATCCAGGGTAGAAGAGGAATGTTACATAATGCCTCGATCCACTTTTTCCACTCCCGATCCGATACCGATCTAAAATCATCAAAACCGATCCGATAACTGATACCGATCCGATATCGATCCAATCCGATCCAGCACATATTTAAGTCGCTCTATGCTTTCCCAAATCTGTCAGACTTTTTTTTATCTTTACCTTTTATTAGATTTTATAGTCTGGAATGTTGAATCAGGATTGATCAAGTGATAATATTATTACTCAAAACAGAGAACAACACCTCCCCAGAATAATAGTCAACAAACAAGTTCCACATGAGTATAGGTTGAGAATAACTGACCCATTTATTTTTAACTTGAGCCTATACTTCAAATGTGGAAGTGTTCTAGTGACAAATTTATTTTATTGTATTCTATGCCTTTTTTTTATCCATACTATTTATTATTATTATGCACATTATGCACAAAATTTTAAGGACCCAGCAATTTGTATCTCTGTGACCCCAAATTATTGTTTTGTATTTGTTTATATTGTAAAATCAATGTCAATTTAGAGTGTACAAATGGAACCTATCATTTGGCTGGGAGTGGGGACCCCTGATCCCCAAACCGTGCATACTGTCCTACAGCTACACAGCACACTGTCTGTCCGTGACAATGGAAATAGTGACGTCTGTTTATTTAAGCATTGGTTAGCACTTAACCAGTTATTAGCATCATAGCATGGTCTGTCACATAAGTATTGACAAACAGCGATCATATTTGTCAACCAACTGTTGGGGACTGTGGGGATATATCATTTTAAGAACATGAGCAAGAGCATGTCGTCATGCTCAGCTGTCAGCTTGTTGCGCTGTTCCGTCTCTCTCGTCTAGATGTTGACGCTAATCAATGCTAAAGATTAGCTTGCATTGAGCTAAGGCTGAAACTTTGCTGCTGTTGTTGCCACGGTGGCGAATCCATTTTTGCACTCGGCTGTTGGGTCTTTTTTGTTTTATAATATATAATAATACTCCCATGCGGGAGCGGCTGTCAATGTGGCTTTCTCCACACTGAGTAGCAGCGCGCAGTAATGGCTAGTGGCTAGCCTAGCAGCCTGCACTGTGCAAGACTGCCACTGTGAAGTGTGACTGGGGCTGCCAATGCCTCTGTAGCGCACACTGCTGGAGGAATAAAGTCCTGGAGGAGTGGAGTACTAGAATGGACTGGAGTGGAGTGCTTGCAGTTGCAGTGCTTGGAATGGATCGGTCATTTTCGCTGTAGTCCGATCCGATCCCGATCATGTTTTTTGGCTGATATCGCCCCGATATCCGATCCGCGGCATCCCTTTATATACAAATACCAAACTATTTTACATGTCATAAAAAAGATAATCAGATGCTGTAAGGTATTAAGTGACTTGAAAATGTTCAAGTCAAGAGGGCTCAAGTCAAGTCAAGTCTCAAGTCCTTGGCGTTCAAGTCAAGTCAAGTCTCAAGTCTTTGGCATTCAAGTCCCAAGCAAGTCCAAGTCTATTTTTGATTTGATCAAGCAAGTCTAAAGTCATCAAAATCGGGACTCGAGTCCAAGTCGAGTCTCGAGTCTCGAGTCCAAGTCCCCACCTCTGGTTGATAGCATTCGAACATCATTCGAACATCCGCTAGAACTGTGGGACAAAGGCAACTGCAGACCAAAGTTTGATATGAATTAAACTCAAGACTGAACGTGTGCTTGAATCAATTATTCATTACTGACTTTGCATCACCCGCGGCTATGCATGCAGGTCCGCTGCACATAGGCATACCACGTTGTTTGATGTTATATAGATGTTTCCCTTCATTCATTGTGTGTGTGTGTGTGTGTGTCTCTCTCCTCTAGTCACCCATGAGCATCTGAAGGAGCGTGCTCTGTTCGGCCTGCCCCCCGTCCCTCCGGGCACCAACCCTGCAGACTTCTACCACCTCATGGCGTCCGCCGCCAGCCAGCGCAGCCCGTACGGAGACCTGCTGCTGCAGAGCAGCGCAGCCGCAGCCGCGGCTGCGGCGGCGGCTGCTGCTGCGCACCTACCAGACTACATCAGTCCTGTGGATGGTGAGACACACAACACACGCACGTACGCATGCACGCACGCACGCACGCACGAACGCGCGCATGCACGCACACACACACACAAAAACACACATACACAATAACCCCCTATCCACCGGCGTTGAACCGCCTAATAGAGGGTATGTGAATGCTTAAAGTGAATGGCACATCGAGTGGCAAAGCAACATGCAAAGTGCAAGTATAACATTGTTTAATGTTGTTTAATGCAATCAGATGTTTAATGCATCCAAACTCTGTTTGGATGCATTAAACATGGGCTGTCAAGGACAGAAAGTAGCTTTTTGCCACTCAGTAGGCATTCCTGCGTAACTTCCTGGTTTGATGATGATGTCACGCGCATACCCTCTATATTGAACCAGTCCAGAGAGTTTCCACTGTAAATTAATTCGTTCAGAAAAAGCTGGTTCGGAACTTGAACCAAAAAATGGCCGCCGATTAGGTGAAAGCACCAGGGGCTCTATTTTTGTCCATGCTAAACCCCTTTAAAAAAAAACTTTTTTGTCTTTTTTTACTATTTAAAAAAACATTTTAAAAACAGTTCAACTAGAATAATTAGTACAGGATCGGGGTCAATATGAATATTCAAAATATCAGAGAATGTCTCAAATATCTTAATCCAATACCTCTGTATCAGAGGGCAAAGGGCGAAGCTGTGTAGAAGATTTGCCAGATTTCTCAATATCACCTGTCTTCCTCCCTGTCTCTCTCCATTTCTCTTTCTGTCCTTCTACCCTCCCATTCCTCTCTCTCTCTCTCTCTCTCTCTGCTCTCCCCTTTTCCTGCCCTCCGCCCCCCCTCCCCTCTCTCTTTCTCCCCCATTCTCTCTCTCTCTCATCGTGTCTAACCACTTGGTGAAAGCTCTGCCATGTTTGTGTCTACGTGACTATAAGTCACTCGTCCTCACGTCCAGGAAACAGAGCCACCTCAGCCAATCAGCTTCCTAATGACAGCAATCACTTAGTTAAACATCCCTCCCCCCCCCCCCCCCCCTCTCTCTGTCTCTCTCTCTCTCTCTCCCTCCACCTTCACCTTCATCATCCTCGGTGACCACCAGAGTGTGTTGCCGTGCCCACTCTTGTTTGCAAAGGGCTGTTTGCTCAGATACCCGCAGACCCCCGCCCCTCCCCTCCATCACCATCACCCCAGGTTTATTTTGTGTCCTACCCAGGCTGGTAGTGATGTGGTCCGTCTTGGGGGTTGCTCTGCAGGCCTGGTGGTTCTCCTAGAGAGGACAGAGGGCCGTATTGACCGAGCGCTGCTGGCTAATGGCCCTCGCGGTTGGGCTCCGACCCGAAGAAGAGGGCTCTTTTTTATTGGTGGAGGAGGAAAGTGGGGGAGAGTTGGGGTGTAGCAAATATGCGCTTCATCCCCGGTCGTTAGTTTTGGAAAGCGGCAGCGCACGAAAATCCACATTAAAAATCAATTTATGCACTAATAAATTCAACAGACCCACCGCAACAGCTCTGGGAGTCCTCGGTGAACCTAGAGTGGGTTCTTAAACCCCACAACCCCACTGACACCGCCGCCGCCACCTCCACACTTCCCCTCCGCCCATTAGCAGCTAGCTGAAGCGCCATTCTTAAAGGCTGAAGCTGTTAAACTGTTTGAGTGTCGCTGTAAAAGTCTGTGGAAAGTTGGTTGGAGGAGAATGTGCGTCAGAGCCTGAGAGGACAGTAGAGTTCAGACACCCTGCAGCTCATCCTGTAGCCTCCTCCTTTAATGAATGTCTCTCTGGAAGCCGACCTCCCCTCTTCCACCGGATCGCTGCCCCCCCCCCCTTCCCCCCCAGTCACTGCCCCCCCCCCCCCTTCCCCCCCAGTCACTGCTTCACATATAATCACATTCCAGGTGGATAGCACTGCCGAGGCGCTGGCACGGCGACATCATTTTACCATTCTGTCCCTATTGGGACGTACCGCGAACGGCGCTGAAGTGGACTTCGCAACGTTCAGCACAGAGGCTCAAGTCCACTTCAGACTGCACGTCTCCGTCGTTGTTTTTTGCCTATAACTACTTCCTACCTTAATATTAGGGGCTGTGGTCCGTGTGCTGAGTGGTTGACAAAAATGCGTAACCTAACCTTAAACCTAATTTGCGATGCATTTTAGATAAAGTAGAAAAGAAATGGCGTAAAATTGTGTTAAAACCAGGAGTCCAGTGCTTAGCACTGAACGCCAGGGAGTCACATGGTGTTCGGGAGCTATTCCGCGGCAGGTCAGAGGTAGCCTCGGAGACCGCAGGCATTTTGTTTTCAAAGGAGAAGGAAACGCCTGGGCGAGACATTCATGAGAACTGGCATACGAGCGGAGTGAACCTTGTACCAATAAGAGTGCAGAGGGGCGTCACTCCAAATGTGGTGATGTCAGTGTTCTCCGCTGTGTGGAGTCGGGAGCAGAGGGGGGCGTGGGGGTGGGGAGTCGGGCACATAGGGGGGTGAACCAAAAGGAAATCCCCGGCTGTCTCAGCTGGGGGGGGGGGGGGGGGGGGGGGGGGGTCCGCCCCTCTATGCCCACAAAGCCATAGTTCAGAGGCAGTTCCGTGTGCATCACAGGCCAAGTTACAACGATACGGTGGGAAAGGGCTGTTCTCCTCTGGAAGACACCAAACATCACATGATGGAACTTGTGCATTGTTGTTGTTCACAATGTAATACTGCACAGTACTACCACTATGCTTTCCATCAGCTAATTGTCACTATTCGTCATAAACATCGATTTTCAATGCAAAACAGAGTCCTCGCTCTGAACTTTGATGGAACCCATGCAAAGAACTATGATAACCAGTGCTGACAGCCAAGCAACGTTCCTTCCCTGTGCTGTTCCTTGCTTTCCGTGTCAATCGACACCCTGAAAGGTATACTGTTGTTCAGAGAACATGCTGACATTTCTATGGACATTACTAAGGCATTACTCAAACCTCTTCATGTCAAGGACCCTCAAATTAATATGTATTTGCAGACCCTTATCTTAAAACGGTTAGTGCCACGGACCCCCATACACGGTTTGTGTGCAAAGATATTCCATATCACAATTCCTCAAGAATTCTTTGATAATAGATCTACAAGCTCACAATGTGTTGAGTTGTGAGCTTGCAGATTGCTTACTTTCAAATTGCTGATGTATAGCGGTTAAAATGGTTAAACAGATGTTGATGATATATTAACTTATTTTCCTGGGGACTCCTTGGAACCCTGTCAAGGACGCCTGGGGGTCCCCAGACCACACTCTGAGAACCAGTGGATTAAGGTAATCTATACAGATTCCTTCCCCGGTGTCTGTAGGCTATATATCATTTGAAAAATAGATGTCATTTTACGTGAGCGCTGAGTGGGCAGGGAAACATCACCCCTCCTGGTGAGCACGGAAAACCTTGATGAGCGCGAGACAATAGAAGCAGCCAAGATAAACGTCTGTCTGACCAGATATCCAAGCTCACAACCACGTCACAATCTGAAGCGTTGTGAACTTGTAGATCTGCTATTTTCGACAATTATTATTAGATTTTTTTGACACAAAACGATGACACGCCCGACACCGGGACACCGGGTTCAAAGTGGTTCACTCGCTACATGCATCGCCGCCTGGACACGCAGGCACGTAAGTGTGTGCGTAAACACATGCTGTAGACAAACACACACACACAAGGTCCGCTTCAGGCAGCCCCGCTGGGGGCTCGCACAGGACCCCTCGTTAATAAAATTCACAGCGCTGGTGTATTAGTGAGAGTTATTAGGGAAAATAAACATGGAATCTGGCTGAGGGGGTCTGCGGAGGCGAGCGGCTAGGGGGCCCACGCTGCTGGCCCCGACCCAGGCTGGGGTCTGGCACAGAGGAACAGACCCCCCCCCCCCCCCCACCTCCACCTCCACCTCCGCCTCGGCCTCCTCCTGGTGGAGTTACTGTAACTGAGGCCTGCTTCACCCCAGACAGGGTCACAGCAGAGAGAGAGTGGGAGGGAGGGACAGAGAGAGAGAGAGAGAGAGAGAGAGAGAGAGAGGCTACAGTCCCTGTGGTCTCTGGTCATTGTACGTGTCTTCTGTTTGAATTAAAAAAGCATGAATCACTAGCTGACTAAGTTGAAAGGCAGGGAGCCTGTCGCCCACTCACTGAAATGAGATATTATGTGAATTGTTGAATGAACTCTGTTTGGAACTTAATTCTGCTGCTGCTAAATGCCTAAATTGGAACATTATGGTACCATTTCGGTTTGCTAGTTACTCTGGGTCTGTTCTCACTCAGAGGAGGGCTGTATTGACAGTTCAAAAACCTTGAACCTTGATGCTTACCAGTGACATCATTGGCGATTTCAAGGTGCATTTATATAGTGCCTTTTATCCAAGGCGCTTTACATAGATTGTGCATTACATTCACCCACTCACTCACTCAAACACACATTCATACACCGATGGCGGCGGAAACCATGCAAGGCTCTAACCTGCACATCAGGAGCAATTAGAGGTTCAGCGTCTTGCTCAAGGACACTTCTTCAACACTACTGTAACTCTGGGGAAGCCCGGGTTCGAACTGGCAACCTTGCGGTTTCCATCCGGCCACTCTACCCCTGAGCCCCTGCCTCCCCTATGTAAGAAACATTGGCTTCTAATCTAGCATGTTAACTTTCCAAGAAGAGAAAGGCTGTATAGTTTCTATTAGCTTAGAATCCTCATTGATGATGTCATTGGTATAGGCAGATTCCTGAACTGTCCATAGCCCACCAACCAATGAGACTGTGATAGGCCTAGACAATTTGCCAAGTTATGATGACCATGAGTGAAGACCAAATATATGAAGACAAAACATTCAAATTGATGAAATGCTCCTTTAAGCAAGCAATTTAAAAACATCATTGTCTAAACTGTGACAAAATCCTATACTGGTAATATGGTAGTCAGATGAATTTCCTCACAGGGCTGATTGTATTGTGCATTATGACACATTGTTATGCATATTTGCACGAGTAAAGCCAGTGCTCATCATATTATGCTAAAGATAATTTATAATTGGCTGACCACACTGCGGCCACAGCCAGCTCGGTCAGATGGTCACACTCACTCTCCCAGACCTCCGGGGATTAGAAGTGAGAGAGTTCAGAAAGACATTTCAGGGACCTAATTTCAGATATCTAATAACATGTTCCCTTCTGGTATAGTTGTTTTGTTTTAACCTACTGTAGTGTTGCAGTCTAGACCTCTAAAGACCCCACTTTGTGAAAACAAAGGTTTCATGGGCCTTTGTAAGGGTCTGTGTCTGTGTAGGGCCTACACAGTACAGTAGGGATCTGTGTAGGGCCTACACAGTACAGTAGGGATATGTGTAGGGCCTACACAGTACAGTAGGGATCTGTGTAGGGCCTACAGTACAGTAGGGATCTGTGTCAGGTCTGCACAGGTCCGTATATAATAGCAATGATGGAAGAAGTACTCAAATGCTTTTAAACCAGTGTTCATTTTTTCCAGAATATTTTGATTTAAACCTTAGTCAACTTAGTCTTTAGTCTTAGTCAACAAAATTAACACTGTAATTAAGTAAAAGTATCAATATCACAATGTAAAAAATACTCTGTTACAAGTAAACATTTGGTATTCAAATTGTAGGCCACTTGAGTAGTACAAAAGTATTAAGTTCAAGTTTTCAAGTATTCAAAATGTATACAGATCTTTAAGCACGCACGTTGTGACATGTTGAGAGATCTTTTATTTTCTAATAGCCAAAGTATAATAAGGTAAAGGTTGACTGAAGTGGTTAATGTATGTTTTCAAGGTTTTCAAAGTTTTCAAATAATACTTGGGAGTAAAAGTGTAATATTTGCTCCTGAGATGTAGTGGAGTACAAGTAAAAGTATTGAAAGTGTGAAATACTACAGTGAAGTTTTTATTACTTCAGTACTTAGTTACTTTCCACCTCTGCTATAGGCGCATGTGTTTAGGGCCTGTGTATAGGCTATAGGCATGTGTTTAGGGCCTGTGTATAGGCTATAGGCATGTGTTTAGGGCCTGTGTATAGGCTATAGGCATGTGTTTAGGGCCTGTGTATAGGCTATAGGCATGTGTTTAGGGCCTGTGTATAGGCTATAGGCATGTGTTTAGGGCCATGTGTATAGGCTATAGGCATGTGTTTAGGGCCATGTGTATAGGCTATAGGCATGTGTTTAGGGCCTGTGTATAGGCTATAGGCATGTGTTTAGGGCCTGTGTATAGGCTATAGGCATGTGTTTAGTGCCTGTGTATAGGCTATAGGCATGTGTTTAGTGCCTGTGTATAGGGCAGGCTATAGGCATGTGTTTAGGGCCTGTGTATAGGCTATAGGCATGTGTTTAGGGCCTGTGTTTAGGCTATATAGGCATGTGTTTAGGGCCTGTGTATAGGCTATAGGCATGTGTTTAGGGCCTGTGTATAGGGCAGGCTATAGGCATGTGTTTAGGGCCTGTGTATAGGCTATAGGCATGTGTTTAGGGCCTGTGTTTAGGCTATAGGCATGTGTTTAGGGCCTGTGTATAGGCTATAGGCATGTGTTTAGGGCCTGTGTATAGGCTATAGGCATGTGTTTAGGGCCCATGTGTATAGGCTATAGGCATGTGTTTAGGGCCTGTGTATAGGCTATAGGCATGTGTTTAGGGCCCATGTGTATAGGCTATAGGCATGTGTTTAGGGCCTGTGTATAGGCTATAGGCATGTGTTTAGGGCCTGTGTATAGGCTATAGGCATGTGTTTAGGGCCTGTGTATAGGGCAGGCTATAGGCATGTGTTTAGGGCCTGTGTATAGGGCAGGCTATAGGCATGTGTTTAGGGCCTGTGTATAGGCTATAGGCATGTGTTTAGGGCCTGTGTATAGGCTATAGGCATGTGTTTAGGGCCCATGTGTATAGGCTATAGGCATGTGTTTAGGGCCTGTGTATAGGGCAGGCTATAGGCATGTGTTTAGGGCCTGTGTATAGGCTATAGGCATGTGTTTAGGGCCTGTGTTTAGGGCAGGCTATAGGCATGTGTTTAGGGCCTGTGTATAGGCTATAGGCATGTGTTTAGGGCCTGGCTGGTATAGAGAAGGGCTGGGAGGGGTATGAGGATTTAGTAGCTTATACTCTTCAATTACCGTAGTCTGATTTTCCACAGTCATTTCAGTTCAAAACAGATGCTTAAGATAATAAAAAATAATAATAACCACGCACACGCACGCACGCATACACACGCGCGCGCACGCACGCACACACGCATACACACGCGCGCGCACGCACACTGTGTTACTATAGTGATTGTGTATTGAAGCTCCTGTAATTATAAGCCTGTATATGAGCAGAGATCCATCAATTACAAACAACACACTGTCCTCCTGCTGACTACACACACACGCACTCGCGCCATATCACCACAGCTTAACATCTGTTTGTTTCACTTCACCCTTTAAATTAGACCATCTATTAAACAGTTCAGTGTGTGTGTGTGTGTGTGTGTGTGTGTGTGTGTGTGTGTGTGTGTGTGTGTGTGTGTGTGTGTGTGTGTGTGTGTGTGTGTGTGTGCGTGCGTGCGTGCGTGTGTGTGTGTGCATGCGTGCGTGCGTGCATGCGTGTGTGCGTGCGTGCGACATGCGTGCGTGTGTTTTATAATGCAGCATACGTAAATCCACCTTCTCAAGGACTTGCAGGTTGGCAGCGGTGGCAGATGATGTGCAGTGTGTGTGTGTGTGTGTGTGTGTGTGTGTGTGTGTGTGTGCACGTGTGTGTGTGTGCGCATGTGTGCGTATATGTGTGTGTGGAGGTGTGTGGAGGTGTGTGCAGAGGTGTGATGGGGTCATTAGGTGTTTCCTGTGTCCGGCGCCTCTGATGATGTAGCGACGTGCACACTCACACGCGCACACACACACACATACACACACACACACACACACACACACACACACACACACACACACACACACACACACACACACACACACACACACACACACACACACACACACACACACACACACACACACACAGTCAGTGGTCCTGTTCTATGTCTGTCACACCAGTCCTAATGTTCTGCACCTGTTGGCTCTGCAGCAGCTGACTTCTACAACCTTACTGCTCTCTCTCTCTCTCTCGGCCTATGGTCTATCTTTCTGTCTCTCTGTCTTTCTCCATCCAATCTTTCTCTCTTCATCTCCTTACTTCCTGCCTCTACCTGCACATATCTATTTAATTCTTTCATCCACTCTCCGTACCTCTCTTTATATCTCTGGGTGACTGTCTCATTGCCCCCCCCCCCCTCCCCCCTCTCTCTCTGTCACAACACAGAGGTCGACATAGTTGAGCCGCGTGCCTACTTTGACCTTTTGACCACTGACCACCAATCTGCATGTGTAAGTGATTCCCACCCTGCCCCCTCATGGCTGTGATTGGCTTATCCATCCAGCATGGCTGACCAAATGGGTCTTGAGGGCCTATACCAATTGTCGCCAAGTGATTTAAAACGACAGACACATTTGTTTCACGTGCACAGTAGTGACAGTACTTGAGTGAACCAAAATGAGCACTCCCGAGCTCAACTGTGGTGGGAATCACTTACTCGCCCCAAACTGCACCACACGTCAGACACTGAGGTGGACATCTAGGAAGTTTCATGGCCTTGTGTTGTGATTCCACAATGATGCAATGCAGTGGGTCCCAAACGGTGACTTTTGTGACAATCAAACAATCAATCAATCAACTGTGAGTATCGCATAAAATTAAATTATTTTTCATTTACTATAACAGTCCCATTTTCCAATACAGAGCCAAATTCTATACCCTAAAATATATATATTTAACACCTCAACCCATGGTGTCATGTCATGTCTATACCGATATGGGCGGTCTAAAATATATTGTTTTCTCCTTTAATTTCTCTTCATTTTATAGTTAATATAGAAAATAGTTAATAACATGCACAAACAACGACAACAACTTGTTCATGGGAACAACGACAAAAAGCTTCATGGGAAAGTGCTTCTACTGTACTTTTCTTTTCCTTTGTTGTACATCTGAGAAGCCTACAGGCGACCCCTACCTTTGTGTGAGCCGGCCTTGTTCTTATTCATGCTATTCTCAGATCAATTTGTTTAAATTGCTTCCATTTCAGTTGCAGCAACACAACAACACAGTGGTTCTGAGAGGAGATGCTATCGCTGCAATTATTGACAATGATTCATTATGCATAAAGACCACGTGAATCTTAATGAGCGGAGCCATATGTGTGTGTGTGTGTGTGTGTGTGTGTGTGTGTGTGTGTGTGTGTGTGTGTGTGTTACACAGATGAAGGAGATAGGGTGTAGCTTAGCATGGCCATGACCTCCAGTAGAATGCCTGTGGTTGAACTGAGAATGTTGCTTCTATCAGGGCTTAGAGGGTGCGTGTGTGTGTGCGTGCGTGTGTGCGTGCGTGCGTGCGTGCGTGCGTGCGTGCGTGCGTGCGTGCGTGCGTGCGTGCGTGAAATTGAGGACAGGCTGGGGTTCCGTTATTTAAAATGGAGCTCTCTGGCTGACTGACTGTGAATTTAAAATGTAACATCTAAACATCAAGTCACCCTTCCTTCCTTTTATAACTTCAAGTTTGTTAGTTCAATGCGTTCTTGTTGATAGTGATGGGGTTGATCACTTATGCCCTCACAAGAATTGTCAAACATTTTCATAAATAGTAGCCCAGTACAAGCCCCACAACACATTGCAATGTGACAGGCTTGTACATTAGCTATTTTCACAATCTTTGGAGATGTCTGACCAAGACACTTTCTGACAATGACCACCAATAACCATGTGACCTCTGATGATATGACCGAAATACGGCCCAGATTGAAAGTGTTTGACAAACCCACACAATCTTATCCTATCTGAAAAGTCCCAGTGACTCAGACATAAACTGTAGTATTTATTAGCCATTGAGAGCCAAGGGCCCCTGGGCCCCGGCCCCACCAGCCCTTTGGGGAAACTGGACCGCACGGTAAGCCCTACTGGGTTTGAGGCCCTGCATGACAAGGGCTCCTGGGGCCCTTCATTGACCGTTGATTGTGTTAAATTTAAATAAAAAAGATGATTAAATAAATAAATTGTGTCCAGGTGCACATTATCGCCCCAGGTGCATTATCGCCCCAGGTGCATTATCGCCCCAGGTGCATTATCGCCCCATAGGTGCATTATCACCCCAGGTGCATTATCGCCCCAGGTGCCCGTGTGGGTATTATCCGATATAAAAACAACTAACCAGGGACATATATCTTCTGTGTGTTTCCAGTGTCTCGGTTCTCCAGTCCCAGGCTGACTCCCAGGCTGAGCAGGAAGAGAGCTCTGTCCATCTCTCCGCTGTCCGACGCCAGCATTGACCTGCAGACCATGATCCGCACATCGCCCAACTCCCTGGTGGCCTACATCAACAACTCCAGGTCCAGCTCTGCTGCCAGCAGCTCCTACGGACACCTGTCTGTAGGAGGCATCAGGTAGACATGGTGACACACATGCATGTATACGGGCACATAGTCTTCTGTGTTCATGCTATATTGTATATCAGTGGCTCCCCAAACGGCGTGGTGTGCCCGGAGTACTCTATAGTAAGAGAGTGGCGACACTAGCGTTGACTCCCATTAATTGTATAACAATGGAATGCGGAAGTGCTCATTCTATCTCAATGGGATAGTTCCAATGTTTGGAATATAGCCCATAGGCATACCTGCTTTGCGGCGAGATCAAAGCGTGTCGCCACTCTCTTACTATTCCACTCGAGGTGTGCCATAAGACAAGTGAAGGTGTATATTTTAATCACAGTCTAGCTGTCATTATGATTTATCACCATTCATACATGTAAATAAATATGCTCATGTTCGCTGTATATTTCTGTGGGAACGGAAAGTTATGACAAATAAAAGCCAAGTGTGCACTCTTGGTTTTGCTACTGAAAGCAAGAGGCATAATAGTACCATGCAGTGTTGAACAACAGTGTCCCAAAAAATAAATAGCTACTTTATTTAACTCAATTATTGGCATTTTAATTGAATTTGATTGAATTGATTAGTTCGATTAACTGTGATTTGTGTACTTTTTCTGTTTTGTCTATGGACTTAACATTACTCTAACAGACCCCAGGTGTGGTTATAATATTCAAATATGTCTTCCCTGTCACTGGTTTCTTCCTGAAAGTTGAAGCCTTTGAGTGAAAAGGTCCATTAGAAATACACCCCTCCCCCATTATCATACAACAACTAAGGTGAAAACCAGGCATACTTATAATGAACTGGTGGGTGTAGCCACATAAAAACATTGTTTTAACACTTTCTGTACACTTTTTTGGAAAAACAATCTTCCTCCTAGTATAATCAGTACCTGATGATCATGTTTTAGGGGGGGGGGGGGGTGATCACAGCACTCCATCTTCAACTGTATATAGTAGTACAAGGTCGTGTGGTATAATGTTGCCCCTTGAGATGACATGTGGTTGATGCTGCGCCAGTCCCTCGTTCAGCTTCCCGCATCCCATCAACCCCATGGCCTACCAGCAGCTGCTGCAGCAGCAGAGAGGGCTGAGCGCCTTCGGACACGCGTCTCCCCTCATCCAGCCCGCCGCCTCCTCCGTCTACTCCAGCCGCCAGCACCCTCTGGCCGCCTCCTCCCACCCTGCCGACCGCTCGCACCACACCAACACCAACACCAGCACCGCCGACACCAACCAGGTGAGAATAACATCAAGCCACACAACGTTTCTTTATGCTGGGAAGTCCAACGGAGGCCTGGGTACACGCCGGCACGTTTCAGATAGTCTGTATCAACCACCGACAGATAGATACGGTACAGTATGTTTTAGCCATCTATTTGAATATAGGCCTACTGTACTGTATGTTTCAGCCATTCAATATTCAATAGGATATCGTACAGTGCAGGGCCGTGTTTCACACCCCGCTCTAAATGGCGCCAGGCGCAGCGCAATTATCATTGCTAGTTTTACGTCCAACTAATTTGTCATTTTCGCACCCAGCGCCCACATTGTATAATTACCAAATCTCATCGGTGCACTAATGGGCGTTGTTATAGTCTTAAAATGAGGTGTGGTCTGGCACGTTGCTCTCTTCAGGACAGTCCAAAAAGCGATTGTGCTGTAGACCAGCCCTACTGCTCTTAAAATTTTGGGCAGGAACCCCTTTTGATGTTAGCATTATGTTATGCTTTAGCTATTGAAAAATAGCAGATTGTAGGTCTGCTATTTTTGAAAAATCGACCACTGACATAGAAACATAGCTTTTTCAGAAAACTGTCAGGATGTAGAAGACATTTTTAGAATCTGATCTCAGGTCAAAATGAGTTAAACCCGGCGCAGTGACGGCACAGGTATTGAGAGAGAGAGAGAGAGAGAGAGAGAGAGAGAGAGAGTTAGTATGTCATCCATTCAGTATGTATACACTGTACTATACGATGCTTCCAGTAGCCTATACTGTACAGTATGTTTCAGCCGCCCAGCGTGTATATTCTATGTTTCAACCATCCAGTATGTCCAGTATGATTCAGCCATTGGTCTACCACTAACAGGATATATACAGTATGTACACTCTGATCCACATCTCCCTGCTGTCTCCAGTATTACGTTGACTTTATGTTTCCGATAAGGGCTCCAGTGAGGAGCTATGTCTCTGTGTCTGTCTGTGATGTTTACACTGTGGATTGTCTTTAAGTAAACTTCCCTTTCACTAACTCACTCCTACACACAGTCACGCACGCACGCACGCACACACGCACGCACCCACGCACACACTGTAAAAGCATACAAGGCATATTACACACACACACACACACACACACACACACACATGCAATAAACACGTCGTACACACAGACACACAACTCCCGACGCACGCACGAGACATGCATGCACACACGCACACATGCATGCACGCGCACACACAATAAACCACAGCACTGTGAGTTGACAGTGATCAGAACCATGTTTCCTGGTTCTCAGCCAGTTTGAGGGGGGGACCCCCAACATTGAACACACACTCACACACACACACACACACACACACACACACATCTTCCTTGTCGTTCATCAGCTATACAATGACCTGTCTGTCGGCATATCCTCTGTCTGTCTGTCTGTCTGTCTGTCTGTCCGTCTATCTGTCTGTCTGTCTCTCTAGTAGTCTATAACAACTCATCTCTCTTCATATTTCCTGGTGGTTTGGCGTTCATAAAGCAGTCTAAATTGTTTAGTCTGTGTGTCGGGTGGTTCTGGGAGTTATGGGCCCCAGTGCCTGGTGCTGCCTGGGCCCCTCATTGCTCAGCAAACGGCCCCCGCAGCACAGCCAACAACAACGCTCGCTGCGGTATCTCTGGGCTTTATCTGATCTCCAGCCTGCTCCAGCCTCTGGCTGTCAGCAACCCACTGCAAAGTTATTCTTGTCCTGCTGACAGGAGATCAGTGCGTAAGAAACCTGGTAGATAGATCACAGTACTCAATGACAAAGGGACATTCTGCCGATTGTAGTCCTAAATCCCATGGTCAGGAGGAGATCATATAGTCTGGGGGGAAAATATACTATGTCTTCTGTGTCGTTAAGAAGAAGAAGAAGAAGAAGAAGAAGAAAATCTTAAGTTACAAAACCTTTTTTTTAAGCTCTTTAAATGAAAATGTCTCTGTCCTCCAGAATGCTAGTGGCGACCCAGCAGTTAGCAGCACGGTCAACCCAATGATGACCATCATCACCAAAAGGTCAAAGGTGAAGACGGAAGCTGATGAAGGACCACTGCCGATCTCCCCTTCCTCTCAGGTACTGGACGTCACAAACACTGGACTGGGACCAGTTTGAACCACTATGAGTGAACCACTTTCATGGTCATTTAAAGTTACCATCCATACATTTTACCATACAAATGAGTCACAATATTTTGTATTCATTCTAAAACAAAACATCTGAAAATGCATGTGGAAAATGTTGAATTCCGAAACAAAACATCTAACAAAAGCAACATTCCTCTGTGTGGTGTTCGATGTTTCATCTTGTATACAGCAGATTGTTTTGAATGGGTGATGACTTGGAGGAAGCTGAATACAATTGCATGAAATTAATTCACTTACTTACGGTATTTATTTACATCGTTGTCTGCCCTACAGAAAGGTCGACCCACTTAATACCCTTCCCAATTCCCTTAATTGATGATCAATAGTGAATAATAATGCACTGTTATTCAATGAGAAACCATGTGCTGCCATCTGCTGTGATCTATCAACATCCATCAAGAGTTGAAAACCTGATAAGATAAAAGCACAGAAAACACACTTCAGATAGGACAGTGCGTGAGTGCGTGCGTGCATGTGTGTGTGCGCGTGCCGCGTGCGTGCATGTGTGCGTATGTGCGCGTACGACGTGTGTGTGTGTGTGGGTGCGCATGAAATCACACTGTTCCACTGTCTCTCACACAACTTCCATGTCTCACTGAATCATGTCCTCCCCAAACTCGTTATTCATTACAACAGTAACCAGGTGCAATCTCATTTCGCATGTTGAGTTTTCTCCTGCCAACCAATCATCGTACTGACGTACTCTATATTGGAAATGCCGACAGCACTAATCAACCGGACAGAAATCAAATACTCAGTTGCAATATATAACACCTAATCTTTATTAAGCAAAAGTTACGATCAAATATTTGTTGTCGGGCAGAAACCAGCTAACTGAAGAAGGAAAACAAAAAACAAAACAAAATAACAAAGCAATACTGCAATATGAGTATGAATATGAGTAATATATATTGTCAAATACTTGCATGAGAGGGGGTGGAATTAGTATTTTTAAATAATATGTTTGATAATAGCATTGACTCAATCTCTACTATACTCTTTGCTCTAACAGACAGAGTGAAGTTGATGTCCACGTGCAGTGCACCCCATGTTGTCACAGTAGTCATGTTGCATAATGTTGTGTCACAGTAGTCATGTTGCATAATGTTGTGTCACAGTAGTCATGTTGCATAATGTTGTGTGTTATGACATCATTTCAGGACCATGGGGGAGGGGTTCTGGACCTGAGTGAAGAGCTGGACAGAGATGAATGTAAACAGGAAGTGGAGGCAGTCTACGAAACTAACTGCCACTGGGAAGGATGTACCAAGGAACATGACACGCAAGAGCAACTGGTCCATGTGAGTATTACACCAGAGAGAGAGAGAGAGAGAGAGAGAGAGACAGAGACAGAGACAGAGACAGAGACAGAGACAGAGACAGAGACAGAGACAGAGACAGAGACAGAGACAGAGACAGAGACAGAGACAGAGACAGACAGACAGACAGACAGACAGACAGACAGACAGACAGACAGACAGACAGACAGACAGACAGACAGACAGACAGACAGACAGACAGACAGACTTTCAGACAGTATAATGGTATTATATAGAACTAGCAGCAGACCAGAGTGAAAGTCATTTCCTAAACAAACAGTCCTCACCTTTCCTTTAATGTCTCAACAGTAGAAAGTGTCCTGCTTCTCATTAACGTGGTGCTGACTGAGTCTGACCAGAGATCAGTGTGTGTTAGCTGATCTCTTCCTGTTGGTTGCGTTAATGAGCCCGTCGGCTCAAACCCCAAAAACCCTGCAGCTGTGTCCCTCAACCCCTGCCCCTCGTGACCCCTGACCCCTGATCCCTACCCCCGCCCCCCCCCCCAAAGGGCCGCTCATAAATCCATCGTCATGCCAACTGCTCTGGAGTTTGACGACTGCTGGCCTTTCCCTTGCCATGTCCTTCCTTCCTGAGGTTTCTCTCTGCTGCTGACTGTGCTCCTATTGGCTGACAGTCATAAGGGCCATGCACGCTGTGCTCCTATTGGCTGACAGTCATAAGGGCCATGCACGCTGTGCGAGACCTAGTGTCTAAACGGAGAAGTTAAGTTGCGGCTTTACAGATCAATTTACTTTCCCTGCAAAACACATGTTGTGACTGGTCGAAAAAGACAGTTTCCGGGGGAAGTGCATATGACGGATGACTCGCCCCGTATAGACACAATGTATTGTGCATTAGGTCGTGACCAGGTGGGCTGGGAACGAGGCTAAGGGCCATGTGTCAGCGTTCTCGACTGTCCTCCTATTGGCTGACAGTCATAAGGGCCATGTGTTAGCGTTCTCTTTTTTGTCCTCCTATTGGCTGGCAGTCATGACAGTATAAAGATACTTTATAAATAAACTGTTACTATCTATCTATCTGTGTGCGTGTGTGTGTGCGTGCGTGCGTGCATGCGTGCATGCGTGCATGCGTGCGTGCATGCGCCTTGACACAGTGTTTACCACTAAAGCCTGTTTGGCCTGAGGAAGGGCGTAATTATGGGCTCAGAGAAAACACAGAGGTATCCGTGGGTAATCCACCACAGAGGTATTGTGGGTAATCCTACATGCCCAGACAATTTAAAGACAACAGCTGACCTCCTTCACCTGGCGTAGGCCAAAAAACATACATCTCAAGTCAACATGTTTCTAGAAGTTCCTGTTGTTGAGGTTTTATTCAAGTGGATGCCTCCATCACTTTACATGACGCCAAAGGGAACGAGGAAACGGAAATGGTAACAGTAAAGTCATTGTACAAAACCTCTGTGGTCGTGAGTTGGGTTTTTAGGAAAGGAGAGGAAGTCGTATACGACGGTGTCGCATGCCAAAAATAGCTATCTATTAGCTGACAGTGCGGCACCGGCGTGTGCATTGTGAGCACATACAGACATGCTGACACCTGTCCCTTCCGCAGATCCGTGCTCTGTAGGCCAGCTGTATGCAATCAGTGCTGCGGTGTCAAGCTGCGCTTACCGTGACACCGCGGCTATGATTGCGCCCAGGGCAGCCTGCACGGATGTTTCTATAGGAGGAGGAGAGGTGCAGGTCAGACTTAGACCTAAACTCAGGATGAACACAACATTATCATAATAGTATGGTAATGAAGGCTGAACTCAAAAAATATAGAGGGTACAATATAATGACAAATGTAATAATTATTTGTTCAAAGGTTTTTAGAAAGGTGCTCATTGGATGAGCTCACACACACACACACACACACACACACACACACACACACACACACACACACACACACACACACACACACACACACACACACACACACACACACACACACACACACACACACACACACACACACACACACACACACACACACACACAGTGAGAGAGAGTGACAGTGTCATCCATCATTGTTGACATTAACTATTCATTCATCACCTTGAGACAAAGGACTATAATGTCTCAGCCTGTCTGTTTTTTCAGGCTTTGTGTGTGTGTGTGTGTGTGTGTGTGTGTCGTGCACGTGTGTGTTTAGAGTAGGAAACATTTTGTGGGAAAATGGCAAGCTCTTTGCTGACGCACTACTGCCATGCATGCACGTGTGTGTGAATGTGTGTGTGTGCCAGCCAGTTTCTTTTTAAGATTTGTTTGTGGCTTTTGTGCCTTTATGGATAGTTACAGGGAAGACAGACAGGAAATAGAGAGAGAGAGAGAAGGGGAGAGACATGCAGCAAAGGTCATCATGAACGGGACTCGAACACGTGACGCGCTGTCAGTCCAGAGCCTATATGTGGCATGCGCCTGGACCGCTAGGCCAGCGGGCGCCCCACACCAACCTATGTTTAATGGCAAAAGGGAATATTGCACCCTTATCTCCTGTTATCCAATATCCAGTCACAGTTCAGTCTAAAATAATCACCTCCTCTCTGCTCCCTACTTGACCCCAGATCAGATCCCCATAATCGTCCCACCATTACTTTCTCCACTGCCTTCTTCTCCTGCCTGTACATTGATGATGTCGCTCTCTGTTGTCTCCTCAGCACATAAACAACGATCACATCCATGGAGAGAAGAAGGAGTTTGTGTGTCGCTGGGATGACTGTTCCCGTGAGCAGAAACCCTTCAAGGCCCAATACATGTTAGTGGTTCATATGAGGAGACATACTGGAGAGAAACCACACAAATGCACGGTGAGGAGCCTGACTGACTGACTTAATAATACATTTTCAAGTTTGTATTTGTCTCATGCTCAACAGTACAGCCAGTAACAGTGCAAGCGTTAGTATAGTACTCTTCAGCATGTGTAAAGTGAAAATAAGATACAACATACTATAGAAGTCAAAGCAGAGACAAAGACAAAACAGATGAAAGATGGAATCATCTGGGGAGACACACACACAGCTTCAGGCAGAATCACTTCTCAACCAGTAGGTGTCCCACCTAAAGAATGAGATGATTAATTATATTGTAACAGGATCGGTGCCTGACATTTACGACCGTCGTCCAGGCTTCCCTGCCTATGATTAGAGTTACCTTTGAACAGCCGACCACACCGACCGCTGAGTTGCTTGTCATGAAAATCCACTTTGAAACGGTGTAATCGCTTGTCGTAGAGTATTCCAAAGTGGAGAACACAACAAGAGACCGGACGAGGAAGCCGCGCGCTGCTCGGCAGCTTGCCCATTGTAAACAATAGGGACTCTCAATTTCCCATAACCCTTTGCACGCCGGAGCGACGGACCTTTTTGCGATGACATCAAAACGTGTCTCATATCCCATTCTGTCTGGTGGATTGCCAGTATGACTTAAAACTGATTAAAATGTAGATTAAACAATGAAAACATAATTTGGGCAACTCGCGAATCGCAGGGAAAGTGTTCTACAATTAATTAACTCGGGCAACTCGTGAATAGTAGTCAAAGTGTTACACGCTCTGCCGTTATTGGTTAAAATATGGTTTTAATCATTAAAATAAGTTCCTGATTGCAGCGTTAAAAGTCATAATAAACCACAGGGTTTCTCTTCATATCTGAGATCAAGTTGAGAGGCTGCTCTCTTCAGCTTCAAACATGTTTTCACCAGGGTCGACTTCTGAAGGGTGGTGGTGTTCATAATAGTGATTGACAGCATGGGGGGTGTAATTAAAATCTACAGACAAGAGCATGGGCCATGGGTCCTTATTAAGACCATACTGTACTTGTTTCAGCGCATGAGTCCCTCGCGCATCATCTGAACGCATTCCAACGCGTGTCTTTCTCGCTCTTTCCTCAGTGTGCTCCCTCTCTCTCTCTCTCTCTCTCTCTCTCTCTCTCTCTCTCTCTCTCTCTCTCTCTCTCTCTCTCTCTGTCTTCTCAACCCTACAACCCCCCCTCGATACCCCCCACCCAAACCATTTCGTCTCATGTGTTTTCATGAAGAGAAGGGTCTTTATGTCCACCGCTTTCAAGTCTAATCTAATCTGATGCCGCTTTCACCTTCAATACCAGTTCAACTCCCAACTCGCTGGGTTCTGAAGGAATAGCAGATTATGATGGTCTGTGTGGAACACAGCATGAGACACAAGGCTCTGTTGAGGCTTTTACCACAGCGTTGAACCCTGCCTTTGTTTGAGACACAACGATATTCATACTGTCTGTCTGTCTCTCTGTCTGTTTGTCTGTCTGTTAGTTTGAGGGATGTGTCAAGGCGTATTCTCGTCTGGAGAACTTGAAGACTCACCTCAGGTCTCACACCGGAGAGAAACCGTACGTGTGTGAACATGAAGGCTGCAACAAGGCCTTTTCTAACGCCTCGGACCGGGCCAAGCACCAGAACAGAACACACTCCAACGAGGTACGCACACAACACACGCACGCACACACGCACACACGCACACGCGCACACGCACACACACACACACACACACACACACACACACACACACACACACACACACACACACACACACACACACACACACACACACACACACACACACACACACACACACACACACACACACACACACACACACACACACAGTAAAATTATTATCTTTCCAATCTATTTGTAAAACGTGCCATGAAGACACATCTCTTCATGGTTTTACCATTCCATTATTTTTCTACATTACAAAGTCTTCACCTCAGTTCTCACCTTTTATCTGATGGTTCAGAACTTGAGTTTTTTTAGAAAGAGTTGCACAGATACCGTCATTATGGTGATCATTAACTGAAGGCAGATTTCAAGGCATTAGATGTAATCTCATGTTAGCCAGTTGTTCACACAACTCATCTGTATTGTGGAGGTGAACCAGTCATTACCATGTTTACAGTGGGGGACGATGCTAGGTCTGTTGCATAGCTCTGATCAAGAAGACAAAGGTAGAATATCCCACAAACAACGCTAAAATAACAGTATTTACGTCTAAATACCTGTAATTTAGTGGCAAGCACACATCAGAGGCAAATGATGCTTTAACTCATCTTTTCTTTTGGATGATGTCGGGTGATTTCTCTATCCAAGAATTGTGATGTATTGTAAGCAACCCCATACATCTTGAAGTACTCAGATTAGCTTTATCTAAGTAAAAGTATCAATGCCACCATGTAAAACTCTGTAGTACAAAAGTGTTGGTATCAAAACATACTTACGTACCAAGTGTAAATGTACTCATTATGCAGAAGTGTCCATTTCACAATCATATTATTGGATCGTAATTAGAAATGCATGAATTACTTTAATGTTGCAGCCAGCTAGTAAATGTGGGTCTGATTTGAATGACTTCATGTGCTGCTGCTGGGTAGATTAACCTATAATTATACAGAATTTAATTATGTATTGGTTGGCACTTTTAATTTCGTTGTACACGTTGCAATGACAAATAAAGATCTATCTATCATTTATCCCTGTCTTGTATTAATAAGCTAAATCTATTCTGCAAAGTAACTAGTAATTACATTTGGAAAATAATTGTAGTGGATTAAAAATTACAATATTGGCCGTATGTAGCACAACATCGCAATGCATAACATCCGCACGATAGCACACACATTAACACTACGGACGGTGTGTTGTCAGAAACCATACGTGTGTAAGATCGCGGGCTGCACCAAGCGCTACACGGACCCCAGCTCTCTCAGGAAACACGTGAAGACTGTTCACGGCCCCGAGGCGCACGTCACCAAGAAACAGCGCAACGATGTCCCGCCGAGGCCACAACCGCCCAGAGGCAGCGGAGAGAACGAGGCCAACGCCAAGCAGAGCGGCAGGGGTTCTTCTGAGGGCCGGACGGAGGCCAACGGTGCCCCCAGAGGAGTGGAGGACTGTCTGCAGGTCAAATCCATCAAAACGGAAAACTCAATGGTAAGAGACTACTGTATATGAAACTGTATCAAAGCAACAAAGGTTCCCCTCGTACACACACATACATACACACCGACCCACACCCACACACAGACACATCCATTGCAGCGCGCACACATACCTACATACAGAGTATATCCTATATATAGGAATAATACTATGGATGATCAGCTAATTATGCGTCGTCACTCGTCAACACTAATCAAACTGTTGCATGACCTACAGTAACACTTTAACCTGAGGTCTTTTAAACAGAACCACGGTTTATATTTAAAGACAACTGAATCTAGCCCTAATCACAAATCCATTAAATATTAACAAACGATACACTGAGCACCTTTGGTGGACAGGAGAAAAACAGTTTTTACCATGCACTCACAGTCTCTAGTGTATTGATTTGTAGGGCAGAATTCTTCAGATCCATTTCTAATTACTAACAAGGTTTGATGCCGCCTGTCTCTTTTCCTAACACTTTTCTCTCCCCTTCCAACCTTTCGTAACGGACAGTCTTCCCTGAGGTGAGCTCTAACACGGTCTCTCTCTGCATGAGACACAGTGGTTGAACATTTTAATCCACATCATTGCATCCATACACCCGTTTCACAAAAGAAAGAACGTAAAAGGTGATATTGATAACATTGTAATGAAGGAGTAAAAGTGCCTTCTTTCGCTAAGGCAGTCGACGTGATACAATGCTGCAAACAACAATGCTCAAACTTAGGGAAATAAGGCACCTTATGCACCAGAGGTGTACTGATGGACTGTAGTTCAGCATCTAGTGGCTGAATGTTGTCAATGGCACCTTTAACACCCTCTCCACACACACACACACACACACACACACACACACACACACACACACACACACACACACACACACACACACACACACACACACACACACACACACACACACATACACCTGATCAGCAGGGAGTCATGGTAACAACCTCTGTGGGAGCGATGATAGAAGTCATTGTCCCATTAATATTCACACACGCAGAAACACAGTGGGATCAAGACACTTTCCAATTCATTTTGGACCAGTTTGAATTACTATCACCACTGCACTGGGACCATCGCTGCTCATCCATTATCCACTCCTTTGGTAAAGGCACGTCTATGATGCATGACATTGTGGAACTACATTAGTTACAGTATTACAAAACATGCTCAAAACAACCAGAATTTTGTAGTAATTGCCCTGATATATGTTTGTTGTATAGCCGTAGGGAAGGAGGTGCAAGGTTTTACAAGACATGCATTCATTTTTCAATGACTTTAACCCAAGGCAGATATCACGACACATACCGCTTGGAGTTTACATACCTTTCTTGTAGCAATTATTCTTGGAGTCTTATAGTTTTAATTGGTCTATGATTGTCCTGTTGGTATATTTGGTAAGCATTTAATAAAGCAATGGCCATGCGAAGCCATGCAAGGCCCCTAGTTCTAAAAAACAGTGCAAACTACCACCTCTTGGTGGGCTTATTGCTTTAATTAAATGTGTCTATAGTTTGATCACGTACAGACAACGATGAGGACGATGTGGTGAAGATTCTGTCCAATAGACGACTGAAGTTCACTCAACCATCTATTATAATGAAGTTCTATACTGATATAAACCTTCTCATCTTTTTTCCTCCATCTTCTCTTGTGGCCTTCTCTCCTCACATCTTCTCTTCCCCTTCATGTCATCTCCTCTCCTCCCCTCCTTCTGTTCTTCTGCCTCTTCCTCTCTCATCCTCCTCATCTCCTGCTCCTCCTCCCAGACATATCAGTCCAGTCCGGGTGGTGTCTCGTCATGCAGCAGTGAACCATCGCCTCTTGGCAGCACCAACAACAATGATAGTGGAGTAGAGATGGCCGTGCACAGCGGGGGCAGCTTCGGGGATCTGAGTGCGCTGGACGAGGGCCCCGTGGTCGACTCCACCATGCCCGGGGGCGGCGGCAGGGGCCCCCAGGCGGGCCTCGGCGTGGGTCTCCAGCTGAGGAAGGGCGGGGGTCACGGAGGTTGCGTGACCATCAAACTGGAGAACATCAAGAAAGAGAGGCTCAAGACGGTGAGGGACGTCTGTCCCTGGGCCAGTGACACTCCGCTGCACACACAGGGACACCGCAACAACACCAAGCTGCCTCCCATACCTGCTGTCGGTGAGGATGGATTGATTTGTGCTTTTAAGTTGGGTTGGTTTTGTGGTGACGGTAGTTGGGTGGTGGTTAACTGGGTGATTGTTAGTTGTTAGCTGAGTGATGGTTAGTTGGGTAGTTGTTAGATGGGTGGTGGTCAGGTTGGTGTTGGGCAGTGAATAGCTGATGCAGGATTATTATACTTGCGCAAGCAGAGCGCGCAAGTAATGTTTTTGCCCGGTCTCTTCCGCCGTGACAGCTGTCCCGCCATTCGATGTTTATGCAGAAAAACATCAAATCTGTGCCTGTTTTGCTGGGACCAAATGACCACGAATGACCATATTTCTTACGTCATCATTTAGAGCTAGTCATAGGTATACTATATACATAATCAGTCAAAATAAAATAGCAAATTGTGCCTGATCTGCTGGGACCAGAGTATGTGGTGTGTATAGTATATGTATGACTAGCTCTTAACCCATTGATGCCTGAGGCCGAATCTGGGAACGCCTTCTAGGGCCTGACCTAAGGTTTCTGAAAACCTTCAAATTCTGATGATTTTCTTTTAAATAGTTATGTTGCTACATGTATAGCAATAGCTGATGAGACACAGAGAGCGCGCCGGCATCAAGGGTAGAACAACGTATACGTTGCACCAGGCGTCAATGGGTTAATGATGATGTAAGAAATATGGTCATTTGTGGTCATTTGGTCCCAGCAAACCAGGCACAGATTTGCTGTTTTCTTGCATAAACATCAAATGGCGGGACAGCTGTCACGGTTTTTGGCGCAAAGTAACCACAGTATACCGCTAATCAACTTACAACTACACACTCTATATAGTATATATGTATACGTATATAGTATATGCCTATATACTATATATATACTATATATAGTATATGCCTATATAGTATATGCCTGCTTTGCTGGGACCAAACGACCACAAATGACCATATCTCTTACGTCATAATTTAGAGCTAGTCATACGTATACTATATACATAATCAGTAAAAATAAAATAGCAAGTTGTGCCTGATCTGCTGGGACCAGAGTACGTGGTGTGTATATGTATGACTAGCTCTTCACCCAAACTTATATAGATAGAAACTTGAATCATACTTAATAATTATAGGTGTTTATATGCATAAAGTAGGTAGGTAGCAAATAGTTATCTAAAAAATTATACATTTCAAACGTTCCTTCACAGAGATACTGAGATTTGACAGTTTACAGCGGTCGAAAGGACTTGCGCGCTCTGCTTGCGCACTAGTTGGCCATTTATGGCCTACTAGTGTGCAACAAGCAAGTATGCACTCGACAGAGTGCAGTTCTAGTTATTAATATTAATAAGTTGTTTTAATTCATAGAGTTGATCGGTTTGTTATTGTCACGTTGCGCGGAAAAAATGTAGAAACGTTTTCCATAAAGCACGCATAAACTGTACTTACACATGCATCATATGTGACCATAACATGTTACATTCTCTGTCAGGACCCCTGGTGGAAAACAACATCATGAGCGGTCTGAACGCTCCGTATCCTGACCAGCGGCTGGCTGACCTGTCCTCCTGCGAGGTGACGCTGTTGAACCAGCTGAATGAGCGGCGCGACAGCACAACCAGCACCATGAGCTCGGCCTACACCCTCAGCAGACGCTCGTCCGGCATCTCCCACTGCTACTCCAGCCGCCGCTCCAGCGACACCTCGCAGTTCGGCGGAAACCGCCACAACAACATCAGCTCTGCCGACTCGTACGACCCCATCTCCACCGACCTCTCCAGGCGCTCCAGCGAGGCCAGCCACTGCGGAGGCATGGGTGGAGGAGGTGGGGGTCTGCCTAGCCTGCTCAGCCTGACACCAGCGCAACACTACCGCCTCAAGGCCACGTACGCGGCCGCCACCGGGGGAGCCCCGCCCACCCCGCTCCCAAACATGGAGCGGATGAGCCTCCGGACCCGCATGGCACTGTACGGTGACTCCCAGGACCAGTCCGCCTCCCACTCGTTCCTCCACCCGCCTCCTGGTGCTGTGCCGCGGCGCTGCAGTGACCTCGGCTATGGAAACAGCAGTATGCTGCCCCACGAGGTACCGGCCGGCCTGCCGCGCCGGGCCAGCGACCCGGTGCGGCGGCCGACGGTCGACCCGCTGTCCCTGCCCAGGGTGCAGCGCTACAACAGCATGAACAGCATGAACCCCGCCCTTCCTCCATCTGCTGCAGACCGCTACAGGGGGCTGGCTGCCATGCAAGGCTACACCCGCTCAGACGGTAGCCTGCAGAGACACCCCTTCACCCCCAGACCGCCCAGCATCTCGGAGAATGTTGCCATGGAGAACATGGCAGTGGATGGGGTGATGGCCGTGGGAGGAGTGGATCAGGGCGGAGAGGAGGACTTGGTCCTTCCAGATGACATGGTCCAGTACCTCAGGTCCCAGAACACTGGCCAGGCCAACTACCAAGCCCAGGCTCAGGGCTTCCAGGGAGGCATGGCATCCCAGCAGCAGCAGCTGTTCTATGGGCAGAGGAGGATGGCCCTGGTGGGTGCCAATATGCCCCAGGCTGGACAGGACCTCCAGGCATGTCAGCAGCATCAGCAGCAACCGTCCGACATGCCGGTCCAGTGGAATGAGGTGAGCTCGGGCACCATGGACACCAAAGCCAAGCCGCCTGTCAGGGGGAACCTAGCCATCGTACAGCAGAGACACAACTTTGGCCCCTTTCAGGGCCAGGGCAGCAACCAGCAGGTGATGTCCATGAATCACAATATGGCTCTGCAGGGATACATGCAGCGCACCAACCAGAGGATGATGAACACATCTCTGCAGCAGCAGAGACAAGCCAACGGTTTTGCCGAGCAGGTTGGTCCCCAGGAAGAGACGATCCCCAACTCTGTGCCTGGGAACGTCGGCACGAGACCTGCATATAACGGCATGGCAGGTCAGGGCAACCCGCAAATGCAAATCTACAGAACCAGGACTCAGGCCGATGGCTATCCCCATATGAATCATGTGGAGGCGCAGCAGAATTACAACCTTCCTCCCCAGCAGCAGCCTGGCCTCCACGACGGAGGCAGAGGTCTGCTGCAGCCCAGGCCTCCCATGGAGCCCAAGTCTGTGGGCAGACAGCTCTCAGGGTCCAGCGTTATGCAACAGAGCCGCTTCCCTCCATCGTCCAGTCTGAACCCTGGTCATATTAACAACACCTCAGAGGCCAGTCCCAAGAGGCCCCATGCGTCAGCCGTCCAGAACCCAGGCCCCGCCTTGTTTTACACAGGGCAGATTCATATGTTTGAACCCGGCGCTGACAGCTTCGACGCCCCCATGTCGCCGTGCGGCGGCCCTGCCGGCACCAACAACAGCACCATGGCCAACATGGCGTCCCCGGGCGTCAATCAGGTCACCAGCAGCACCTCCGCGGGCGGCTCCACGGAGCACGCCCAGATCGACTTTGATGCCATGCTGGATGACGGAGACCACTCCAGCTT
Organism: Protomyctophum parallelum; assembly: GCF_964188405.1. NCBI lineage: Eukaryota > Metazoa > Chordata > Actinopteri > Myctophiformes > Myctophidae > Protomyctophum > Protomyctophum parallelum. Next base: position 16,111,869 of record NC_139707.1, read on the forward strand.
GATGTCGGGCACGCTGAGCCCGGGCCTCCTCCAGAGCCTCTCCCAGACCTCCTCCCGTCTCACCACGCCCAGGAACTCTGTCACGCTGGCCTCGGTGCCGGCGGGCATCGGGAACATGGCCATCGGTGACATGAGCTCCATGCTCACCGCTCTGGCCGAGGAGAGCAAGTTCCTGAACATGATGAGCTGAGATGGAACAGACTCTGTAAACGTCTCCTTCAGTGCAGTTGAGGAATTGTTTGGATTTTCTCACATATTGCTCTTCTTCTGGCCTTCACCAAGCGTCTGGTATTCTTTATCTGTTGCCTGACAGCATGCAACAGCATGCTACAATGGCTACTTCACCCATTTGCAACCATATCTTCATATCATTGGTCCTCACTAATGCTCATTATAAGATGGCACCATTTCTGTCTACTCACTCAGGTCAGAAACCGTAAGCAGATGTGGTCATTTCAAACAACAGTTTATTTTGTATTATGTAACAACATTGACTTCTATTTCAGCATGCTAACTTCCCACAAAGAGAAAGGCTGTAGTTTCTATTTGCTGGAATACCAGTATTCTCAGCAAATGGAAAATACAGCCTTTCTTTCCCAGCATCATCAGGGGTACCATGACCACTGACGATATCATTGGTAGGCAGGTGTCTAAACTGTTCACGGCCCACCTCTGAGACAGAAATGGTACCGTCTTATAATGAGCATGAATTAAGATCAGTAATACGAAGTTTGTATAAAATGGGTGTTCTTTTAAGGGTGATTTGCAGCACAGCGCGTTGTGAACTTGTAGATCGCTTGTCATGTACGATGTCATGATGACCTCATCTTTCCGTCCAGTGTTACTGTCTAAACACATCAGGAAGTAAAAAAAAAGCACTGATCAACTGAACAATTGCAAACCTGTTATTTCAGGAGAACATTTTCTACATTGTCCATAATATCTTTATGCTTACTCTGTAATACTTTCTTCTGATTATTGTATGTAGCATTAGCGAAAGCTGAAAATACTATAGTAATGGCTAAGGACATTTTTCTATCACTATTTGTTTTTAAGAAAAAAGCCATACTTTTTATCTACAAATATATGATAGACCAGGGTATGAAAATGCACCATTCTTCAGTATTTGTTGGTATAATAGGCCTTTATAAAGCAGTGCACTGAAAGTCTTTCACACAGTGCCTTGCAGACGACAACACCGGGACACAAATATAACTTGGGACGCATCATTATATTATTTTTGTCATTGTGACCTTCTACGTCTATCGACTATCCTGTATGGTACCTGCTTTAAGTTATGCTAAAGACTTGACCGTTGCACGCTAGGTATAGGACGTTCACACGCGAGCCAATGTGATTTCTTTCCAAGTGTTAGGTTACGTGGATATTGTTATTATTAAAGTGTTTGAGGAGCATGGTTCGAAGTCTTAAAAAGACAGAGGCACACACCAGATGTCCTTCGGATGCCCTCTCAAACCGAGCTGTTGGCCTAAAGGAATCTCACCAGACTGAAAGAGTGTGGGGGGGCAAGGACATGTCACACCACAACCACAAGGACCCCTTTCGCCCACAACCACAAGGACCCCTTTTGCCCCACAAGGAGCGTTCTCCATAAAGAATATGCAAGTACCTCTGTTCTCTCATAGGGAGACCCAGCTCTAATTAACGCATTCATATACAGTACAGTCCCCCCACCCTCACCCCCCGTGCTGAACTCCCGGACGTCCCTCGGGTTCTGGGTGAGCTGCAGAGACCAGGAAGAGACTTTTACATACAGACTTTGATCATGGAATCCGTTAAGGGCGGAGCATTGACGTATACCCCCTACGACTGAAAAAAGTAGCCTTTATCAAATGTGTGTATATGCTACCAATTCACTTTACTATGCTCAGTGTGAGACGTGCTTGCATGCGTGTGTGTGTGTGTGTGTGTGTGTGTGTGTGTGTGTGTGTGTGTGTGTGTGTGTGTGTGTGTGTGTGTGTGTGTGTGTGTGTGTGTGTGTGTGTACGTGCGTATGTACGTGCATGCGTGTACTGTATGTATGTGTATAGCATTTTGTATGCGTGTATTTCTGTATATACCTTTCAAATACAGTCTCTTCCCTTTTTTCTGGTGGAAGTCAGAAGTCGTGTGTTGTTCGTGTGTCGAGTGTCCTTTGAAATCACTGACCTCTCGTCCCTCTGGGACGCATGAAAGACTATTTGATTATTTTAACTCCGCCAGGAGATAATGAATTCTAACCAGCAGAAAATATTAATCACATCAAAAAGAGGATTCATCTGCATCAAATGCATACTGGGTGCCTGTCAGAACTGTATGCTAATTATTTTGTAATAATCACATACTGTACATGCAGGTAGGCACAGCAGCAATGTAGCTAGAATTTTAACCACTTTCAACATGCCATCCCCATTTTGGTCATTATAAAGAAAAGAAAGAAACGTTAAAAAACATAAAATAAAAGCTGATCTACAAGCTGTGAGCTTGTAGATCGATTATTTTCATGCAACACCATCATACGACAAAAATATTTAGAGTGGATAAGCTAGCACGCAAACAAACCCTTTGGTTTAAAGTAGTCTACCGGTATATACAGTATACTCCAAAAGCATTGATAAATGAGTTATTTACCGTAAGCTATAACCTGCAGTTGCAGCCTTTAGTTTGTGGTTTAATGTCGTCCCTTTATAGCTGTGATATAAATGCTTGAATAATGGAAAGCACAACACTGTTTTGTCTTTGAAGGCCCCTCTTTCATCTCCACCCCTTCATCAGCACTCTGTACTCTGTCTTTCCTCTTCGTACCCGCTAATGAAAAAATAATGTGTATCTTATGGGGGCTTCTGTGGTTCTGCGCCCCCACCCACCCCCTTAACTCACCCCGCCCATAGCCCGCCAAATGATTCTTCTCCTCTGCTGGAAAGAGCCAAAAACAACCGTCTGTCTCCAACCATTCAAAACGCACGCAGAGGCGTTTCTAAAGTTAGCCAACATGTAGCCCAGAATTAACAGTGTCAGGCAGACCCTGAGGAACTGACTTGGGAACCACATGAAACAACATGAGAGAGAGAGAGAGAGAGGGAGATGGACATGGAGAGAGGGAGAGGGAGAGGGAGAGAGAGAGGGGGGGGGGGTAAAAGAAGAGAGCTACAACAAGAATGAGGGGAGGCAGAGAGATACTGTATGACATTCAAGGAAATTTGAGAGAGAGAAGTAAAAGATAAGAGCTATTGAACATGAACCAGGTGAGACGTGAGAGAGAGGGGGGGGGGGTGTAGAGGGGAGAACAGGGGCTTGCTGTTGGGGGGTGGGTGGGGGGACTCGATCACTGAATGCTTAAGAGAACAAGAACAAATGTTTTTTTAATTTGACAGCAAAGAGTCCTGTGAGTGTTGCTTCTTCTCGTGGTGAGAAGCTGGGGACAGAAACAGCCCCGGGGCAGAGAGATCTCACAGGGGAGGAAGAGGTCAGAACGCCAGCCACGGTTATTAGAGAGATACAGTACTGTACCAGGAGGATGGGGTGAGATGGTGTTCGCTGTACATTAACAACTCTCACGGAGATCCATTACATGTTCAAACGTCTTGTTCATGTCAAGGACCCCCATCTGAAAATATTTTGTGACAGGGACCCCCTGAGATTTGTGTTGTTAAAATGTTTCAACAAATATCTTTAGGGGAGAACGGGGAAAGTTGTCCTGGAAGCAAAAAGGCCGAAAATCAAAACATCCACCCCATGGGGTCCCAGGGGATCACAGCTAAATTGTAAATTGTGCATTTATATAGCACCTTTATCCAAGGCGCTTTACATAGATTGTGCATTACATTCACCCATTCACACACACATTCAGACACTGAGGGTGGCGGAAACCATGCAAGGCACCAACCAGCACATAGGGGTTCAGTGTTTTGCTCAAGGACACTTCGACACTAACTCTGGGGGAGCCCAGGTTCCAACTGGCAACCTTGAGCCACTCTACCCCTGAGCCACCGCCGCCACTAAATCTTAATAGTTAGGAACCAAATGGACCTGCAACTCAGAGACTGTACAAATGTTGTTTCCAGTGAAGAGCCAGGGACAAAATGACCACCATGCATGGCAACGCAATGCACTGTGAGCTTGTAGATCTTCTATTTTGATCTTCCTACCATGGAATAAACATAATTAACCATCACTTTTCTCAGACATGAGGTGGACTGCCCATTTTCTTCACACCAAATTGTTATTTTTGGACCCTTTCAAAACAATATAAATAGACCTCATAAACTCACGAAGACGTGTCAAGATGTAAGTGTCCATTAACCTCCACGAACAATGATGACAATGATGTTTGCTACACAAACAACTATTTATGTTGTCTTCTTCCTCTGATTGTTCCTGATGGTCCCATAACTATCAGGTCTGGAGGAGAGGAGGGGGAGGGAGGGAGGGAGAGGAGAGGAATAACTCAGCTGTCCTCTGTGTGGTTAGAGCAGAGAGCATTCTGAGACAGTCAGCTGTCTGCAGTACCAAACACGGACGCCACCAGACAAAACATCTCACACCACAGGCACACAGGGTCAGGTGGATGAGACAGTGTTGCACTCAGCTGACCCACGGGGGAACAAATTAAGGCATCCTCTCGGGTGAGATGTTGGAAGCACATATGCTTCTCATGGAGAAGCTATTTGCAGATTGATGTACTGACTGTAGAAAAGGTTTTCTACATACCCCCCTGTTGATGGAACTTGATGCTGGGAAATCCAGACCTAAAAAAATAAAAAAAACACACAAAGAAATATAGGATTTTATAACTTGTCAGGTCTTTAACCACATTAAAGTAGTGCAGTTTGTTTCCAGTTCAGGTGAAAAACATTACAGGCTAGTAAGCAATGCAGCTGCTGCAGTTAATCAAATTGATAATGGGTGTGTTAAATGTAGGCGTGTTCATGAGTGTGCCATAGAACAGTGGCATAGAACAATCAATAGTACCTTTATTTGTTAGTATTGTCAATGGCATATGGGTTGTCCTAGCCTTAATTCCAGTCGAATATTTATTTTCTTGCAGTGGAATTCTCACTGCAAGAAAATAAATATGCCTGAATGTTATACTGTACCTAGAGTTTTATAAGCATTAAGTTTACTATCTAAGTAAGATCAGGTGTTTTGGTATAGGTTATCAAGCTAAACAACTATCCTGTGTACACAGACATAACTACATGTCAGGCATTTGTAACAAACCAGACAGTTGAGAATTGTAATTGTGTTGAGAAGTTTGTGAGAGCCCCAAATCCATATGGCCAGTTTGGCCACCATTAACAACTTGTTAAACCAATCCTCCCGATACATAGGCGGGGACCATGAGGCCAGTGACAGTCAAATGTGCAAAATACCACAGTAGAATTAAGAGATCCCAGGGCAACCAGGAGTTGTAGCCCCCCAGCACACACACAGTGTGCTTGACTGTAGGCTGCGGTAGACCGGCGATGAGTTGTGTTCGTCCACGGATGTAAGAAGAGGGAATAATAACCTGCCAAACCTTGGATTTGTCAACCTCTGTTGACATGGCAATAAAGTCTTGAATCTTGAATCCTTATTTTGGCTCATTTTGAGCAGAAAAAGGTGTTATGATGCAGAGAGAGAGTGGAACCCATATGCAGTCACAGCAAACAAGGGCAGATTTCAAAAGTGTTTAATTAAGAAATTAGGCAAAATCTTACACTGGACAGAACGCAGGAAAATCAGGAATACATCTCATACTTAAGTAGAATCAGGAATGGCGGAATGACACGAAGTCAACACAGGAACGAATGCATCGGCAACAACAGTCCAGTATATATAGGGGGCAGGCTGATTGTATAAGTGTTCACAGGTGGGATGACGAGGGAGTTGGAGACAGGTGAGTGAATGGGACTGCAGTGTGGAAGGAAAGTGGGAGTGGCCAGGGCTGACATGGTCTGTGGAGAGACAGACCCTAACAAAAGGATTAATAAGCGCGCACGTGTGAATTACTATTATTATTATATATTTACTAATTATTATTAGTAAGTTAAATTAAAGAAAGACGAGTTCCCTTGTTTTGGCACAGGTGGGTCGTGGAGAGAAGAACGAAGTCCTGCGTTTTTGGCACAATAAGGCAAACATTTGCTTTAGCACGTGATGTGTCAAACTATGTTTTCATGATTCTGAATCCATTCCAAGCATGGGTTTTGCAAAAAAAAACACTCATTGGGATAAATTCGGCAATAGCCAATTGCCCAAATGTGCCCAACGGATATGGCCGTTTTTAGCCCATGGAGTGTTTTTTGTGCAAAACTAATGCTTTGAATGGATTCAGAATCATGAAACCCCCCTAGTTTGACACATCACATGCTACTATAACTTAAAGCATAATGACATTTAGAAATGTTTGCCTTATTGTGCCATAACAGGTTGTTAATGGTGCATGGCCATATGGATTTGAGGCTCTCACGAATTTGGGACGCATTTTTGCGAGGGGCATGGGGGCTCAATTTGTTTTTAAACCTTCATAGATGATAAATCCACTGAGAAACGGACCATTGGTCTCTGTGCCGTTGGGCAGAAACATTGCACAGTATATAGGCCTATCCATATTTCAACTTTTTAGGTCTTTCCTTTCTTATATTTTATTAATGCCCTTCATCACACAGTGTCACACAAAAGTAGCCGATCTACAAGATTGTGTAGATCAGCCATTTTTGCTATGTTGGAAACGTTTTTAAAGTGGAAGTGAAAGTCGTTTGTCTTTGGGTTTTATAAATCATGATTATGAGCCTATGAAAAGTATTAAAAGCTTGTGACTACATCTACTGTACATTGAAACCATTGGAACATTCCCTGAAAAGTAACAGTTTTGGACATACAAGGTTTCCGCCCGACATCAACGATATGCACATTGACAGACCTAAATCTAACACACCCCATTATTAATTTGATTAGCTGCAGCTGTGCTCCTTACATCATGGTGCACTTACTATATAAAGGGGCAGCCTTTTGCAGCTTGTCATTTTCTTACCATGCAGTCATTTTTTAAATGAACTTGAAAACAAACTACAAAACCAGCCAAGGGTTTCCTCCCCCTTTAACCCTTGCGTCCGGTCCAGATTTGGGACAATTCTGGAAGGGTGAATATGCAGCGAAAGTAGCAGATCTACAATGCCTCACATTTGGTGTAGCCTAGACCCCTGAGGGACTAGGCTAGGTCAATGAATTATATAGGGTTTAAAACAATTAAGTGGTTCAATCCTACGCCGGTGCTGCACAGCAGAAAATGGCAGATCTACAATGTGGCACATTGTGGCGAGCTTGCAGATACTCTATATGTTTGTCATATTTCGGAGTCAGGTTTAAGCGGTTAAAAACGAAGGACTGAAGGTTTTTCCTGCTCCCCCACAGATGTTACCATCTGTTGCTGTAGCAATCTGTCATTTCACCAGATCCTCTCGTTTCCTGCCGCTCAGGGAGAGTTGAGTTACTCAGCAGTTCAACTCAAGCCAGCCGAGTGTGAACAATAGTTCATTGTTTGCACAGACGCAGCCAGCAGCAGCAGCAGCACTGGGCCTGTTCAAATCCACACTTTAAAAAAAGATGTTGCATGCGATATGGAATGGAGTTGTGGAAATGATTTATAATGGAATATTTGACACATCGCTGCCACTGCCTAAATGTTGTGTTGTTTCCTGTGGGTTTCTGGGTAGAATAGCGTATACCAACGCTGCAAAGGTCATGGGATTATGAAGATTATGAATTCAGATGCTGAAGTGGTTTGTAGTTGAGAACATCGAGGATTTGTAGTTCAGAGGATTGTTGTGTTAGTTCAAACCAGGCCAAGGGAAGTGCTGAACATGAATCTCGAATGAAACCCTCTAGTCGCATACAATGCGTTGTGAGCTTGTAGTTCTGGATTTTTTGCCTAATGTTCCTCCAGGAATAGGGATGCGAGGGTTAACGTGGTGAAGATCCAGCCAGCAGTCGGTAACCACTGGGTACAACAGAGATCTCTTTTTGGAACGCTGTCATGACATGTCGTTTTAAGTGATCCGGAGAGAAGAAGCACCTGAACGCAGGATCAGTTTGGAAGGTCGACTCGTCACAGTGGTCAAACTACATTCTGGACGAAAGTGCTTCCTTCAAGGCCCCCGGTTTGCTGTGTGATCTCTCAGCTGTGCTCAAACTGCTGCCCCGTGTCTGTATTTTCAGCACATAATTATAATGGTTTAGTGGTGAAAACACCACTTCCTGCATGGCAGGCTCCTTACGTCCTGCGCTAAACAGCAGGAAATCACTGCCATCTCGAAGGCCTGCCACCCTCCCGACTACATGCAAGGGTCAAGGGTTCAGTTTTGGGGCGGGAGATCTCTCGCGTCGGGCCTATGAGCGAGTCGATTCCAGAAGAAGCCAGAATGGTGGAATGAGAGGGTTTTCACAGTTCAGGGAGGTGCTTGGGGTTTGTGTGGCCAAAACTCAAAGAACATTGGAACTGCCCACAGCCCCTGAGGGCTGGGCCAAGAGCTGCTTTCACTCCCCTTGCTGAAATAACAGATGTATAAAGTCAGCAAAATCCTTAGTCTTAATTTAACCTTGAGAGCCACATCGAGACTCAGGATTCTACAGTGTAGTGTTGGAATTTAGCTTTGGGAGCAATAACTGAAGGCAGTTAAAGCTGAAATTCGTAACTTTGTTTGTAAATAGATGTTATTTTGACCAATATGTCTGGTAGAGCAGTGTTTGTGACTAAATCTCACTTTATTTTTTATTTCATACATATACAGTAAAAGTGCTTGCATTTCCAGAGAATGTTCAGAATAGGGACACTAGGGATCAAGCATGACATCTGCCTAAAAACAAATCTATTGTTGCAGTATGGGGGAAAGAAAAGAGATATCTTTAGTCTACTTCTAGTGATCTTAATTGCTGGGAATTCTGCACACAATAGTGAATTTACGATTGTGCTTCACTGTCCAGTAGTGTGAGTTATGAGTTATGAATCCAACCTTTGGTTTCAAAGGGACGATTGGCGATACACGAGTGGGCGTTGCGTTGTGGAGCCAGTTAGAACAGGAAAGAGAGGACAGGCGAGTCGGAAAGGCATAAAAGAAGAACTCTGAACTCTTGTAAGTGACATGGGTATCCTTCACCCCAATACACACACACACACACACCTCTCTCTCTCCGTCCTGTAAGCCCCCCCCCCCCCCCCCCCCCCCCCCGCCCGAGGACTTCCGCATCCCTTGGGTCTCAAAGCACTGGCATTCCTCCGCGGCCCACTCACAGGCCTTCTGACCTCTGAGGCCTCAGTGTAGAGGAGCTAGAGGTCATAGTTCTGGGTTAGGGTCCTCCTAACCCCCTAACCCCCTCCCCCCCATCCCTCTCATCCCCCCCAAACCCCTCCACTGTTCCACAAAGAGGAGGCGGCCTACAATACAGGGCCTTCATCACAACCACCACCACCCCTTCATTCCAGGACCGATCATAACTCTTGAGGACCCAGAGTGTAGCGGAGGGGGCCCCTTACTGTGGCCCTCGGAGGGGGTGGGCAGGGGGTTGTCGGGGTCTCTAGGAGGGGTAGGTAACCCTGGGTTCCGACACGGGTCACATCCCTCTGATCTCAGTGGGCACAGGGGCTTATGAACCAGGAAGTCTTTGATGAGAGAGTGGAGACGAGAGCATAGCCTGGGGGGCTTGGGGAGGGTAGGCGGAGGCCCCCCCGTCCAGTGAATCACTTTATTATGATGACCTAGGCCTCCGCAGGTCAAAGAGCACAATGTGACACACTCCGCTGTGTGTTCGGATAGCGTTTGGAGGACTGACGTCAACACGTTGGATTCATGTTGCTTGGCTCAGCTCTGTCATTACTCTTAGAAAGTCACTTTAACAATGTTCAACCTTTTGGGAAATGTGGAAATTTCCCAAAAAGTTTCAATCTGCTATTTTCACGTGACACTGTCATACAATAGTGGGTATTTGTAGCCGAAAGCAAGGGTCTACCATTGAACATTTCTCCTTTTTTTTTTTTTTCATAACAAAGTTCAGTCTTTTTAACTAAGACTGAACTGGAAGTATGTTTTTCTGTAAATTAAAGCTGCAAACCATAAAAAAAAAGTGAATAAAATGTTATTTTAACCACCAGTAGCTCTGGTCCATAGCCTTACTGCTCTTGTTGCCGTTGCATTAAGGCTATGGAACTGATTGGCTTCCTGCCTCGCATGAAATGCAGACCAGCCTCTCCTCTGTAGCGAAAATAAAAAATAAGGTTTTACCTACTCACCAATACAAAGGCGGGTTGTGTAATTAGAAAGCCTACTTTCCTTAGTGGACGCACTTTGAGCCCCCCACCATACGTATAAATGCACTTTTTGGCCAGAAAGGGATTTTGTTTTCACCAGGAAAAAAATAATGTAGTTACTCCACTGCGCCCTCTACCGATATTGCCAAGAGAAAACCCTCATAGAGAATATATTTCCTTCGGGTGAAAGAAAATCCCTTTCTGGCCAAAAAGTGCATTTATACGTGTGGTGGGGGGCTCAGAGTGCGTCCACAAAGGAAAGTAGGCTTTCTAATTACACAACCCGTCTTTGTATAGGTAAAACATTATTTTTATTTTAATACAGAGGAGAGGCTGGTCTGCATTTATGCGAGCCCCGGAAGTCGACAGTAACATAGCTCTAAATGCGACGGCATTAGAGCTATGGACCAGAGCTAAACCACCAGTATAAAATATAACCAGTACATATGCAGTGGTTGGAGTAAAGGTCTATTCATACAAGGGGACCTGAACTCTTAGTGAGTAAGTGACATGCAGGTCATCTATACTTCACCCCAACACACACACACACAGAGTAACACAGAGTAAAAACAGAGAGATGTGTTGAGGTGAGCGGTCATGTATTGAGTATGTATAAGCCTAGTCTCCCAGGTCCCTACACCAGACAATGGTAGCACGTATGACACCTAGTGGGTTAGTAGTGCTGCCTGAAGCTCATAAGCGCAATATATTTAAAATGTCTTAAAAATATCTCAAATCTTTAAATGAATTTAAACTTTGCTTTAAATGCAATAAGACTAGTTAAGCTTTTTGTAATTTATAACATCATCCAGATTATATAGAAGCGCGAAAGCACACAACCAAAACATCTCTGCTGTCGGGAAGAAACCACCTAACTCCAATACATTTTTCAGGAAATTAAAATTAAAGAATTTCAGGGAATTAAGAAAACCTTATATTTTGAAAACAAAGCAATACTGCCTCTTCAAAGTTGGTGTTGTGACTTTATATATTGGCAATTACGTGCATGAGAGGGAGTGGAGTTAGCTGTTTTAGCAGACAGTATGAGTGTGAGTCCATTGTAGTTATAGTAAGAGGTTTTGTCCGAAGCACTTTTTACTACTTTTTATTGGTTCAATATTGTTTAAGTTTTAACCAACATACAGAAATAAAGGGTGTTCAATAGCACTATACTTTATGCAAACAAATCTAAAACCTAAAAAATTGAGTTTCCTCCCGACAGCAACGATATGCAACATGAAGAAGTCAGATTCTGTCTCTCTCTCTCTCTCTCTCTCTCTCTCTCTCTCTCTCTCACACACACACACACACACACACACACACACACGTGCAGCGTCGTGCACGCATACTGTAGCTGCACACACATACACCTGTGTGACCTCGAGGGTCATGTCATTCTCAGTATGTAATATCCACCTGCCATTCATCTGCTCATCACTCTGTGATTTTCATAACATAAAGTATTCTTGCGTGAATCTACACAGTAAATGATGTCAACGCAATGACCTAATAATCTCCTTAAAGATCTCTGTCTCATACAGTATGGAAGTGTTATAGATGCCGTATGTATGGCTATGGACACTGGAACACACGCAGACAACGACACGCCCGCTTTGTGTCGTTACGGGTTCCTCTTCCCGTGGCCCAGGCCTGGAGGGATGGTTCTTATCACCCCTGCTTTTAGTGTCAATCATGAACGTGTCAAAGTCTGCAACGATATGTGGGCTTTTAGCACTCGCAAGAGTGTCAAAAACAACCATCTTAGGTGGCAAAGCTATTATCACACACCGTTTCTCTGGACGGAGTGGGGGTCAGGCGTTCTGACTGACAACTACTGTAGGTACTATCTCCAAATGTAATTTTTCCTATGTCGTACTCGTACGATGGCAAGCACACGGGTGCGACACGTTTGTGTGCTTCTACTAGATTGCATATTTTTGGCACGCAAAATAAATTATTCTCTTAAACCGTATATTACTTAGCGGAGTCCCCCAGGGTCCTATCCGACATCCCCTGTTTTTGCTCTACTCTAAATAGCCGATGTTCAATTTAGTGTTCCATTCCCCATTTTGATTGATCTTTTTTTTCATCACTTCTAATGTCCCGACATGTATTTATTTACGGTTCATGAAATAGCTGGGGAAACGATCAGGCCCCTGTTCATAACAGGCTGTTACTCTAGTGACTAGACTAGAGTGGTCTCGCGTTGCCAGACTGTTGCCTCTCGCAATTTTCAAATGCTTCCATCACACACTCTGGAGCAACGGAATCATCTATCATGAGACTCATGAGTAAAATATAAAGTGGAAGTGGAGCCTCGTCCCCACTTCCGTTTCGTCTTCACAGTCGCACAAATTTATCCTAATAAATCCACATACTACTTAGCAGAAATGGAAATAAAGAAATAAGCTCTAAAGATATTTTAAAATATATTTTTGTGAACGGAAATGACAAAGAGATTACTTGTATTTCGGGAGGTGTATAGTTCCAGACTCTATATAGCATTCAGAGATTGTGGAATAGTTGTCTGGCTACGCGAGACTAAGACTAGAGTAACAGCCTCTTCAGGGGTCTCTTCTAGACTGGAGTCTAGTCTATAGCAACAATTGCTATTGAAATATAGAGCTATTTAACGCTTATTTTAACGACAACATATCACTACCACCCTTAAGCATGACCACAGAGGGTTATGCTTGATAGGCTGGAATCTGCATCAGTAGAGCATGATCTAAGTATGACCTGCTAAAACCACTAAAACAGTTGGTTATTCACTCAGTTAAATACGGCCTGGTCCTGCTGGCCTGATGCATTCTGCTCTAATTGTACATCCAGGAAGCCAACCATTATGCTCTGTGACAAATTACGGGGCCCGATGGTGGATATCGTACCGTACGTCTCTGCTGGACTTCTTGCAAAGCCTCACAGGACCTGATGAGGGTCTCAGATGGAGGACTGGATCACAGCCCAATCCTACAGCGTATGTCACAGGACAAGATCTTCATGTTGGATGTGTTTACAATCTCAATCCTGACCAGAGGGAGCAAGGAAGACTGGACATGAGTTAAAGCGAGAGTGCGGTATGTTAATACAATATACTGTAAGTTATTATTATAAAACTACAGTACTGGTACATCTGCATTGGTTGGAGGTGGTCTCCCTACTCTTCCATATTAATCCATTTTGGGCGGGAACCCCTTTTGGTGTTAGCGTTATGTTATGTTTTAGCTATTGAAAAATAGCAGATCTACAAGCTCATAGCAGGTCTGCTATTTTTGAAAAATCGAAGAACGACTGACATAGAAACATAGCTTTTTCAGAAAACATTTAGAAGACATTTTTTTTAATCTGATCTCAGGTCAGTTAAGACATGTAAGGCCCTGGCCTGGTGTCAGGTAGGACACAGGTCTGATTGACAAGTAGTACTACCTGAAGCTCATCCCTGCAATATCTCCCCAGGCCAAGCAGGAATTCCATCTTGAATGAGCAGTAGATGTTTGGTCTCCCACACGGGAAACCTGGGTTACGTATTGCAGCTCAAGAAAGTCAAGAAAATAGTTCAATTGTGGATAATGTTGATTTATGTTTTTCTATTCTATTCCATTATATTCAATGTCTTGTCAAATTAAAAACCCCAAATAATACATTCTCATCCTAGCCTTCCTGTTCAATTCAATACAACTTGTGACAATATGCACTAAAGTTAAGGGCTTTTTATGTAAGTTCCAGAAGATATCGTCCAGATTTTGAATCCGGCTTTCATTTCCTTGGCAGGTTGCGGACAAAGAACAACATTCGATGTCCGACACCGTTAAAATCACCTTCCAGAAGCTGGCAGGGTTCACACGGAGGCCCCGCATGTTTCATCGGTGCGTTTATTACATGGACCCGGTCACTGCCAAGGGATGAGAGAGGAGCTTCATTGATGGATCACTGGAGGATCTCTGGGCTGAGGAGAGCACTGCCTTGGCTGTTTGAACAGGTTCCCAGAGGGACAGGAGGAGGAACGCTGATCTGGGGCCAGCTGGACAGAAGTAGGAATGGAACCAGAGCTTAACGGACGACGATTGTCCTTTAAGTGGGATTCAAATGCTGGATAAAATAATTTTGCAGGGAATGTCATATACACACACGCATGCGCGCGTGCATATGCACATGCACACACGAATGCTCACTTTTTCCACGACAAAAGGAACAATGAATCACACATACACACAATGTTCACAGACTACGCACACTGTAGACACACAAACCCACACTCTCTGAACCTGCAAATATGTTTAACCACTTGACCCCCAGGTCCCCAGGGGTCTATCTATATTATTATTACCCCTGCTTTTCCGATTTTCACGGAATGTTGGACTCCAGGGTTCATGTGGTCCTGATGCCAGTGACCTCCCTCAGATTACTGTACATGTACGTGTATACATAAAAAGGCTGACATTCCTGATGGAGACATCCTGTAAGGCTTACAGGATGTCTCCATCAGGACTGTCAGTCTTTTACATATACAGACAGCGTACAAAGCTGTCTGTCTGTCTGTCTGTCTGTCAATTTACAATTTAGGCATTTAGCAGACGCTCTTAATCCAGAGCGATTTACATTAAGCAAGAACAAAAAAGCATGGGAATACATCACATAAAAACATTTATCATGAAACATGCGTAAGCTAAGAAAGTAACAGTGGAATATCTATATAATGAAACTATACATATAAACTATACATATATACTACTATGCTATACATATGTACTATGACATGCTATGACTACATACAATGCAATTATAGTGCTGTCTACATAACATGCTAGTTAAGTCTGTATCAAATGCTATCTAAGTCTACAGAAATGCTATCTAAGGGGGTGGGGTAAGTGCTATGGGCCATGATGGAGTCTGAAAAGGTGGGTTTTCAGACTACGGCGGAAGATTGGGAGTGATGCTGTCTCTCAACTTTGTTCGCAATAGAAAGCCCAGTGTGGTTTTATGCTGTTCTCCGCTTGCCCCCCCCCCCCCCCCCCCCACCTTCTTGCCCCCCCCATCAAATACATTGCTCTCATTTTTGGCCTTTATCAGTAAACAAACAAAGCGGTGGGGGGTGACTCAATGCCATCATTCGTCCATGTGGAATGTTCTTTTTAATTTTTCTTACAAAAAGAAAAAAGAAAACAAATATTCACAAATTACACCACCCCCTCAAGATTATTTTCATATTCCGCTATACAAAACAGTGCTTTAAGTGGTTAAATATAGTCTATTAGTCAGAGAAGCTGTGTGTGTGTGTGTGTGTGTGTGTGTGTGTGTGGGGGGGGGGGGCTGTCTAATGACCCCTAGGGGGGGCACACAGGGTCGTCAGAGTAAAAAGCAGATCAGAGGGGATGTGGGGGCCCGTGGCCACGACGCAGGACTCATAAATCTAACGCACCCCCCCACCCCCTCCTCCCTGACAAACGCTCTGAGAGGAAGCCATGGTTTTTTTGGCTCTGCCATCAGAATTAAAATGCAATCACAATCGTGGCATTGTGCTGCGGTCCAGAGGTCACACTTCACAGATGCACGGGCCAGGGAGGGCCCGGGTCACCAGGGTCATGTATTTTAAGGGGTCTAAGAGTTGCAGGGGGTTGTGGGAAACTGTCATACACATCACATATATTAAATGTCCATGCTCTCTATGATTCTGCCTAATAATGGAAAAACCGACGGGAAAGCATTGTGATTAACTATATATACATTATAAATTGTAAGGGTATGTTATATTGGGACTGTAGGTCGCAGAGTACTATGATAACCTGCATAACCGTTGATCCGTCAGTCACGCCTCCATATATGGTTGTCAGTCCATCACACCTCGTGACACGCTCCATATATGGCCGTCTCACTCTCCATATCACGACACTGACCTCATCAAACTCTGGATAGCCAAACATGGAAAAGACTGGATCATCAGTCATCACCTAGATCTGCATATATGGAGCCGGCCAGCAACTCTACATCTGACCTCAAACCCTTAGATCGCCATATATGGAGCTGACCTGTTCTGACATTCCATATGTTGATCCCCCCCCACCCGTCCTTCCTCTTCGATGTCTCCCTTTTGACTGATACCTGTCCATTCTAGACAGGCCCACCCGAAGTTATTAGTGCAGGCACGCCTGGCAGCCGGCAAAAACTAGAGTTCTCAACAGGCCTGAAAATTAAGGCCCGGCCCTACCTGGGCCCTCATCAAACCCTGTACACTCAAGACACTGCCCCTGCTGCCACCCGTAAATCTCTATATATGGAGCTGACCTGTTATGACATACCATGTTGATCTGACCTCAAGACACTGCCCCCACTGCCACCCTTAGATCTCCATATATGGAGCTGACCTGTTCTGACATTCCATTGTTGATCTGACCTCATCAAACCCTGTACACTCAAGACACGCTCCATATATGGCCAGTACAGAATTCATTCCATATGTTGATCTGATCCCCCCCATCAGAGCCGAAGAGTTTGATCAATCCTCAAGGGGGCCCGTCCCCCCCCCCCGCAGCCCCGCCTCCCCGCACACTGGTACTTTTAAAGCAGCTTCTATAGGCCAATGTCCAAGCCAAGGTGAGGACTTTCAGGACTATATTATTATTATTATGAGAGAGAGAGAGAGAGAGAGAGAGAGAGGGAGATATAGAGAGATACGGAGGGAGAGAGAGAGAGAGATCATAGGCGGCGGGTGCGTTTTACCTTTGGGTAGGCTACAGAATTGCGTTGGGGGGGGACTGTCGCCGCGGATTTATTTATTTCCCAAATGGTCTAAAAATGAGTTATTTAGCATACTTTTACCAATGAATTAGCCTATACACAGACAGCGACTGATCAGCCTATTTTGGACGATATGGGTCTTTTCTCGAGTCAGTGTGTAGTCTCACTAGTCTGTGTAGGGTTAGGTCTCTTTGGTGAATTCTTGATCAGTGTTATTATGTCACGCCTCAAGAACAACTACAAAAGAAACCCGATTAGCACTTTTTAACACCTCTTGGACGGCCTGTGTCTCTCAAGACAGACTGTTGCCTCGCTTATTGAGGAACAACAGGGGAGGCGCTGTTTTCCCGAATATTTGACGATGGGATTCTCAGATTGCCGGCGGAGAGGTCCAAAATGTTCGGAATTCCCAGAAAATATGTAATGTAAATGTAAAATGTCCACGAAAATCTTCATGGGGGCCTAAAGGGGCCCTGGGAATCTTCATGGGGGCTGTGGCCCCGTGGCCCCCACAGACTCTACGTTGTTGCCCCCCATGCCAAAGCGCCAGTGCTCGCCCAGCAGTCTGCTGTCACCCAGGCGTATGCGTGCACGCGACCTAAGGTTGCTTCTTGCCCTCAGGGCGTCTTACTGGTATGCTAGCGACTAGTCTATGGCTTTGTGAGCTTGTAGATCAACAATTGTCACCAAATGTTTGCGAGAAAAGTGGTCCACGTTAGAGTTCTCATCGGGCCCGAAAATTAAGGCCCGGCCCTAACTGGGCCCTAACTGATCAGGCCCTAGGCCCGGCCCGGCCCGGCCCGACTAAATAGCATAGATTTTAGGCGCGACCCGGCCCTAAAATGTCGGGTCGGGCCTGGTCGGGTTTGTGCAGAATTTGAGAACTCCACACAGAGTAAAAGTGAAACGCCAGTCAGCACCATCTTCATAATAGATAAATACACAAACAGACAGAACAGAACTATTATTTTTATTATTCTAAACAAATTCAATATATATATATTTGTTTTCATGGAGCTCCAGGCCCGGACCGGCCCTACTGATTAGCATTCATTTTAGGCCCGGCCCGGCCCTAAAATGTCGGGTCGGGTCGGGCCTGGTCGGGTTCGGGCAGAGTTTGAGAACTCTAGTCCACGTACAGAGACAACTCGGGTCCCGTCTAGAGGTTCTCTTATCTTCACTACTATAATTTGGGGACAGCCCCAGCCAGCCTGTCTGAGTACAGAGTACCAACTCATACTATAGCAGACCAGCTGTCCTTCACGCTTGACATGACAATTTTATCCAATCAGGAGAGAGAACTCATGCAGGATACACGATAAACAAGTGAAATTGGAAGTTATGAAGAAAAACAAATCTGTCAAAGTTATTATGCAGCATCAACGTCTCTGTCGTTTTGATTTAAAAAAAAATACTCAGGCAATCATAACAAATTGTGTAAGCACGGGACGCCTTACTCTTCTGCGAAGAGAAAAGTCTGGTCACGTGTGTTCCGCCGGTGTCAGGCCGGAACATCAGTTGGACGTATTCCCCCCATAGAGTATATATATCTAAATATATATACTCTAAGATTCCCCCCGGATACGTTATTTTTTGACCGATCACATTTGTTTCATTCATGGAGAATCTAAACAGATTTGTAAAGCATCAATGTAATTTCCTTGGGCGGTAATTCCGCCAACATTCCACTACTTCCGTTAAACCACTCAACCGGCTAGGTCTTGCCCAGCGTGACTGAGGTTAGGGTTATTACTTATTACACTCAAAGGTGAAGCCCCCGGAGGTCGCAGTGTTGGGGTACAGCGGCATATGATAGGAATGTCCTAAATGCCGAAGGGTTCTTTGTTCTAGTCAGTCCAATTTGTTTCAATATCTACATGAAGACTGGTGCACAGATTAAGGAGAACAACTGCCCAAACTGGAAGTGACTGAAACACATGTCCTACTTAACAAAAAACAAAAGTCAAATATCTGACGACTGAAGCTCAGCTTCAGTTATTCTTCAGATTTTCAGCTGGCTCAGCGATAGAGGACAGCTGCACTTTATGGTCGAATGGAGAGGGGGCAAAGAGAGAAGCAGAGCGAGAGGGAGACATAGGGAGAGTGAGAGGGGGAAAGATAAAGAGGGAGAGAGAAGGAGAGGGGATGTGTGTGTGTGTGTGTGTGTGGGGGGGGGGGGGGGGGGCTCAGAGGGACCTGCACATGCCTTTCAATTCTTCTGAAGTAAAAACTTTCATCGGAGCAGCAAAGTAAGACAAAGGAAGAGAGAGGAGAGAAACAAAAAGAGTGACAGAGGGGCTAGAAAGAAGGAATGTAAAATTCAAGAGGTGAGGGGGAAAGAAAGACATTTCTTTCATTTGTTAGAAAGAGCTGTTCTGCCCCCTAGTGGTGACCTAGCACTGTGTGTACACCAGAAGCCAGGATAAACAGCCATTAATGTGGGGGGGTATATGATCCAAAGGACGCTTGGATTGTCCCCTCCCCTCATCCCACCAAGATATTCCAACACTGTCAGAGTCTCTCTCTCTGGATGTGTGTGCATTTATGAAAGAAGGAATGGCGTCAAGGAAGTCCATGCCTCACATAGAGTTTAGTCTCAGATAGTTCCAGTTATACTACATGTTAAACTAGAAAAAGTGCTCCTCGGAGCACAGGTCACTCTCCGCCAGGTCAGGTAGGTTATTGTGGGCCAGCAATAACCTACCAGCACAGCTTTGCAGGCAGCGAAACTGTGTACACACACTCTCTGGGTGCCAGAGCAGCTAATTTCTGACACACCCGGACAGACAGGGTGCAAAACAGTCTCCGAGAGACAATTATTTTAGCTATACTGTGACATCTCACCCTAGTATGTGCGAAGGAATAACATCAAGTGAGTGTTCCAACAAAGGTGCTCCTTGCTCCTTAGGCTAAGTGGATTTGGATCCATTACTTTTGATATTTTGGTACTTTTACAGTATGTGGAAACTTATTTTTGCCACCCCCTTTATTATCCTTAAATGACGCCTTTGCACCTCTATTAATTAATATCAGCTGGATTGGGCTGGAATGAAAACCTGAATGTCACTGACTGGACAGCAAAGAACAGCAAAGAAAAGAACTTCAAAGAAAAGAAAACAATTGATTTCAGCTGTTATACAATTCCATACATGCATGCAAACATGACCCACTTTAATTACTTAAGTCTAAATTAGTAGCTTAATAGTAGCCTAGTATATGTTATTGTCTTTTTTATGTCCAATGTATTTGTATTTAGTTCATAAACATAAAGTTAACATAATTATAATTAAAGGCATATTTGAAAGGCATTTGAAATTGAATACAAATTTTACTATTCAGGATTCCAATTAAAAAATAGCAACAAAATTATTCAGGATTTCAATTTAAAAATAGCTGATGTACAGAGGTACAGCTCAAAATGCATCGCAGTGCGATGCGTTTTGAGCTTGTAGGTCGGCAATTTTTGCTACGACAGTAATATGCAATGCCAATGTGGCCCTCTGGAGTGAGTGTGGAAATATAGTGGCCCTCTCCATCGTCAAAGTTGCCCACCCCTGATGTAGGCATATAACCAGTATTACTCATTAACATAACACACAACACAATGTGGCCAAATTTGACCGAGGGACTGCCATTGGATTCTTTTGAATTTTCGTTTTTTCATGTCATATGAAAGCAGGGAATCATAGCTTCAAATTGATAGTTGTTCAGTTTGACCCACCAGTTTTGGAGATATGGCTTATAGATTCATGTCTTGCAGAGAAACAGCGAGTTGATGGTGGTCTCTAACATTACACCTAGCTACAGTACATTGCATTTATTTCATATTTACATGTCGATTTCAGATCTGACACTGCCTGTGCTATTATAACTCATTAAAAAAAAAGGGAAAAAAAGTTTTTCCCCTCTGGTGAAAAGCTGGAGGTTAGCATGCTCATCTTTATCACACATTAAAGTGAATAACTGAGTTATAATTACATCCAGATTACCTGTGTCATCGACAAGAAATGATATCGATCAGTCAGCCATATCCCGGTCAATAACCATCTCTGAGACTGAGTCGCCCACATGTGTTGATTTTTCATAATGCAAAAGCTACACGTGTACTTTGTAGGCCTACACTATCTTCTGCTTGTCTGTATCTTATTCTTAACCAAAGACTGTTCTACCACGGTTACGGTTATATATAAATCCTCATGGACGCTATTCATGTGAATAATTAAAGCCAGGCTTGGAAAAAATAAACCTCATCCCTAGTTTTGAATGAACAGTGTTTACAAAACACTGACGTTTTCCCTGTAGCCACAAATCGAAGAGGAAGATACATGTGACAACATATGGTAATTAATTACCTTACATGCAGTGACGATCTCGTTTGATTTGTATGGAGTTACATTTGTAACCAAACAAAAGAATAATATTTGGGATATGTCGGGGCCAGCTGCATGGCCCAAAATGATGGGCTACAGCAGGTGTAATGCAGGTAATCAGCAGTACGTTGCCAGATTTAGCCAGAGAAACACGTGCCCTGCAGTTCTATGAAAACAAGCTCAAGAAGACTATAGGCTAATTTTACCACTTTACGTCAGCTATATTTGAAAATAGCAGATCTACAAGCTCACAATGCATGATGTAGATATATTTTCAAAAAAATAGCACAAAATATTTCCAAATAGTCCCCCGGCATTTATTTCACAAAATCGACTTTGACCATGGTTAAAAAGAACCAGGCAGATTTTTATATGTTATAAGAGTTTTATTTATTTTGTCTTAAACCCCACTGATTTCGAAAACAGAAATTAAAGTGGGCGTACTTTTTTCGGCAATAGTACGGAGCCTCGGAGTGACCATTGAGAGAAAGAATATATATTAAATTGAGTTAAGTTACAGGCGTTCAAGTTAACTTAATAACTTAGCTTAACTTAGTTAGTTAATATTACTAACTGAGGCTACTGAGAGGCGAGCGCTCAAGTTACTTTGAGCGCTTAAGTTAATAATATTTTTTTCCTCTCTCTCAATGGCCACTCCGGGGCTCCGTGTAGATTTGAAGTGTCCATTTGAAGTGTCCGGCTGTCCGCCCCCTTTTCTCAGACCAGGTGCAGTGGTAAATTAATGAAAATGGCTAACTCCAAACAGCCCCAAAGATAGTTGTCGGGCAAGGTTTCAGCTGATGACCAATGACATCTATTATAAATGTCTATTATGAAATTTAAGTAAAATATTTTGTCACATAAAATATATACAGTATCTGAACAAAACTTAGTGAAGATACTTATAGATAGATATCTTTATTATCCCACGGGGGAAATCAGTCGCCCAAAGTCGTGCACAGCAGTTAAGGTTACAACATACAAGTAAGAATAAAGATTAAAGAAAGTACTGTAGTATACAGAAGAAACAAGGCAGAGGGAAAAAGCAAGGTGCATCAATAAACAATAAAATAATAATAATAAATAATAAACAGTGCAAACAAGGATAAACAAAAACAGGTATAGTCGAGTCAGTGCGTCATAATAAAGTGTATCACTGCGTCTCATCATAGGAAAAACAAGACAAATAAAGTGCAAAGACAAACAAAAAAGTGTCCATTAGTCAGTGCAAGAAAGCGTGAGAAACCAGGTTATGCTTTGATTGTCTTAGCCAAGCGGCCGTTGTGCCGTCTCTGACAGACAGACAGACAGACAGACATTCTTATAGACGGATAGACTCCATGCCTTCCTAAATATTTCTAATTTTTGTCCTGGGGACCTGGGGGTCCACAGACCCCACTTTGAAAACCACTGCCTTAGGCTACAATAATCTGAATATAAACAACATCAAGGATAACACAGACAAAGTGCTGTCAGTAGTACAGAATATTTACACAAAAGAACAGCTTTTACATTGTTAATGTACATTATTTTTGTTGATGGAATGATGCTGTATATATAATGGTGGTTTGGTGCAGTGTTGATTTGCATGAAGTGCATGAAGTTCAAGATAACATTTAATCATATTCAAATACATGAAGAATTGATTTGCATTCTTATCCACAGTGTATTTACATGCATGTGTTGAGTATAAACAGGTAAAAGAAAAAGGTTAAACTAAAAAAAAGTAAAGTAAAAAAGTAACTCACTGTGTACATGATAACAAAATATGATGGTCAAATGTGGGTGCCATTTTCAAGATTTGCAAAAGTGGATAGTCTAAGACCAGTCCTGACAAGGTGTTCTGACATTGTTGTTCAGTGAATTTCAATGGCAAGTGGGCCTTTCATTGAGAAGCCAAGGAAAAATGACACTTCAGAGCCTTCAGCTCGTCCACTCAGCTGGCTTCTGAACAGAGGACTGACATCTATCTTTAGATCTGGGATACAGGTGTCTGCCACCAGCATGTTGCCATGCACTCTGCCCGTTGCTCTGTAAAGGAGGTCCTGCACTTGCCTCTCCCTCCAGATTTTGCCATTGTCCCACAGCGAGGCAGTTTGGTCCTGGCCAACCTTGACACATCTCTGGATTTCCCTGAGGTGGATCAGCCCCTCGTAACCTTGTTTCTTCCCCAGGAAGAAATGGACAACAGGATCCTTACCATTGTACATCTCCTTCAGCATCGCATGATATGAGGTTCTCATTTGTGATACATATGATCTCAGATTTTTACACTCTGCAGGCTTTGGCAAGTGATGCTGCTGTGGCCACAAAAGTGCAACTGCAATGAAGTGCAATGGCAAGTTATCACTTAACGGAATCTGTCCATGAAGAACTTGGCAAAGAAAATGAAGAAGATGCTGTTATGGCAGAAGTGCTTGTGATTCAGATTTGATGCAACTTAACACAACATTGGCATAGATAACGTTGACCTGCTCCTTCACACACACAGGGGATGCATTTCTCATGATTTGCAGCATTTTGTTTGAAACTGAGCACTCCTGTGAACTTTGGAAGCCAATCTTAACCAATCAGGATGGAGTCTGATAAATCTGAAAGACCCGTTTCGTTGAATGGCTCTAGAGAGACTGTGTACCAATTTGCGTGATGTTTGGACAAAATCTGTAGGTGTACTGTGCAAAAACGTGTTTTGCACAAAGCGGCCTCCTGGTGGCGCTATAACAGGCCGTTCTGGAAAGTTTGGGGCAGAGGTTCATGGTTGGCATCCAGGGAGTGTGTGTGCAAAATATGGCATTGAAAAACTTGTTTTGCACAAAGCGGCCTCCTGGTGGCGCTATAACAGGCCGTTCTGGAAAGTTTGGGGCAGAGGTTCATGGTTGGCATCCAGGGAGTGTGTGTGCAAAATATGGCATCGACCGGGTTAACGGTGGCCGAGATTAGCTGTTCACGGACACACACACACACACACACGGACACACACGCGGACGGACGGAGTGCAAAACATACTCTCCCCACATGCCTTCGGCCTGGTGGAGACAAATATGCCATTAAATGGGGGCACTGTAGTGTATACCAGTGGTTTTCAACCAATGGTGCTTGAGGGGGTGGTTCCAGGTGGTCCCCAGCTAAATGGTGGAGAGTTGGAAACCAAATAATAAACCCTTAATAGATCTTGTTGAGTGTAAAATGAAACCATAGGTTTCATGTTATGCTCTCAATAGTAATAATATTGTTAAACATCTGCATTACTTAATTTACAAGAAGTCTACACAATTAAAGAATGTAGAAGTTTGTGGAAACAATATGCTGTTATCTTAATGCTAATTCCGATTAGCATAGTTAGCTTCTTATCCATGCTACTGCATAGTGGATGGAGTTAGTTTAATGCTAATTCCGATTAGCATAGTTAGCTTCTTATCCATGCTACTGCATAGTGGATGCAGTTAGCTTAATGCTAATTCCGATTAGCATAGTTAGCCCCAATGTCCCCCCATCGAAATGACTTTACATGGGTTAACAGACTTCACATGTAATGTACACCAACAAAAAGTTAACAGTTTAAGCAGCATGGAGAAAAGCCTGGTTACTGAGGCTAGCATGAGCCAAATAAACAGTCCACAACACAATTTCCCCCCCATCAAAATGCAGCTCTAAAATCGAACAATAGCCTATTAACCCACTTATTTTACATGTTTTAACTTCACATTTACAAAAAAAATAAGAAAAGGGAGAGCACAATACCTTTATAATGTCTTGCAAACCATGTGAAGTTGTGAACCAGCCTTCTGCACTGCTCCATCCAAGACGAGAGAATTTGAAATAACGTGTGGGAAAACATACCAGGGTTTTGCAGGAAGTGAGCACCAGGGAATTCTGGGAGTTCTCTTGCGCAATTCTACAAACTACTTAATTCATTCATTTGAATTCATGCAATTTTCTCAGAACGATTTCAGACCTTAAAAACTAATAGATAAAATTAAGTAAGATTAAAATGTAATCATCAGAATAAATATATTGTATTTAACTATAATGAGTGGATTCCATATATAGATATTGTTATGTAATGTTACCTCAAATAATAGGCACAAAATAAAGCAAACAATTATATTGATTACATTTTACTTTAGATATTCAATTAATATTACAATAGAAAAAAATCCTTTCTGACAGTGAACATTAAGTGAGTGTTCCAACAAAGGTGCTCCTTGCTCCTTAGGCTAAGTGGATTTGGATCCATTACTTTTGATATTTTGGTACTTTTACAGTATGTGGAAACTTATTTTTGCCACCCCCTTTATTATCCTTAAATGACGCCTTTGCACCTCTATTAATTAATATCAGCTGGATTGGGCTGGAATGAAAACCTGAATGTCACTGACTGGACAGCAAAGAACAGCAAAGAAAAGAACTTCAAAGAAAAGAAAACAATTGATTTCAGCTGTTATACAATTCCATACATGCATGCAAACATGACCCACTTTAATTACTTAAGTCTAAATTAGTAGCTTAATAGTAGCCTAGTATATGTTATTGTCTTTTTTATGTCCAATGTATTTGTATTTAGTTCATAAACATAAAGTTAACATAATTATAATTAAAGGCATATTTGAAAGGCATTTGAAATTGAATACAAATTTTACTATTCAGGATTCCAATTAAAAAATAGCAACAAAATTATTCAGGATTTCAATTTAAAAATAGCTGATGTACAGAGGTACAGCTCAAAATGCATCGCAGTGCGATGCGTTTTGAGCTTGTAGGTCGGCAATTTTTGCTACGACAGTAATATGCAATGCCAATGTGGCCCTCTGGAGTGAGTGTGGAAATATAGTGGCCCTCTCCATCGTCAAAGTTGCCCACCCCTGATGTAGGCATATAACCAGTATTACTCACAAGTAAGACGCGCAAACGCGGGAAGCGAACGCAGCTCGTGTGTGTGTGGTTGTGTGTGTGTGTGTGTGTGTGTGTGTGTGCTACAGCTGCGCCCTGTGTGTGTGTGTGTGTGTGTGCTACAGCTGCGCCCTGTGTGTGTGTGTGTGTGTGCTACAGCTGCGCCCTCTGGTGGCGGGCGGGTGGTGTAACAGCGGGACAGACACACAGACACACAGACATTCAGCCCTTGCTGTCATAGTAAGTGGCTCACTGCGTTCGCAATTAACATAACACACAACACAATGTGGCCAAATTTGACCGAGGGACTGCCATTGGATTCTTTTGAATTTTCGTTTTTTCATGTCATATGAAAGCAGGGAATCATAGCTTCAAATTGATAGTTGTTCAGTTTGACCCACCAGTTTTGGAGATATGGCTTATAGATTCATGTCTTGCAGAGAAACAGCGAGTTGATGGTGGTCTCTAACATTACACCTAGCTACAGTACATTGCATTTATTTCATATTTACAGACAGACATTCTTATAGACGGATAGACTCCATGCCTTCCTAAATATTTCTAATTTTTGTCCTGGGGACCTGGGGGTCCACAGACCCCACTTTGAAAACCACTGCCTTAGGCTACAATAATCTGAATATAAACAACATCAAGGATAACACAGACAAAGTGCTGTCAGTAGTACAGAATATTTACACAAAAGAACAGCTTTTACATTGTTAATGTACATTATTTTTGTTGATGGAATGATGCTGTATATATAATGGTGGTTTGGTGCAGTGTTGATTTGCATGAAGTGCATGAAGTTCAAGATAACATTTAATCATATTCAAATACATGAAGAATTGATTTGCATTCTTATCCACAGTGTATTTACATGCATGTGTTGAGTATAAACAGGTAAAAGAAAAAGGTTAAACTAAAAAAAAGTAAAGTAAAAAAGTAACTCACTGTGTACATGATAACAAAATATGATGGTCAAATGTGGGTGCCATTTTCAAGATTTGCAAAAGTGGATAGTCTAAGACCAGTCCTGACAAGGTGTTCTGACATTGTTGTTCAGTGAATTTCAATGGCAAGTGGGCCTTTCATTGAGAAGCCAAGGAAAAATGACACTTCAGAGCCTTCAGCTCGTCCACTCAGCTGGCTTCTGAACAGAGGACTGACATCTATCTTTAGATCTGGGATACAGGTGTCTGCCACCAGCATGTTGCCATGCACTCTGCCCGTTGCTCTGTAAAGGAGGTCCTGCACTTGCCTCTCCCTCCAGATTTTGCCATTGTCCCACAGCGAGGCAGTTTGGTCCTGGCCAACCTTGACACATCTCTGGATTTCCCTGAGGTGGATCAGCCCCTCGTAACCTTGTTTCTTCCCCAGGAAGAAATGGACAACAGGATCCTTACCATTGTACATCTCCTTCAGCATCGCATGATATGAGGTTCTCATTTGTGATACATATGATCTCAGATTTTTACACTCTGCAGGCTTTGGCAAGTGATGCTGCTGTGGCCACAAAAGTGCAACTGCAATGAAGTGCAATGGCAAGTTATCACTTAATGGAATCTGTCCATGAAGAACTTGGCAAAGAAAATGAAGAAGATGCTGGTATGGCAGAAGTGCTTGTGATTCAGATTTGATGCAACTTAACACAACATTGGCATAGATAACGTTGACCTGCTCCTTCACACACACAGGGGATGCATTTCTCAGAACATGTTCATATGTTCTGACAATCTTTTCAATCATTTCAGGTGGGGTACTATTGACGAGCAAACTCAAAATCCCAGTGAAAGTATCAGCTCTCCTCTTCTCCAGGAACTGCCTGTGTTGGTGAACCTGCAGCATGAGGTCCATAGTTTTGTTTTTCAGCAGTTCTGAGGAATCTGTCCTGCAGAAAAGATCAGCATATTTTTTGAAGCATCTGAAAAGCTCCCTTTGCACAATCTGATCACGGCCATCCTTTATAGCAAACCTGGAGCCCAAGTTGACAAAGAAATTGTCAAGAAGATCAAAACATGTCTTCATCCTGAACCTGAGGTTATATATAAATCCTCATGGACGCTATTCATGTGAATAATTAAAGCCAGGCTTGGAAAAAATAAACCACAAAATGTCCAGTTGACCACTGGAAAGTAGGAACAGCAGGAATTATACATTGGTCACCTGAAGGGGAGACAAAAATACAAGCTGTTCTCAGTTGAACACAAGCCTATACCATTTGTACAGAGTTAAAATAAAAAAAATACAATATAAATTGGGGGACCCAGAGAGAAAATATGCCATTAAATGGGGGCACTGTAGTGTATACCAGTGGTTTTCAACCAATGGTGCTTGAGGGGGTGGTTCCAGGTGGTCCCCAGCTAAATGGTGGAGAGTTGGAAACCAAATAATAAACCCTTAATAGATCTTGTTGAGTGTAAAATGAAACCATAGGTTTCATGTTATGCTCTCAATAGTAATAATATTGTTAAACATCTGCATTACTTAATTTACAAGAAGTCTACACAATTAAAGAATGTAGAAGTTTGTGGAAACAATATGCTGTTATCTTAATGCTAATTCCGATTAGCATAGTTAGCTTCTTATCCATGCTACTGCATAGTGGATGGAGTTAGTTTAATGCTAATTCCGATTAGCATAGTTAGCTTCTTATCCATGCTACTGCATAGTGGATGCAGTTAGCTTAATGCTAATTCCGATTAGCATAGTTAGCTTCTTATCCATGCTACTGCATAGTGGATGCAGTTAGCTTAATGCTAATTCCGATTAGCATAGTTAGCCCCAATGTCCCCCCATCGAAATGACTTTACATGGGTTAACAGACTTCACATGTAATGTACACCAACAACAAGTTAACAGTTTAAGCAGCATGGAGAAAAGCCTGGTTACTGAGGCTAGCATGAGCCAAATAAACAGTCCACAACACAATTTCCCCCCCATCAAAATGCAGCTCTAAAATCGAACAATAGCCTATTAACCCACTTATTTTACATGTTTTAACTTCACATTTACAAAAAAAATAAGAAAAGGGAGAGCACAATACCTTTATAATGTCTTGCAAACCATGTGAAGTTGTGAACCAGCCTTCTGCACTGCTCCATCCAAGACGAGAGAATTTGAAATAAAGTGTGGGAAAACATACCAGGGTTTTGCAGGAAGTGAGCACCAGGGAATTCTGGGAGTTCTCTTGCGCAATTCTACAAACTACTTAATTAATTCATTTGAATTCATGCAATTTTCTCAGAACGATTTCAGACCTTAAAAACTAATAGATAAAATTAAGTAAGATTAAAATGTAATCATCAGAATAAATATATTGTATTTAACTATAATGAGTGGATTCCATATATAGATATTGTTATGTAATGTTACCTCAAATAATAGGCACAAAATAAAGCAAACAATTATATTGATTACATTTTACTTTAGATATTCAATTAATATTACAATAGAAAAAAATCCTTTCTGACAGTGAACATCAAGTGAGTGTTCCAACAAAGGTGCTCCTTGCTCCTTAGGCTAAGTGGATTTGGATCCATTACTTTTGATATTTTGGTACTTTTACAGTAAGTGGAAACTTATTTTTGCCACCCCCTTTATTATCCTTAAATGACGCCTTTGCACCTCTATTAATTAATATCAGCTGGATTGGGCTGGAATGAAAACCTGAATGTCACTGACTGGACAGCAAAGAACAGCAAAGAAAAGAACTTCAAAGAAAAGAAAACAATTGATTTCAGCTGTTATACAATTCCATACATGCATGCAAACATGACCCACTTTAATTACTTAAGTCTAAATTAGTAGCTTAATAGTAGCCTAGTATATGTTATTGTCTTTTTTATGTCCAATGTATTTGTATTTAGTTCATAAACATAAAGTTAACATAATTATAATTAAAGGCATATTTGAAAGGCATTTGAAATTGAATACAAATTTTACTATTCAGGATTCCAATTAAAAAATAGCAACAAAATTATTCAGGATTTCAATTTAAAAATAGCTGATGTACAGAGGTACAGCTCAAAATGCATCGCAGTGCGATGCGTTTTGAGCTTGTAGGTCGGCAATTTTTGCTACGACAGTAATATGCAATGCCAATGTGGCCCTCTGGAGTGAGTGTGGAAATATAGTGGCCCTCTCCATCGTCAAAGTTGCCCACCCCTGATGTAGGCATATAACCAGTATTACTCATTAACATAACACACAACACAATGTGGCCAAATTTGACCGAGGGACTGCCATTGGATTCTTTTGAATTTTCGTTTTTTCATGTCATATGAAAGCAGGGAATCATAGCTTCAAATTGATAGTTGTTCAGTTTGACCCACCAGTTTTGGAGATATGGCTTATAGATTCATGTCTTGCAGAGAAACAGCGAGTTGATGGTGGTCTCTAACATTACACCTAGCTACAGTACATTGCATTTATTTCATATTTACATGTCGATTTCAGATCTGACACTGCCTGTGCTATTATAACTCATTAAAAAAAAAGGGAAAAAAAGTTTTTCTCCTC
The DNA here is from genome assembly GCF_964188405.1 of Protomyctophum parallelum. Lineage (NCBI taxonomy): Eukaryota > Metazoa > Chordata > Actinopteri > Myctophiformes > Myctophidae > Protomyctophum > Protomyctophum parallelum. The sequence continues at coordinate 16,142,667 of NC_139707.1, forward strand.
TGGTGAAAAGCTGGAGGTTAGCATGCTCATCTTTATCACACATTAAAGTGAATAACTGAGTTATAATTACATCCAGATTACCTGTGTCATCGACAAGAAATGATATCGATCAGTCAGCCATATCCCGGTCAATAACCATCTCTGAGACTGAGGCGCCCACATGTGTTGATTTTTCATAATGCAAAAGCTACACGTGTACTTTGTAGGCCTACACTATCTTCTGCTTGTCTGTATCTTATTCTTAACCAAAGACTGTTCTACCACGGTTACGGTTATATATAAATCCTCATGGACGCTATTCATGTGAATAATTAAAGCCAGGCTTGGAAAAAATAAACCTCATCCCTAGTTTTGAATGAACAGTGTTTACAAAACACTGACGTTTTCCCTGTAGCCACAAATCGAAGAGGAAGATACATGTGACAACATATGGTAATTAATTACCTTACATGCAGTGACGATCTCGTTTGATTTGTATGGAGTTACATTTGTAACCAAACAAAATAATAATATTTGGGATATGTCGGGGCCAGCTGCATGGCCCAAAATGATGGGTTACAGCAGGTGTAATGCAGGTAATCAGCAGTACGTTGCCAGATTTAGCCAGAGAAACACGTGCCCTGCAGTTCTATGTAGATATATTTTCAAAAAAATAGCACAAAATATTTCCAAATAGTCCCCCCGGCATTTATTTCACAAAATCGACTTTGACCATGGTTAAAAAGAACCAGGCAGATTTTTATATGTTATAAGAGTTTTATTTATTTTGTCTTAAACCCCACTGATTTCGAAAACAGAAATTAAAGTGGGCGTACTTTTTTCGGCAATAGTACGGAGCCTCGGAGTGACCATTGAGAGAAAGAATATATATTAAATTGAGTTAAGTTACAGGCGTTCAAGTTAACTTAATAACTTAGCTTAACTTAGTTAGTTAATATTACTAACTGAGGCTACTGAGAGGCGAGCGCTCAAGTTACTTTGAGCGCTTAAGTTAATAATATTTTTTTCCTCTCTCTCAATGGCCACTCCGGGGCTCCGTGTAGATTTGAAGTGTCCATTTGAAGTGTCCGGCTGTCCGCCCCCTTTTCTCAGACCAGGTGCAGTGGTAAATTAATGAAAATGGCTAACTCCAAACAGCCCCAAAGATAGTTGTCGGGCAAGGTTTCAGCTGATGACCAATGACATCTATTATAAATGTCTATTATGAAATTTAAGTAAAATATTTTGTCACATAAAATATATACAGTATCTGAACAAAACTTAGTGAAGATACTTATAGATAGATATCTTTATTATCCCACGGGGGAAATCAGTCGCCCAAAGGCGTGCACAGCAGTTAAGGTTACAACATACAAGTAAGAATAAAGATTAAAGAAAGTACTGTAGTATACAGAAGAAACAAGGCAGAGGGAAAAAGCAAGGTGCATCAATAAACAATAAAATAATAATAATAAATAATAAACAGTGCAAACAAGGATAAACAAAAACAGGTATAGTCGATCAGTGCGTCATAATAAAGTGTATCACTGCGTCTCATCATAGGAAAAACAAGACAAATAAAGTGCAAAGACAAACAAAAAAGTGTCCATTAGTCAGTGCAAGAAAGCGTGAGAAACCAGGTTATGCTTTGATTGTCTTAGCCAAGCGGCCGTTGTGCCGTCTCTGACAGACAGACAGACAGACAGACAGACAGACAGACATTCTTATAGACGGATAGACTCCATGCCTTCCTAAATATTTCTAATTTTTGTCCTGGGGACCTGGGGGTCCACAGACCCCACTTTGAAAACCACTGCCTTAGGCTACAATAATCTGAATATAAACAACATCAAGGATAACACAGACAAAGTGCTGTCAGTAGTACAGAATATTTACACAAAAGAACAGCTTTTACATTGTTAATGTACATTATTTTTGTTGATGGAATGATGCTGTATATATAATGGTGGTTTGGTGCAGTGTTGATTTGCATGAAGTGCATGAAGTTCAAGATAACATTTAATCATATTCAAATACATGAAGAATTGATTTGCATTCTTATCCACAGTGTATTTACATGCATGTGTTGAGTATAAACAGGTAAAAGAAAAAGGTTAAACTAAAAAAAAGTAAAGTAAAAAAGTAACTCACTGTGTACATGATAACAAAATATGATGGTCAAATGTGGGTGCCATTTTCAAGATTTGCAAAAGTGGATAGTCTAAGACCAGTCCTGACAAGGTGTTCTGACATTGTTGTTCAGTGAATTTCAATGGCAAGTGGGCCTTTCATTGAGAAGCCAAGGAAAAATGACACTTCAGAGCCTTCAGCTCGTCCACTCAGCTGGCTTCTGAACAGAGGACTGACATCTATCTTTAGATCTGGGATACAGGTGTCTGCCACCAGCATGTTGCCATGCACTCTGCCCGTTGCTCTGTAAAGGAGGTCCTGCACTTGCCTCTCCCTCCAGATTTTGCCATTGTCCCACAGCGAGGCAGTTTGGTCCTGGCCAACCTTGACACATCTCTGGATTTCCCTGAGGTGGATCAGCCCCTCGTAACCTTGTTTCTTCCCCAGGAAGAAATGGACAACAGGATCCTTACCATTGTACATCTCCTTCAGCATCGCATGATATGAGGTTCTCATTTGTGATACATATGATCTCAGATTTTTACACTCTGCAGGCTTTGGCAAGTGATGCTTCTGTGGCCACAAAAGTGCAACTGCAATGAAGTGCAATGGCAAGTTATCACTTAATGGAATCTGTCCATGAAGAACTTGGCAAAGAAAATGAAGAAGATGCTGGTATGGCAGAAGTGCTTGTGATTCAGATTTGATGCAACTTAACACAACATTGGCATAGATAACGTTGACCTGCTCCTTCACACACACAGGGGATGCATTTCTCAGAACATGTTCATATGTTCTGACAATCTTTTCAATCATTTCAGGTGGGGTACTATTGACGAGCAAACTCAAAATCCCAGTGAAAGTATCAGCTCTCCTCTTCTCCAGGAACTGCCTGTGTTGGTGAACCTGCAGCATGAGGTCCATAGTTTTGTTTTTCAGCAGTTCTGAGGAATCTGTCCTGCAGAAAAGATCAGCATATTTTTTGAAGCATCTGAAAAGCTCCCTTTGCACAATCTGATCACGGCCATCCTTTATAGCAAACCTGGAGCCCAAGTTGACAAAGAAATTGTCAAGAAGATCAAAACATGTCTTCATCCTGAACCTGAGGTCGTAAAGAAAGCCCTCAAACTCTTTGAGAATCCAGTAGTAGGCTTTGTGTTTATTGCGCCTGCGATCGCATGTCTCCATGTCCTGAATAGTAATATCATTAGAGAACACTCTTGCCATTACATCATGACGGACATCTTCAAAAGAAAATATGGGTGTCTTTTCTAGCATCTCAATGACGATTACATCAACCTGAATTTCTCCAAGACACCCTGAAAAATTGAAAGGGCACGAATCTGTCTTCCTCTGTAACCGCTGCACAGACTCCTTTTTCGCAAGGTCATGTGTTTCCTTGAAGGCATCTGTTGCTGCCTGGCCCATTTTGAGATATGTTTTCATCTTTTCAGGTGTAATAGGAATCTCTTTGTCAGATGCAATTGCACTCTTCAACTTGTGCTTGATAACTTGTGCAGATGTGTCTGCAATATATGAGCTATCTCTTGAATGATCTTTTGCAGTCCGTGCCCAATCCTCCGCCTCTTTGAAATCCTTTTTCTTCAGGTAATAGTACCTCGATAGTAACTGAGCAATGATGGCATCTTTTTGAAATCTTTTAGATGCATTCAGCAGAACCATCTCTTCCAACCCAGGAGTTTCCTTTTCAATATCATGAATTAGTGGAGAGAAACGAGACATCTCTTCCTCAACTGAATGAGGTCTCTTCACCAGCATGACGTGAACATCCTGCATGAGTCGGTCTTTGCCTTGTGTGCAATCATAAAGCTTGTCTGTGGTGAGCAGTAGATTGATAATCTCAGCCTTATGTATGTTGTATTTTGTTGTAAGCTCCTGCAAACAATGCAGAGCAATACTTGCGTGGATCATCTTCACAGCCTTGTACACAACGTTGTCTTCAACTGAAATGATATTAATCAGAGTGGAAAACTTCCCAAATCCATCTTCAGTTCTGACAGATCCACAATAAGGCTTGGGCTGAAGTCCAAGGAACTCTTCACAGAGAGAGACAGAGAGTGATGCACCCTTGCGGTATTTGCTCATCAGAACTAAAACAGCAATAAGCTGTGCAGGCTTCTGATTAATGCTAAAACCTTTGAGGGTGTTTCGAGCCACACCTTGAACATATTCTTGAGAAAAGTTCTTTTTCATGATCATGAACCCATAGAAGGTTTCAGCATTTTTGTGGGTTTTTTCAATTTCCTTGAGTTTTTGCTCAAACTGTTGCTGCTCTGTTTCAGAGAGATTGTTGCCAATGAACACCTTCTCATCAGTTGATTCAGACTGTTCCTCTGCTCTCATGCAGTTTAGTATAATTACCAGTGGGGATCTGGCCTGGATGTCTTTCTTAATGCATGCTTCTTCAACAAGCTGCTGCAATTGAAATACTTTGTCCATTTCCTCAAAGTCATCAATCATTAACAGGACAGGGATCCGAGGTAACTGCTCCCCATGGTCATACGTCAGAAGGCTGACAATGTGGGCGGCAGCTTCAGCCAAGTCAGCCTTGCTGTCTTTTAAAACAGCACATCGGTAGTCATCTTTTAGAGCCCAGAGTATGTGCATGGCCAATGTTGTTCCGCCACATCCAGGCACGTGCATGAGACTGAAGGACACGCAAGCTTTTGACAAGGAACGCAAACTTGGTATGATCGTTTTAATGATTAAGTCAAACTGGTCTCGTCTGATAAATGGCATAGATCCAGGCTGCTCAGAGAAAAAGAAGTTCCACCATTCCGCCTTTTCACCTCTGTAGAAGTTTTCTTCTTTGAGGACCTGGTCCACGGTTCCGCCCTCACACTGGTTTACACACAGGATATCTAAAGTGTTCAGAGTGCGCTCTGCTTTCTTTTCCAAAAGCACTTTGCTGCCTCCGCCACAGGCCAGGAAACGATTTGCTCTGCGGTTTTTTGAAAAAAGACTAAGAATGGTACCACTGACTTCTGAAAAACTGAGCTCACAGATGCACCTTCCAGAAATATTGATTCCACAGCGAGCTTCAACCAGGTCCTTCCAGCAGTTGGAATCATTTTCATTTTCACAGATGCAAAGGATTTGCTCTGCACCTCTGAGTTCCTGCCAGAAGATGCTGAAGGTCTCTACAAGAGGGTCCATCTTCTCGCTTACAGTGGACAAGAGTAGAAAAACGACAAGGAATCTCTTTTGTGTAAGTATATCCTTCCGACACAAGAATGAAATTACATCTCGAACTGAGGCTCCCTTGTCCATCAACCAGTCTTCTGTGTCTGATGGTGGCTCATCATTTAAACCTCCATTGCATAACACCCAGCTGGTGTTTCTTGTCAATTTCAACTTGCATGCAATGTCTTCAACAGCTTCTGTGATTTTATATTGTCCTGGGAAATGGACGTTTACTGCCATCTGCTCATCAAAGTACTTCTGCAGCCCATGTTTTGCTGATTCAGGATCAAAGTCCAAAACAGCTGTTGGGTTCAGTTCCTGAAGGAATGCAAGTGATTCCAACTGGATTGGATGTGATTTGTTTGTTACTATCACATACTGTTCAAAGTGTGACTTATCTAGGGAGCCAGTCCCACCTGTTATCATCTGGCTCAATCTGGAGCCATGGAAACTGGTTTGAACCATTTTGAGGTGTTCCTCCTCTGCTTGATTTCTGAGTTGCGATAGCTGTGCCACACTGTGAACAAATTGGTCGTACTCTACCATGGGTTTTGCAAAGGATGTTGGTGCAAGGAGATCTCTACTGCTGCTTCCGTCACGGACAAAGAACTGTTTCTGTTTCATTTCAACATTGCCTGTGTCCTTAACTTTGGTCTTCCTCTTTGCCGTCCTGGTATCCAGACTGAAAACATGGTAGATGTCCTCTTTACAGATACTGTAGTTAGGTACAATGTCCACTTCTATCACGCACTTATAAGACGACGTCATGTTCTGATTGAGAACCTCCACAAAACGGGGAGGCTTGATGCACCTTGATGCAGTGGTCTTGTGTTTATGCTCAAAGTGGCCCTCAATGCTATGTTTCAAGGCATTTGCAAATGCCTCTTTGTCACTGACAGTCACTCCCAACACCTGACCATGTTCAAACTCAGGCTTGTCTCCTACACCAAAATGGATGGTTCCATTGGTTCGACTGTTCATGCACGCTGCTGCAAACCTAATCACCTCAAAAGTAAACTTGTTTAATTTGCTTTCCTCTGTGGTATGGACGTAAGCTTTGTACTCGTGACAGGGTTGGATGAGGTCTGTGGCACCTGATTCTATAATATCAAGAACGCTGTTCTCTATGTACCTACATGTGTCATGGTATCTCTGAAAAGGGTATGGCTTGCATGGTCTACCAGTCTGGCTTCCAGAGCCTGATGCCTGCTCTTTCCTCAACTTCAAAAGCTCATCTCTGGCACGAATGATCAGCTTTGTAGGGCCAAAGGTTATACCCAACTCTTTAAAATCAGACTGTTCTAAAAGTAAAAGACTATATCCATTAATGTCCTGCTGAAGTAAAATGTCTGCAAATTCAGCATCAATGCCAGCCTCCTTGAGAGCCCAATTTCTGACTTGATGTTTACTCCAATCCTTGATGTCAGCCGACAGATTCTCCTCTTCACTCTAAAACAAAAGGTTTCATCTCACTTAATCCAAATTATGGAATAGTATTGTTTTAAGTTGATGTTAGTGATAAAAAGCAGTGTGACATTTTACTTTCATTACATTTCACACTTCTGAGGTCATGTTGACACTACTCTGGCTTTTGTGTTCCAAATTAAATTAAATTGCTTGATTAAATATTTAGACATTTTATATTAACATGTTCACATAACTTCAAACTCCATGTTAACCATGTTTGACTCGTTGAAATCTACTAATCAAATGATTCCCAAGCGCGGCGCACGCTGCAGCTCACCGCTCCTTGGCTGCGGCTCGCCGCTCCAAGAGATGGGTCAAATGCGGAGAACAAATTTCACTGCGGTAACGTGTGACAAATCGTATGACTTTGACTTTGAAAACACGTTCCTGCTTCTGATGACTGAGATTGCCATAATGCACGCCATTCATTTTTCAATGACCTTTTTTCATTCCCCCTCTCCCAATTTAAAAAAACAAATTGTTAGCATGGAATTTGAAGTTGAATTAACACTATAAACCTCCTCAAACCCACCAAGACGAAGGCGTGTCAGATCAAATTAATATAAACATAATGAATCAAGCAACTAAACTGTCTGATGTGCTGACATTAAAATGACCCCAGTTGTGCTTTAAAGAGAAATAACCCTTTAACCATTATTATAGTATAGCTCCAGTATGTAGAATTATTGCCTCAATACAGTATATCAGTAAGTATCAAATTAATATTCAAAACTAAATAAAAAACTATCTGTAGAAAAGTTAAACCATCCCTGAGAAATCATCACTATATGTAACATTTTCATGAATAAAATGTTGCCCAATATACTGGTTGTATTTTGGCTCCTGCTCTATTAAGACATTTAGATCGGGTCAAAGGTCTTAGACACAGATCTGACACAAGTTTTGACTTGCACAGGAAACTGAGTTGAAATAACCTTCCTCTTCTAACCCGGGATAGAAGAGGAAAGTTAAATGCAGCTTTAAATCATAATGCGGTAATGTACCTTTATTGCGTATTGATTCTCCATTATTTCCTCCATCCACTCACATCAATTGGATCATATCAAAGCTGAAAATACAAAAAGAAGAATTTTTCTTTTTTTAATGATGTTTTGGAATTTCTGCCACCATCAAGAGCACCAAGGTTAGAATACATTAGGGGCTGACCTCAAGTAGATTTGGGGGCTGAGCGGTGAAGGGACATATATTTTAGATTAAATGTGGTCACATCTAGGGCACTCCAAATACCTGATTTTTGTTTTACAACATTATACGACTACTGCTAACATTTCATTCAATTTAAAATGACAGTTTTTAATAATATAGAGCACCGAAGTCTGACGTCACTTTCAGTAGAGGGCGCCAATACACAGGTTCATGTATTTTTTATTTGCATTGTAATCCCCATAGGGCGATCACCCCGGCGATCACCCCCGGCGATCACCCCGGCCTTTTCACTCATATGGATATGAAGCATCGACTGAAGGTGGAAATGTACAAATATACCCAAAGAGTAACAAAATAAGCGTTATAAACGAGTCAAACAACCCAGAGACTACATTTCCGGGTAGGTGGGGTTGCTGCATCTGCCCGTCGCACAACAGAAACTGAATGTTAATTAAGTTTATTTTTATTTTATTGATATTTAATGTTTCGTGGTTAGTACGAGTCGAGTCACCACCAGCTGAGCTTACGTCAACAAGGAATCTCAGGAACGCAATGTGTTGACAGCTGGGCGTGACGTATATTAGCAGCGGCATTGCCTTCATATGTAGTTTCAAGGCTTTTGCGGCCACATTAATTCCATTTTCTTCAGAAACTGGCTGTATCAAATATGAATGGACATCATTAACGACGCACAGCCACTCCCCTGACAGAAAGGCCGGGGTGGTCGGCAGTGTTGGGCATCGTTACTTTCTAAAGTAACGTCGTTAGGTTACTGGATTACTGCCCATGAAAATAATCCCTTACCGTTACAGATTACCTTCTGAGAAAAGTAACAAGTTAGATTATTTTCCGTTATTTTCCGTTACCAGACAATTAAAACCCATTTTTAATGCTTGCGCAGGTAGGCTATTAGGCTACTGCCTACCGTCATTGCGCCGCATTATTACGGCCCTAATTAACTCTATGGTTAAAAACGAGAATGATACACACCATGAACTGACCATAGACAATATCCCCTTTACAGCTCTCTCTTTATTAACGAATATAATTCGCCACAATCGCCAGTCTATACACGTAGGACTGGACAGAAAGGCTGTTGCGCTGCGCTCCAACCAGCCAACAGCGCACATGATGCCCTCTCCACGGCGCGCACCGCGGCGCATGAACAACACCACCACCACCACCGTGGACCGACGTATGAACTAGATAGTTTATAAGAAATGGCACGGCGGCCATCCTTGCAGGCAGTGACAGACAGTAACGGAATGAGAATCCTGTAACCTGTTATTTTGGGGGGGGCATTGATGATGAATGTTACTATTAAACTTAAACAATTCATTAAACTAGTACTCACCTAATGACGCAGCCACGGAGGATCTACCATGTATAACGTAATTCCAAAGTGTTTAGCCTACATTGTTTAAGTCAAAGACGCATGCGGTTTTTACTTTGGCTTAAAGCATGTTGTTATTATTATTCCGCATAGAGTATATTCCACCACCACCACCGGCACTGTCATAGTAGCTGGCTACAACCGAAACAACTTCCTCTTCCTCTTCAAAATAAAAGCTACTTGTAACAATACTTTTATTTCTTAAGTGAACTTACAGGATGTAGTAGACGCAGGATGTATAGTAGGCTATACTATGCGCTGCGCATTGGGGCTTGGGAAGATAAATCACACAGATATGAAGGCAGGAGAAATAGACTCCGGGCAGTCGGGGCTTTATTATTTTTAAATCTTGCACACAAAATGAACAGGGACACATTATAGTAACGGGACTACTGTTTTGGAAAAGTAACTAAGTAACTAACTACTAAATTGCAAAACTAACTAGTTAGTTTATTCCGTTACCAATAAAAGTAGTCCCTTACATAACGCCGTTATTAATAGCGCCGTTACACCCAACACTGGTGGTCGGTTTATTTTTCAAACACAGTTCTTATATGAAGCGACCTAAAATCCCCCTATGGAGACTACAATGCAAATAAAAAGTACATGAACCTGGGGACTGACGCCCTCTACTGACAGTGACGTCAGGACTTCGGTGCTCTATTACAAAGTGGAAAAATACATGCAGGACAATAATATAAAATCAAATAATTGTCTTAACATTCTTATATTGATTCATGTACAAGATCACATTGTGTAGATTATGATGCACCATTCAGTGTGAATTGTGACTTTGTATTAACTTGACAGACTACAATGCTACGTAGCATCCTTTGCTTACCTCACTTATAAAAGTCATATTTACTGGAATCATAACGTTTTTAAATTTCCACTGCAATGGAAGATTTTTTTCCATAGTCTAACTGACCCTCAGACTTGCCTCAGAAATGTAAAAAAATGCTCTTAATTAAAATGTTGTCAAGTGGCCATGATATAAGTGCAACGACACACTCCAAGCTGTCCTCACCTTTGCCTCATACAGAGGGCAGCTTGTCATGCATTAAAAATAAAACATAAACGCACAGAAACCTAATTATATGGTTAGTCAGTAGTTTGAAAAGTTTTGTTGTTCCTTTCTGCAACAAGCAATACTGTTTGTATTTATTTGCAAGAGAGCTAGCTAACCACAGTAGACAATTATGTAAGGTGTAATGTTGTATGTTAGCTGCATATACATTTATTCAAATTATACCTTAACTTCCTTGTGCACTGAACTGGCATAGTAGCTGTGTCATCTTGTCTCAAACGTAGATATTAAGCAAACCTGAAAGGAATCAAATTCTATTAATATGATAATATCAAAATGTATCAACAGAAATTGTCTTCTAAACATTGTGATGCATGTGATGTAAGCTACAGTACACTGCCTATGCATCCAATGACTATTAAGCTTTTTAAGCATACTTATTTACATTATAATCAACTTATAACACTGAAAACCATAATACTGTTTGTAAGAGAGGTAGCTTAGCCACAGTAGACAAAAATACATCTGTAATGGTGTATGTTAACTGCATACAATGTTATTCAAATTGTACCTTTGATTGGTTGAGATTGGATACTATAGTTAACCAGTTTAGTAACAGTATATGTAGTACAGTCAAAGGTTATGCTAAAAGGGTAACACAAAAAGCCCCAGGGGGCTTGTTTCCATTGTGGTCCATTATACTCAATTCATCAGTAGGCCTAATACATACAAATGCAATACAATAGAATACAATAGATATTGGTAGAAAACTCAGTAGCATAAAAAGGTATATTTACAGAGGAAGGAGGGGCCGGAGACAGAGGATGCTACTAACTACCAATGTGTTCAAAGGGGTTAAACTGTGCTCAATTGTATTTTGAGGTCAGCCATTCCTTTAGGTTATTTTGAGACAACCAGGTATAGTCTGGTGACCACCGGAGAGACGGGTGACAGCCGGAATGTAGACGGCACCCGGGTGAGCAGTATGGGTTAGCGCCCCAGCCTGTGTCCTCCGTGAGGAGGAAGCCCAACAAACCCTCGTGAGGCCTTTAAGAGGGCCATTCAAGCCGAAAGCCTTCTTGCTCGGGTGGAGTCTGCTGAACCATTGCGTCTTAGGAATCCACCACTCCTGAATGAAGTGTGTGGTGCTGGGACTCTGGTGCAACGCACAGGTCCTGGGCCTGGTGAGAGCAGGAGTGGACCTGGTGAGACGTAGGAGGGGCCCGGATAGGAGTCAACCCACAGAGCCTAGTCCTTCCATGCGCCAGAAGCATACCTCCCAGCCCTGGCAGAGTAGTTCTGGAGTAGTTCCAACGGATTGTGTGGCCTTGGTCTTTCCCTAATGGGACTGATCGAGGGTAGCTACTGGGACTTAAGTCGGGAATGGTCACCCCGGCTGGGTCGCCTGAGTGAGGGGTATGATGTTCGCGAGACCATAAACTCTGATGACCTTGGGATACATCACTGAGGATACATCCCAGGTGCATCCATGCGATGTTTTTTGTTATTATTGAGTTTGGGTAGGGATATCGATTTCTAAGGGGTGGACAATATAAATGGCCCAGCGGCACAGATGTTTTGAACCGTCAGTGGCTCACAACATCAGCCTGATGGCCTAAAAGTCTAATATCTCCCCCAAGTCATAGGGAATTACCTTTGGCTTAGTTAGTGGTTAAGATGTTGGCTTTCCACGCGGGAGACTCTCGGGCGTTAATTAGGTTGACTTTCAGTTTCATAATCACCTTTGATGACATTCTTATTATTTATTTTACTGGAAAGTTTATTACCCAAAAATACCACCTGAAATAGCTTACCTCTTCTTTGTTTGTGATTATGTCACCAACTCTGACTGTAAAGCCTTACGGTCCTTGTCCACTGAGCTGGCATAGTGGTTGTGTCATCTTTTCCCAAAAGTAGATGAGCAAACCTGAAAGAGAAGTATAACAATGAATCAACAGTAATTGTCTTCTAAACCTTGCTTTATAAACATAATTCCTACATTATAATCAACTTGTAGGCCTAATACTGTAGAATTAGTTATAAGAACTAATAATGCTTTATAACAATCTATAAAGCATTGTATAGTATAAATTCATTTTAATAATCTTAACACTGTATAATAAATTACAGTTACAAACACTCAATCATAACATATTATAAAGCCTGCCCTAAATAATGACTTATAAGGTCAAATATATTATTGGTCACTCACATACATTTTCTTTTAGCCAGGAACATTGTTTTATTATAATCATAGTGGTAAAGCATCATAATAATTATATAATGCTTCATATTATTTATTTTCACTGTTATAATGCATTAGCCTACTTTTGTGTGTGTACTTCAAGCTTGTACATGTGCTATTTTGAACATTTAAAAATAAATCTTGGAAGTGTTACGCATATAAATCATTTGTAGACACAGCCTCAGGTCTTAATGGGTTACTGGGGGTATGGAACGCAGAAATCACGCATGGGGCGTGAACTATATCAGTGTCAAAGAGACTGAAGCAATAACCAGTAGTAGAGCCGAGTAGGACTATTACTATTAACCAGTGTTGCAGACTCTATTTTTGTTTTTCTTCAACTATCAATGTCACACTGATTGTTTCAACATTTCAAGCACTGTTGGCCTATTACTTCGCATTTTATAGCCTACAGCCCTACATCAAGACAAATCCACTCTGGATGATGTCAGCCACCCACTGCACAGCACTTTATTCTCAGAGTCAGAAGGTTTTTTAGCACAGGCAGGGGGGGGGGTGGTCACCACTCACCATAGGCTTATAAAGTTATAGGCTATCTGTTACATTAGTGTTTTTCTTTTCTATGTGCTAACTGCGTTATTCTTTAACTTATTATAACTTATACCTTTTTACTGCTGCATTTTTTGCCCTGAAACATGACTGTCATGATTATCATGACCCATTTAACCATATAATGCATTTGGATGGCATAAATCTGCAAATTCAGTGTCTTGAATGAGATGTGCTGTGAGTTTGCATATCTGCTATTTTCCAGCATAGGACCGTTGCAGTATAAACAAGTATAAACAAGGCTTTAGGATTTATAAGTCGTTTTTAGAATCCTCCTCCTCAGCAGCATATCCACGGATATCCCAAGGTTATCCAAATTGATTGATTGATTGAAATATTTATTAACAGTTTGGAGAATTACAGTACATTTCAAGCACAAACTCAATACAAAGACTGTTAACTGTGAGTGGACGACCCAATTAAGCGTTACACTTGTTTACAACAGGGTCCACCATGTTCAATTCATCAAAACATTTAGAGACGTACAAATAGACACTTAAATATATTATGCCGTGCATATCCACGACATGCCTATTCCCACTATAGGCTGAGGAAGAAATGCCACTTGACAGTTTTCAAATCAGCCTCATGGTGGCGCTACAACAGGCCAAGTTGCGTCTCACACACGCACACACACACACACACACACACACACACACACACACACACACACACACACAAAATAAAAAATAGAATGCAGTAGCCGCTACTGCATTCTATTTTTTTTTTTTTTTTTTTTTACAGATGTAGGCAGCAGCATAGTTCATTTTTATACTGGAGTTTGGAGCTGTTGAACAAAACAAAATTATTTCTGGATTAATAAAGTACCTATGTAGTATCTATCTATCTATCTATCTATCTATCTATCTATCTATCTATCTACCTACCTCAAACTAATCTAATCGCATCATGTTTCGCCAATGTTTTTGATGAATAAAATATAGCCCAATATAGCCTATTCAATAAACTTTTGTAAAACAAAACAACAACAAAAGTTAAATCTAATCAAATCCTTATCGCATGTCAAACTGTCAGATAGTGTAGCTACTGTAATGTATAGCCTAGGTTAGGTTTCTTTATCACCTTCTCCTGGAGAGTGCTTTGACATTTAGGAGAAGAAACGGACGGACTCCAGGACATGTTATAATGATAAACATGTCATTACATTCCCTGGCTACATTTTTAAAAAGAAAGAAAAGAATGGTAAATTAGCTACTTACTATTTTATTCAGGGAGAGTCGTTCGGAATTCTTGCGATCGATGCAGGACTTTGCAGAGGAGGATGCTGAATGCTGACTGCTGAGTGATCACTTAGTTCCACTTCCAGCTTTGAGGTCGTTTCACAGGAAAACGAAACTTAGAGGAGTGGAAAGTTCTAGAAGATTCTCGAATGTTTTCCACACCCCCCTCTATCAAAACACAATAAAAATGTGGGAGATTTTCAGCAGTGGGAGGCGTGTCTGCATGGTGGACGGCAACACATTTTGGTAGTTATGGAAATCAATGCAGACTGCAGTGTAGAGCCTCGGCCAGTAAGCAAAGTTACCATGTTTACCCAGGTTGACTAAGCTCAATAACTTGTTTACAGCCAGACCCTGCTCATAGAACATTTCATGGTAGGGCCGGGTTCAATGCCTTGCTCAAGGGCACTTCAGCGGTGGTAATCAGTAGGCTAGACAAACAGAATAAACACTATCTTTGAATTAATTAATGCATTTGATTTGCTGGAGTGGGTGGGCTGTTCAGCACTTTTTCTATTTAGCCTATATTATTATTTATGATTATTATTATTTGGCTGTTAATATTTTTCAAATATTATAGCTACAACGGAAGATAACTCACACACGCACGAGAACGTGACCTATCTGACCGTTCCTTGTCGACTTAGCCCTGAAACATGACTGTCATGAGCGTTGTGAACCATGGCTATTGTCGACTATAACCTTGGCTTAACAGAGGAAGAGAGAGTATATGACCTCTGTGTAGACTATGGCTACAACACTCATTAAATGCTTAATTTTATTTTTATTTTATTAAACTGATATAGACATTTTCACACAATAATCTAAATAAAATGTTCTGTTGTAGTGCTTGTGAATACCAACTTTAATAGCTGACAGAAAGAAAGAAAAAAAAAAACAGGAAATAAACATAGGGCAGTGTTGCCTAGCAACAGAGTTCCACTGACAAGGTAATAGGCTAGTAGTTCTAGGGCACAAAATCAGTTTAAAACTTTAACCCTATTTTTGCTTCAGCTGTTAAAAAAATTGCAGATTTACAAAATCACAACGCGTCTCATATTGCTTGCTACTGTTGAATGTATCTAATAAATTTTCTGATATGTACTGAGTGAATATTTTAACAACACAAATACTGTATGGTGGTGGTGGTGGTGGTGGTGGTGGGGGGGGGGGGGGGGGTGATGGGAGTGTGGCCAAATACATACAATGTACGTATGTGTGTGATATAGCCTAATTATATTAACGCTGTGATCTTGTAGGCTAAAAACATTGAAATGCTTTCATTGTTTTAATGGTCTTATAAGATTGTATTAATTAAAAATACATTCCAGATTAAACTCGCAGGTTGTTCAAGTGGAACCACATGTTGTACACTCGTATGTGGGACAGTGCTGGAAATACTGCATCCAAGATAATATCATTCCTATGCATCTGTGTTTTCCTGTAAAATGACTAGACTGTTTTAATCTCAAATTGGCCTGATGAATATGGAGTTCACACATACGAGTGTAAAATTATGATACCACTTTTGTTTTATTATTAATATCTCCTCATTCGCCTGTGAGGCAGAAACATTTACAAGTTACAACCAATATAGCAATAATAGCATAACAATTAGGAATCAATAACAATTAAAGTTCAAAGAAAAATAAAATAAACCAACCACAAGTTCCCAACAGCAAACTAAAGGCATTTTACTGCTGGTCTTGAACATTCACTGTCTGTAGGCAGTTATCGCTGATCTGTACCCTGGAATAAAATGTCTCAGAATATACAGTACTATTTAAAAACATACAAAAAAAAAAGAAATGCTCAAATATATTTTCACCATATATTATATATTTTGGCAAACTCAAAATATAGTTTCAAGCATATATGTTTCCCAAAAATAATGAAAATATATAATGTGGCCATTGTCTGTGTAGAAACATGTGGCACCTGGATGCCGTCGCTCATTTTAAAACAACATGGTAGCCTTCTGTGTTTTCATCTGTGAAACAGGAAAGAGCACAATAAATTAATTGAATGAATAAATGCAGAAAGAAAGAAAGAAAGAAAGAAAGAAAGAAAGAAAGAAAGAAAGAAAGAAAGAAAGAAAGAAAGAAAGAAAGAAAGAAAGAAAGAAAGAAAGAAAGAAAGAAAGAAAACAATTCAATGAGGTTATGTTGTAATGTTCTAAAATTACATTTTTGGAATTATTTGACAAAAGAGAAACATTTCATTTGTGTTGCAGCTGTTGTCTGTCTGTTGACGGTAACCAGTAAGTAGTGTATCAGGGCCTTAAGACTCTCTAATTTCTACTTTGTTCATCATTTATCATGAAGATCATTTATCATGAACTACTGAGTTGTTTCACCTCTCGTAGTGCTGATGGTGAAGCTGCTCTCATCACTGAAGTTCTGCACCATCTGGAATGTGAATTAATATGAATTAATATAAATATGAATTAATCTATTAAGCCAACAGACAGACAGACAGAGACAGACAGTCAGACACTCATAGATATAGGAAATAACACCACAGTATTGCTACTGCAAGTAGAATTGCATCAGTTTGCCAATTCCTGTTTCCTACAAGACAGGAAGTTTTCTTAATCATTCTCATGTGAAATAGTGGATGTAGTAGCTGACTTGTTCCCTATGAAAATCCGGAAGTAACGCACCATTTACCATTAGTCACTAAACATTTTTTTGTTTTGGCACCTACTGTAGGGGATTAGCAGTCTGTCTGTTTCTCTGTCTGCCTGTCTGTAGCTACATGTAATATTCCAAACCACTGAACAGATTAGTGCCACATTGTGCATACTTTACATTCATACTGCCAATAGGCCAAGGATGTAAATCCGTGAATATTGTTTGTGAAGATTATTTCTCACATTTTGTAAATACATAATCCCACTGTTATTAGACGCGTCTTGTTTATATATTTTCAGTATGAGGCACTTCAGCTCAAATCAAAATATTGGATGATTATTTCTATTTGACTAGCATGCTTTTAGCAACTAGCAAGTGCTCCAGAGGGTGCTATAACATAAAAAATAACTAGTATTATGTACTGGAGGCACAGATATCCCTGTATGTTTAGTGTCATGTACAGTAGTTGTCCTGTTAGTTGTTTTACCTCGTCAGTCACCAGGATGTGGATTCCAGTGGGTCGCTGTCTGTAGATGTGCGTGATCTGCTGTGGGGTGACGCTGAACAGCGTAGCCACCTTCTCAGACAGATCCAGCAGTGTGGCCTCCTCTAAGTACAATGCATGGTAAACTACACAGGAGACAAGACAAACCTGAGCCTGCGGCAACACACTTTCACTGTTTGTCGACAGTGCCGTGCCGGTAGGTCGGGAGTTGAGACCCAAGGGTGGGACATGACGTATTCAGACAGGGTGGAGGAAACTTACATCCTTATCAATACATTATTATTGGGAAATATGAATATGGAGTCATATGACTTCACAGTCAATATAAAACCAGTGAAACAGAATGAAAACAGTAAATCTGTACACCTACCATCTCCACCCCCTGGTTTGATGGACAGTTGATTTCTGCTCTGTGGCTGACAAACGTAGATGGTGAGGCGAGGTTGGACACACCTGGAAATCCAGAGCAGGAAACACACATTTATGGAAAGAAATAAAGGTCTTTATTAAAAATGTAGTTACAGCAAAGAATTGTAGATGGATAAACCACAATATAATGTAGTGCACATAATAACTACATAATCTAAAAGCCCCACTACGGGCCCCAAGAGGCTGTACTGCTCCTTACATCCAACCAGGCCACAGTGGATTGAACCGAGCGGCCCCCTTTAAACAGAATAGTGGATATGTTGTCCTATGGGGAAAGGACTTGAGGTCACCCAAATCAGTTGGGTTCACCCTTCAATCTGCCGTTTTAAGTCTGAGATATTTTGTGCTTGTGTGCAAAGCTGACACTTTTGCCTGAGGCTGGTGCTGGAGCCTGGAGGAAAGGCTAGGGTGTCACTCAAATGCTAGAGTTCATCGACCAGGGAGCATGAATAATGCACAGCAAGTTGCATGGCATTCCACATTTTTAGATACGATGCATGCCCTTGTAAATTGTGGCCCATGACTGGTGCTAGTGGAAAACTGAAGTCATGATTTTTTTTTTTGAAAAAGTATGATTCATCCATCATGAACGGAAATATCTTGCGTACAAATTGTGGCCTATGGATGGTGCTAGGGAAAAAGCGTTTGGATCACAAAAGATATGTCATCTAATCTGCCCATTTGATTTTGAGATATCTTGAATGCAAGTGCAAATGTTGGTCTAAAGGTGGTGCTAGAGGCCAGCAGAGTCAATAAAAGAAACACTTTCGCTACTCACCAATACACAAAGACGGTTTTGTGGAGTTGAAAGCCTACTTTCCCTAGCGGAGGCACTCTGGGCCACTTTTAGACCTCCACAGTACTGGAATGGGCTGGAGCCGTTCATTCGGTATCTCACCTTCCCTTGATGGTGTTGAAGAGTCGGATGCCGTCTGCTGGTCCACATATTTGGATCAGGTCATCTCTGCCCATGTTCAACAGGTCAGCACCTATACAGCGTTCACAGCAAGCCAAGACCACTAACAGTCACACAAACATCTCTGATCTGAACTGAGCTAATCTAACCTGAAAACCTCTGAAAACATCTACTGTGATTTGATCTGATAGAGTAGATTAACATGTATACAGACCATTGAAGGTATCGGCTTACTGATGCTAGTGACATCTAAATTCAATGTAGTGTAGGTGTTGCCACAGAACAGCTGCAAGAATGGCCACTATAACAAACCTACCGCCACTGATTTGAAAACCACCCCTGATACCGTCACAATATGAAGGACCACCCTAAAGTCTTCGAATTGGTTTTGCAATGCAGTATTATGTATTTTTAAAATGTCTTCTGTTACCAGTTCCACCCATTTCCAGTAACTAGCAAATGTCACCAGACGTATCGGTAGGCAGAGATCTCAGATTGTCCGGTTACGCTTTGAAAAGTTTAGAATAGGCATATTTTAACTTTTATACTGTTTAGATGACTTGTGACACAAGAGAGGATCGTGCTCTCAGTATCTCCCCGAAAGCCTGATTTATACTTCATCGTTCATCATATGACGGTGTCACGTCCCAAAATGAGCAGATATACAAGCTCATA
Organism: Protomyctophum parallelum; assembly: GCF_964188405.1. Classification (NCBI taxonomy): domain Eukaryota; kingdom Metazoa; phylum Chordata; class Actinopteri; order Myctophiformes; family Myctophidae; genus Protomyctophum; species Protomyctophum parallelum. The sequence continues at coordinate 16,162,248 of NC_139707.1, forward strand.
ATGCATCGCATCTGCAACACGGTGTGAGCTTACAGATCTGCTATTTTCGGTCTGCAATGCCCTCGTACGACGAGCATAAATTAGGCATTAGGCAGGTAAATACACAGACAGATATATTACGGGGGAATCCCTGAATTCTGTAAGCGTGTCATGTCTCGGGGTGACAGAGTTCCATAGGTCATAGGTTGAATTGAACAAGGTGGACCCTCTTGTAATGTGTAATGCTTAATTGGGTCGTCCACTCACAGTTAACAGTCTTTGTATTGAGTTTGTGCTTGAAATGTACTGTAATTCTGCAAACTGTTAATAAATAGTTCAATCAATCAATCAATCAATCAATCCATGTGAGCTGTGTTACCTGAGAAGCTGGAGAAGAGCCTTGAGAAAGGCGAGAACCTGTGACGCTGAAGCCACTGCTGAGTGTCGTGCGGCGAAGACGACGCCTGGAGGCGCTACATGTCAAAAAGAACAAGAGCTCTTGAAATGAGTATAGTGTAGCATCCACTGTCTCCAAATAATGGCCTATAAAGAAGGAATAAGAGAGCAACAGCATTAACGCTTTTCACACCGAACTGCCACTCTTACTCACTTCAGAACAGCCGGGAAGAAGCAGCTCCCCCTGCTGGTTTGGAGAGCTGTTGCTACAAAAGAACATGATAACGCTGATTATGAAAATGGTCATGGAAACACCTTGCCCTGACATGTATGTTCAACCTTCCTATTTATTTTTAGACCGGCATAGACAATCAGGGGTTAAGACATGTCAACCGCTTTCAACTTGGCGTAACTACTTTGGGCGAAATATCTTGATATTGATATTTTTTGATATTTTGAAACTATCATACAAAGAAGTATAAAACAGGGCTTAGTGGTGAACACCAGACAGTTTTACTTTATTATTTATTTATATGCTGTTTTGTTTTTAAACAAGACAGGGTGTGGTAACGTGGCAGCTTCCCTGTTAAGGGTTAAAGTGTCTTGCTCAGTGACACTCACAGGTGGACATTGGTGGGTCGGTGACCTTTTGATTTAAACCAGATGGTCTCTCTCTCTACCCATTATAAGCTATGGCCACCCCAAAATGTCTTAGGTAGTATAAGCACTAGTAGTTTGTCACCTCAACAACACAGAAAGCAGATAAAACGTGTCATGACCAAGACTCTGAGTGTGTGATTTATCCTGTGTGCAACAGGTGTGTTGTCGCACACCCAGACCCATTGAAAGATAGGTACAACACTATCTGCATGTATGTATCGAGCATGCTTCACAAAAATTAAATAGAATGGGGTTCAATTCTGGAACTAAATAGTGTTTCGAACTATTGTTCGCTCCATGGCAAGCGTTGGTTTTGGTTCTATATCATCAGAAACATTATACCATATTTCAACTTTCTGTGGTTTTTGGTAAAAAATAATGCCCTACTTCATCGTACAAGACTATCATGCAAAAGTAGCAGAAATAGCCGATCTACCCAAATGGTTATTTTTGTCCATTTCCTGCAAAGTACCAGTTTTGAAGATTTTGACGTTTTTACCCTTAAACACCAAAACAAATTCCAAGGTGGTTTCGGAAGATATCATTGAATATTAAATAGTCTCTCGTAGGATCGTAACTCTCTTTCTCAATGGCTGTGGTCACACCCAGCTCAGAGTCTAATTAGTTTGACTCAGTCAGGGCAGGTATCACTGCTTTTCCTGATCTCCACCTCCGTCTTGCTGTGTGTTTATACAGCCCATGGTTTTGTAGAACAGAAATACTTCACGCTGTGTTGCGTAACATGTCCTGATAAATGCACTGAACTGATACCATGGACTGACTGACCTTCACCCTCTAACCTCTCACACATTTGTGGTTGGGATTTCTGGACATGTGATGCAATTGTTGAACACCTTTATTCTAGTTCAGTTGTTTTCAAAGTGGGAGCCGCCAGGGTGTGCCAGTGGAATATGAAAAGGGAAATTATTGTGCAAGTTTAACCACTTTCAACCTGGTGTATTTTGGTTATGTCATTGTCAAAACCTTCCCAAAATGTACTAAACGTTACCGCAATATTAAACACATGTGAGTTCCTGCAGTACAGGATATTATCGCTGCTCACCTAACACTGACAGAAAGACAAAATTATGTTCTTCTAAACATAATTTTGGAAAGCAAATTGACTCAGAGTCTGAATGTCATGACACCACACACCTTTAATCAAATACTTCAAAAGGAAACCATCAAAAGCTTCAAACCACTCTGCCTCTCATGCGATCATGTTCTTTTAATTAACTGGTGGGATCGTTTATTGGTTTCATGGTGATTATTATTATTTTTTTATCAGGAGGACTCACCCATCTGTGAAACTGCAAGAGGACGGAGAACTCTGGTAGACAGGAGAGGAAGTGCTGCTCGTCGTGCTGAGATTAAGCGCATCAGGCCAAGGAGAACACTGATGGACAGACAGACAGATTAGATGGCTGCACTGATAACAACAGACCTCAGGTGGTTCTGCTTATTACAACAGGCCTTCATTCTCACAACAAGCAGGCAAAGTAACAGCTAAGAATGTAGAGCCATGACAGGCATTCTAAATGAGCTGGCATGTAAAGAATACCCCGGTGACGCAGTCACGCAGGACATCACTGACTGTCTCCAAACACAAACAGCACAGATGATTAACAGAGGAACAGCACATTATTAACACACACAAGTCAGCTGCCACCACAATTTGTTGTATAAAGAAGTATACAGTAAAGCCTACTACTACTACTACAGTACTACTACTACAACTACTACTACAGTATTTGCATTGCATCTCTGCATGAGTTGTGTGTAGAATCACCTCTGTAAACATGGTGGTCTCGTGGGACGGCTGGTACTTGTCTCTGTCGTGAAGACTCTTTTTATCCATCTTTTCTCTGTCTGTCTTCAGCTTGCGATCAGCTCCTTTTGGCTTTACGACAAACAAAATATGAATACACAGGTTCCAAGGACATTTGAATAAATATAAATGTTGAAGAAACCAGGGTGCAAAGATACACATTTAATTAATTTATATTTGTCTATATACACAGTACAGTATGTGGAAAGAATGTCAAATGTATCTATTCATGGCGATACCTTGAAGACTTTGACTTGGCAGCTGGAGGAGTGGATTTGGTCCAGATATTCTCCATTGTCGTTCTGACTGAAGGTGTCTACCTGGATCCTGAACGGAACGCCCTTCTCTCCACCGTGCTTCCTAGGAGTAAACTCTGTACTGATACAGTTGACCTGAGAGGAGAGGAGAGATTATAAACAGAGCTTCTACAGCTACTACACGTCTCTCATAATCATTCCAGTTACATTTAATGATCATCAGTACCTGTATGAAAACCGATGCGTTCTTCACAGGATCCCAGAGGAACTCGATGGTGTTGAGCTGCAGAGGGTGTGCTTGAGGCTCCATGATCCCCACTGACAGAGGGATATCTGAAGAGAACCACATAGTCAGACATTGATTTTCCAACTTACTCAAGGTCTGGGGTTCTGTTATATAACTAACTATATAAATATTGGGGACTGATTGCACATAATTATGCTTATATGTATAATATAAAATGTAGCGAACTCAGTCAGTACAAGTGCAGATGGCCAGGTCAGACTCAGTATTTAAGTCTAAGTCCATTTACAGTATACCCTTCTACTGGTGATAGAATTCAGCTAGGTTGGACGTTATAAGTCAACTTTTATAATGTTATCCTATTTTAATTAGTGTTACCCTACAATAGTAACAGTAAGTACAAAATAATACTAATTCTGTACTTGTGCTTTACTCTTACCTGTATCTTTGTTTCATTCTTACTGCGGTGGTGGTATGACAAGAATTTCCTTCTGGATCAATAAAGGTCTGCCTGTCTGTCAGGCTATCTATCTTGCAACTGTCTTGTACTATCTTCAAGTAACATCATGTATTTAGTTGGAAGAACAGACACTCACACACTGATGTCAGTGATGTGTTGTATTTTCATTCAGTACCTGTCACAAATAAAGATTAACGTCTGCAAAAGACACAAGTTAACATGAGCCGTCACTAACCGATGTCCAGTATTCTGTCTCCTGGTCGACTCCACCTCCACCCTTCCAGCTGCTGGTGCTCCATGTACTGCAGTCGACGGTCATGAAACACCACCCGGACGATGCTCTGTAAACAGGTGGGACAGGGCGTCAGGGGGACCTCACAGTGACCTTGTAGGGGCAGCATGACCGTGTGCCCCGACACTGCTTATGAACACCCAGTGACTGGGGTTTCTTCAGGCAGTGTTCAGAGTTTGTAAATTCACAATGAATTGAACCTCTGTTTCTCCCAGTCAACCCATGAACCCTAACAATCCCTATTCTGGGCACGTCATAATAATAAGCAAAACAAGGTGAAAAGAGACGATCTTCAAGCTCACAACGCATTATGTTGTGACATGTTATGAGCTTGTAGATTGGCTATTTTCACTTCAAGAGATTTGGTTTAGAGGGGAAAAGGAGGGGTCCGAGCACAGAACCCTGGGGGACCCCAGTCAATGAAGTAATATAGGGTTTAAGTCACACTTTAAAGAACCACTAACCCCACACGGTTGAGATGATTATGAATGGTTGAAGCACTTCATAAAGGTACATTCGATTTTACATTTAACAAAATCCCATTGTGCCTTTCAAAAACACATTTTGGGTGCAATGCCCAAAATATACTCTTCTACACTTTTTTATTGATTTAATCTTTATTGACAAAAAAGCAATGTGCATGAACATAAATTTGTACATATCTGTGAAAAGGATGAAACACATTAAAGCTAGAGAGCGCATTTCCATTGTGGTCCTTTAACTGTAAGAGTGTGTAGGCCTACTTGTATAACTGACCCCAAAAATGTTGACTATCTATCTTGGTTGTATTTTGGACACTGAACATTTTTCTGTAACCATCCGTTGAGGAGTAAGTGGTGGTTGTTTGAAGTGTGACATTGTAAAACACGTCAGACATCTCCTCTGTGTGGGTCTAATTCGCTGTTGACATAAGGCAGACAGACCCACGCCGTCTTTTATAACTTCTCCACAAATAAAACAGACTGAAATTAATTTCCATCCCAGCGGAGACATTATGATTGATTAAGTTAATGACGACCTTTTAAAACCCGACCAGGGAAGGAAAATAAATCATAAAATGATCAACGGCCGTCTGTGAGGCACAGCTACCTCTGAGCCCATTAGAGAGGCAGCGTTCCACATGAGTGAGCACTAGGACCCAGAGGCCCCAGACAGGGACACGTCACGTTTACACAAACGCCACCTGCCACGTTCTTGTGTCGCTCGGCTGCTGCCACGGTTTTATGAAGAGCAAACGACCGTGACAACCTGACAACACAGAACTCTCCAGTGAAGGCGTTTGTGTACGCAGTCAAATCCTCAGTGATAATTTAACATTTTAGCACTCTAGTACCTTTGAGTCGTTTTAGAACCCTGGTGAGTGACCCCAAACAGGTCACCACAACATGTAGTTGTTTTTAGAAATGTGTTCTTTAACTTTTATATTTGTACACGTGGGCTTTTTTTTATCTCTCCCCAATTCCTGAATTCCGGGCTGAATTATTTAGGAATAAATAAATCTTGAATAAATGAATTAATTAACTCACAAGAGAGAAATTAACCATTCCATTTGTACACTCACTCTCAGAGATCAACATGACTCAGGGAAATAAGGAATTAGAAACAAATGCTATTTTAACTGAGTGTACAAATGGAGCCAAATTGACCCTTACAGATCCATTCAGTTCCATTTTCACTGTACACTCATAGTTAGACGTGACTCACGAAATAAGGAAATAAAATCTTTAAATTGACACTGAGGATTCAGTTAAGGCTGAATTCAACCATACGGCTTGTCTCTTAATTTGAACTGAGTGTATTGTGTGTGTTTCTAAGTCTTTTGATTGAATTCAGTCTCCTTTGACTCCCATCTGAAACACACTTCATAACAACCTGCATGTTGGACATACATGTACTGTATATGGCTACTAATGGGTTTTATTCATAAACCAATGGAATCTTCAACATACCACTTGTTTTTTATTTCAAATAATTAAACCTAATAGTTGCACAGTACAAACGTATTTGAACAAAACGTGAAAGGTTTCAAAGTTAAGTGTCAATATCTTCTCCTTCTCCCGTCATTCCAAACAGGTGATAAATGACATCCAGAATGAATATGAATAAAGTCCCACTAGAGGCAACAAACCAGAATGCATCGAATGAAAGAAAAAAGAACTTGAAAGTGTGTGTGTGTGTGTGTGTGTGTGTGTGTGTGTGTGTGTGTGTGTGTGTGTGTGTGTGTGTGTGTGTGTGTGTGTGTGTGTGCATGCGTGTTTGTGTTGTGGGGTATGTATGCGTGTTTGTCGTGTGTGGTTGTGTGATAGTTTGAGTGTGTGTGTGTGTGTGTGTGTGTGTTTATTTGCATGTATGTGGCATGTGCGTGTGAGTGTGTTTTGTGTGAGACAGGACAGCACTGATAGTACCACATCTGCAAGGATGGAACCCTGGCCCCTGACGGGGAAGAGAGGGCTGGGGAACCTGTTTGGTGACGGACCAGGAAGTACATAAAGACAAATAAGAGAGAAGAAGAAGAGGTCACATTTAAGTCAATAAAAACAAATCAGACCAATACCGGTGACCTACCTTCACATATCTGCTGCTTATATCTGTATACTCCACTAGTTTTCTGTATAGCATACGGATTTCGTAGGACTGACCTACATTTTAAAACATTAAAACAAACCTGATTAAAATTGAAAAATAGGAAATCAGTCAATCAGAAAAGAGGGGCATGATAGAAACGGAATCAAATTAAAAACTCCTTTTTATGCCAAATAAAAGCCTATCTACACCAGCCCCTAAAAAAACGACCTCTATCTTGTTGGTAGCTATACCTATTGGTAGCTATACCAATATATAGTAAGCCTATATTATATTATATTATATTATATACCAATAATATAATAGGATAGTGCCAATACTGTACCAGCAGTTGTATTCAGCATTAAATAAAGATAATAATCATATCTACTGAGGGAACTGACAAAAATAGGTTGAGTGGCATGATTATGCTAATTCAAAAGTATTTTTTAATCCTACTGATTCTGAAGTACAATACTGATGCAGTTACAGATTAGCTAGTGCTACGCTAAACTCCTGCAGTCTGACTTAAACCCAAACAGATAAAACAACAAATAACAACATGACATTGATGTCACAGTTCAAAAACAGTCAGATTGGTACAGTTTAGTGGTGAGACAGGAGAAAGAGAGACAGCAAATACAAGAGAAGAAGAAGAAGAGGAGTGAGTAAAACTAAATACCAGAAGAAGAAGAAGACAGTAAAAGGTGAAAGTCAGAGCTAAACTCTTAATGTTATTTTATTTTTTTTGTTTTCATAATGATGGCACCTTATTATTTCAAGTCTAAAATTCAGACAAGCTATTGCATTGTAGGTACAAATGCTTAAAGAACGACTTTTCGACCCATTTTCAACCCATTATTGGTCCTCACTAATGCTCATAATAAAATGGTACAATTTGTGTCTACTCGGTCTGTGTCTCAGAGGAAGGCTGTGGACACTTCAGAAACCTGCCTTCTAGTGACATCATAGTTGGGCAGGTCTTGTTTAAAACTAGATTTCACTTTTTTGGGGTGATTTTTTATGAAATGGTAAATGGTGCATTTATATAGCGCCTTTACGCTTTACAGAGATTGTGCATTACATTACACCCACACATTCACACACCGATCCTGGAGGAAACCATGCAAGGCACCAACATCATCGGGAGCAATTAGGGGTTCAGAGCCTTGCTCAAGGACACTTCAACACTAACTCTGGTGAACCTTGCAGTTCAGGTCACTCTACCCCTGAGCCACTGCCGCCCACTACCTCCCACTAACACGAGAACGATGGCTTCCATTATAGTATGCTAATTCCAGGAATAGAAAGCCTGCTTCTATTTCCAATTGATGGTGTCACTAGTAGGCGGGTTTCTAAACTGTCCACAGCCCTCCTCTGAGACACAGACCGAGGAGACAAAAACGGTACCATTATTATAATGAGGACCAATTATATGAAGATGGGTTGAAAATGGGAAAATTGTCACCCATTTTCAACCTATTGGTCCTTTAAGGATGAACATAATTCAGGGTGAATATTACTAAATGCTATTCATGTTCCAGAGATGTATACTATCTCAGATTAGCAGTCCACTTCAAGTCAACTCCAAAGTCCATCCAGGTTCCTGTGTCTCTCACTATACTGTCAATTTGATGCCATCCAACATTTTCAGTCTTAAATGTGCAATTTCTTTGACTTTGGGAGAGAGCTGTTGACGTTCCAAAAATGCATTTCAAGTCAAGTCAGTTTTATTTATAAAGCACAATTAAAAACAACACGTTGACCAAAGTGCTTTAAAATGAATATAAATAAGGCAAGTCAGTGAAACATCAGCAATTCAATGCAGGCTAAAATCAACAGTTCTAGTCCAAACTTAACCTAATATAAAATATACCCTCTTGGTAACACTTTCTATGCAGCCCATGTCTATAATGCATCATAAAGATACATATAATGTATTATAATTTGCTTATAACAGTGTATAAATACAGTTATAACAATAACCATAACACATTGTAGCATTTTATAATGAATTATAAGGGCTTGTAGTTGTTATGTTGTAATGCTATTATAAATGCTTTATAATAAATTGTGGGTATTGTTACAAAAATGTATTTATTGGAGATTTATTGGATATTTAATTATAATTATAAGCAGATTATAATGCATTATATATTTATACATTATGGACACCGGGCTTCAAAGAAAGTGTTACAGAACTCTTGAACTGAGTTCGGATGATGGACTATTTAAAAATAATGTTGACCTGGGCTTAAGAAAACCCAGCTATCAGATGACTACTGTAGGCCTAAGCTTTGCGGCATGTATATGGCTGCAGTGTATTGATTGCTCTCCACAGAATGGAGATATGTGGTGGTGGTCTGTTGAACCCTAGACTAGACAGGCAACATGGAGGACAGATCGCTACCTTGGTTGAGATAGGTGAGCGTCTCCTCTTGTTGTTTCACAGCTGGCGAGGTGGGAGCACAGAGAATGTTCTGCAACGCAGACCGCTTGGAGACGCTCTCTGCCAGCTGTCTGGCTTCATCGTTTTTTAGGAAAGGAGCCAAGGCCTCCCTGTGCAGAGAGAAGGGTTAAACATTGACTTCAGAGTATCAGGGATTCATTCCAATCATCTCACAGGACCAAAGAGTCGCAGCAATAGAAATACAACAACTTTAAAAAAGTCTCTGTGATTTATTGACTGAATAATCAGTGAAAATCTTACAAATACATTTTGTTAGATAATAATGATACCAGCTCAACTTTTTGAAAGGTTTGAATACCAAACTCTCGCTGCAACAGAAAGACACAGAGGAGTGAAATGTAGTATAAATCTACCATTTTCTAAGCTAAACAGGAGTCTGCTCCATTATCATTTTAAACAATATTGATTAAAGGCGAGTGTGCTAATAATATATATCAGTTTCCCTATTCTGGAGCGAACATTCAGCTTGTAGATTAGCAAAGGAGATTTGTAGTAGAGAGGAAAAAGGATCAGAGTCATTTAAAGTAACACGGTGTAATCGCAAGACGCAATATATTCAAATAAGTTCAGAATTACTATTCTTTATTTCCGATACAATATAAGTACTTTATGTGCACTTGTTTCCCAAAAAAAGAGATACCATATATATATTGTTTAATTTGGCATCCTGTTAGTAAATGCAAATTATTTTATATAAAAATAATGAGTGCCAACATGTTTTAGAGGCTATTTCTTTGCACAGATATGTGCCTTGATTTTTTGACTTGCTCTTCGGTCTTTGATTGATTGAACGAACGCTTTATTAGTCAGATATGTAAATGTGGTACAGTCAGATATTAAGGCTAAAAGAATACAGAACGTCCTGGGGACTTCCATTGTGTTCCTTAGGCACTAGTTTAAAAACTATACCCAGTTAAAACCATGTAGACCCTCTAGTCTCAGTGAAACAGACCTGAATTGCAACTGTACTTGGACTTCTTCTTTCCATCTACAGCAAAGTTTCCAGAAAAGAACAGATCTACAAGGTATTGTTGGCGAATCTTCCCGCCAGAATAGGCATGCTGGCGTGGTTAAGCAATATAAGTTAAACATGAATCTTTTCTTACCGAATGTAACTAGCAGAGTGCTGCTGGAAGGACTCAGGCTGGGAGTGCCAGAACAGCATGTTGTTGGGTCTTCTTCGTCTTGTCCTTCAGCGGACACAGCTGGACCACACAGTTCCTCGGGTAGACAGTTGAAGGTCTCTGCAGAGCTTTGCTGGCCGAACACCATTATCGGCTCTTATATACCAACTGTGATGTCACTGGGGCCATCTGACATACCTCAGATGACCTTTGAGAGGTGGTGTGTGTGTGTGTGTGTGAGCGACAGACAGAGACAGAGAGACAGAGAGAGAGAGACACACACACACACACACACACACACACACACACACACACACACGTGCACCCACTGCAAATGTCCAGCTGGTTGGATGCAATGTAATCGCTACTCAGAGCTGCTCACAGGCAACATGGTAAATAAAGAGAAAGCTGCATTTTAACTCACTTAGAAGAAATAAGAAGAAATAAGTTAATGGAGTGAAAAAGACAGGATAAAATAGGCAGTTTGTGGAGAAGGTCAAAAACATTAACAAATAGAATTAAACCTTTGATCAAATACACATACAAATAACCTATAAAGTCCGATTTACACTAGACAATGTACAAGCTCACAGCGTGTCTCTTTGCGAGGCGTTGCGAGCTTATAAAGCTGCTAGTTTTGAAAAGGGGAAACACCTTTTTTGGAGATTTTCTGCCAATAATGACATGCCCAAAATAGGGACACCGGGATGAACGTGGTTGAAAGAATTGTGCTGTTTCTCTTTGCAGAACCAAAGCTCCTCTCCGCTCACACACACACACTCACCTTTATCACTGGTGTGAGATGACTCTCAACAGGTTAATATTTATACAGAACCCTCTAAGCACACCTCTGCTGTCCCATGTGTTTGTAAAATGACATGTGACCCTCCCTGTCAAACAATATTTATCAGCTAAATGCACGGCTTAAATAACCACAGAACCAGGTCAACTCACGTCGCTTTATTTCTACAGCAAACAATTTGTTCTCGTTTTACTTTTGTCGTTGCAAATGTACCATTAACAACTGCCCTCTGTACAGACCGTCATGAAAAGCAATACAATAATAAAGTTAAATAAAAGAGCCTAAACAAATATAAATACAGATATGAACATTACATGACGTAGGATAGAGAGAGGGAAGGCCGATCGGAACATGCATAGTGAACAGATTGCAACGAATACCGTATCGGTAGAGAGACAATCAGGACAGTTTGTCGCCCAGATCAGAAACGTTCCTCTCAAGTCGAAGACAGACAGTTACTGTACTTGCAAAAGGAATGTGGCCTCGTCTGAGAACATTAAAACCCGTTGAGGGGTAACAGGGAGAGGAGTCAAGTACAACACACATCGGTGTGATAAATACAGATGGGGAATTTTCTTCATGTACAGACAGTCAGACACGGATTATATTCCGATCCATAAAATTCTGTTACATCAGCTCTGAAATCTGTAATCTTTCTTCCTCAAGTCCAAACACATTTTTGTTGCGTTGCAGTACAAGTATTCTGTGTGACAGACATACAGTACATACGTCAGTTTACTTTCATTAGTACAATAAGGCCAAACAACAAGAAAAAGAAGACATTCCCACAAATGTGGGTCAAAATAAAATTGAGTTCCCATTAAAGATTCCTAAATTTCAACTTTGATCATGAATACCTACTTAACTCTGTGACACCTCTCCCACTCTGTCTGCACGGAATCCTGTTCATTCACTCCAATAGAGACGAGGATTATGTCAAAATATCCAGTGATTCTGGGTTATGGAACATGCGGTTAACCACTATGCATGTTCATTGCACTCGTCCTTAAAAAAAAAAAAAAGTCCGTAAAGCGTGACCATATAATATACTGCCGCAAAAAATACCCCATGTCTTCTGTGTATTTAGAGCTTGCCTGCTCAAATTGTAGAATGGTACGCCTGATTACGTCTAATGACACATTCAGGTGTACAGTTTGTATAAGATGTCATAACCCAAGTGTAGAAGTGCAGCCCCCCCCCCCCCCCCCCCCCCCCCAAGTGTCAGCCAACAACCCAGGCACAACCACAAAGGTCCGGCAGACAGTGGGAGAGGCATCACAACATGAATAAATATCAAAACCTATTACAGTATCTCTCTGCTCATTGCCTTTTTAAAGCGCAGTCTTAAAAACGTACCTCACACAAATGGTGTGAAAGTGAAAGATGCTGCGAGTGATGTTCTTTCACAGCTGCCAAAGTGGATCGTAAAGGTTTGATCCACTGGTAACCATGGCAACCTCCTCTACCCAAATAACAAAAGAACAGGAGATGACTAAACCCATAATGTCAGAAGTGCACTTCAACAGCCAATAAACTGGGCCCCGTCAAAAAAAACACTCAAAGTTGAACGTGTGCTGCCAGATAACATGCAAGCTAACGTGCAAAAAAGTGAGATAACCAACCCGTTTTTTTGTGTTTTTGTTTTCGTTCTTACTTAAAATCCTTGCGAAGCGCTGATCCAAAACATTTATGTACAGTATTATTTTCCTTGCGGCTACGGTTTATTGTAGAAGCTGTAATAGAAGGGAGGTACAGTAAGAGGTGGAGTGACACTCAGAACCTTTCATTCTTTCTGACTTTTATAGAATCCTAGTTGCATTCGTAACTCTCAATTCATACCGTCGTGGGGGAAAGATTATGCAGATTACACTCTTACAGCTACAATGCTGCTCACTGTCCCACTGAAGGTGTGTGTGTGTGTGTGTGTGTGTGTGTGTGTGTGTGTGTGTGTGTGTGTGTGTGTGTGTGTGTGTGTGTGTGTGTGCGCGTGCGTGCGCGTGTGTGTGTGTGTGTGTGTGCGTGTGCGTGTACGTGTACAAGGAATAAGGCTTGGTCAAAGTATTTTGGATTCGTTCTGTTCCGGTCTGCGCGGTCCACCCTGCCCTCCCCAAAAGTCAAAGCAGTTTGCATTATTTACACTGGGAAAGGATTTTCCTCTTCGCATAAAAGTGTTCAGTGTCTGGGCAATAACATCATCACAGATACTACAGGGAAGATGACATGGGGTTTGGTGTGGTTCCGGTGTTTGTTTATGAAAGCAGGATGAACTACAAGATATAAGATGATGAAATCTGACTAATGACGGTGACCTCTACTTATGAGCTCAATGTGGGTCATTCATTGTCTGAAGTGACAGGAAAAGAGGGTGGGGTTTTGTTTCGGTTCATGTCGGTTCGCTGATTGTAATTTCAAAATTATTATTTTTTGTCAACTGTGGTACAGTTGCCGATGGTCTCACGGAGACCCCTGTACCGCCAAATCAAGTGCAGCAACCCTTAATCTACTTCAAAAGATTGTCAAATGTATTGCTGGAAGTTCGGTACCTTTTGGAGTGTAATATTCAATTCACAAATACATAGTTTAAAAAACAAAAACAAATCAGCTTTACTTACCAACAGCACTTGGTTGCATGGGCTTGCCTTACCCATGATAGAAGGACTGACAAACCATAAAAATAAATTTAAAAAATGTTATAATGTACTATCCATGTTTCCAGGAATCCATGTCAAATTTCTGTATTTTTCAATCCGGCAAGATTTGCTTCACCCAAACAGCTTTGAATGCTGCAGTCTTCTGATCATCAGTACATGTAAGCAAACTAATTTGACAGGAATGTCTTAGAAGTGACACACTTTCACACTGCATTCCTTTACTTTTCTGTGTACGGCAGGGTGTGTGTCTGGTTCTCATCAGAACAGCAACACCTGCTCCCTTCACCTAAATCCAAACGTGATTTACATTCAACACTTTCTGGGGAGAGGGGGCTTTCTTGTAATGGAATGGTTCACTTTCACAGCTTCACCCAGGTGATGGATGCTCAGATGGCTCCGATGACAGTGTTTCAGGTTTGAGTGCCTTGCTCAGAGACACTGGGCGGACCGAGGGTCGTACCGGCGACCTTCTGATTTCCCAGACGTCCTCTCGGCCCACTCAGTTACAGCAGCCCACGACCTGCAGTTGCAGCCGTGTAAGCTCGAGCAGGACACTGAACCGTCACTCATTTAAAGCTCATCTGGATCAATTAAATGAACCGAACAAAGGAAAAAACAGGTTGACTGGAGTGGAGAGAAATGACAACAGATGTGGATGTGGTGAAGGGTGGAGCCTTCCACATGAGCGGAGTGTGTGGCTTAGAGACGGTGGGGGGACGGAGCTCAGAGAAGAGGCACGGTTACGTTTCCGGGATGGATAGATGTGCAGGTTCAGTTCAAGCAGCGTAAGTTTCGATCAGAGTCTCGGGTCCACTAACTGGACTAGTGGGCTGAGACGTCTGACGAACTGCTGCTGTTACTGTTGGTGGTCTGAGCTCTCTTGATGTACAAGTTCAACAGCTTCATCTGGAAAACAAACACATCAGATATCTCACTTTAATTCTGCTCATACTTCCATCTCACCGACGGCTATTCTCAGCACTGGACACTGTCACGTCACATGACCAAGTATGAATCAGGCTGTATGTAGCCCAATGGCTAATCGAGTCTTCGGCAATCATCTACCAGCTGGCTACAGTCCCAGCTCATCAGGTCTCTCTGCCTGCGTCCTCTTCGCTCCAAGGTCAACTTTAAAGCATCATTCTGGAATTCAGCCAACACACGGACGTGTTGACGTGAGTCTAAACAGTGTTTTTACTTTCTAGTCAGCTAGTAGCTTCAGTGATTCTGATAACACCTACTTTTGAGCTATGTAACGTTTATGATTGTTTATGATGTACAGTCACAGTACTGAACTACGGAAGCAAAAATAACTACATTCCTGATTTTCCTAATATGATCGCAATCATTAAAGTCAGATAATGTGATATCAGATCATTTTACATATTTCATCCCAATTGATTTGTAATACACTTAGACCCATAGGGTGTGCCACTAATATTACTGTTGTAGAAATATGTTTTTCTTTTTTTTGAGCAGTGCCTCCGCTCCATTACGCAGCTATGTGTGTCCCTACGTATGTTATTTCTCGACCGTTTCGGACGCAGGAAGGCTCGCCGGAACAGGACCGGCCCCCTGGGTGTGTCCCTGGGGGTCTGGATGTTCTGGGGACCCCCCGGAGACCTCCACACGGTAATTTCTCGACCGTTTCGGACGTGGGAAGGCTCGACGGAACCGGCACACAGTAACTCATTTCTCAAAGATTCTTTCCAAATATAATCAAAGTACAGTACAGAGTACAGTACACTACAATACAGTACAGAGCACAGTACAGTACAGTAACTATAACAATAAATGTATAGTTGCACCGCTCAGTTCACACTTTTTATATTACAAATACTTTTTATATTGCAAATACTGCAATTAGGAACAACTATAGTCCTTAACTCATATACTGCCACCTGCTGGACGCACAGCCAACCTCAGACTGCAGAGGCCGTAGATTTCGAGTTATTCTCAGCTTTTTAGTCAGCCTGTATAATGGGATGTGGACGGGAGTGCGGTTGCGCAACCCGGTTTAGGATCGCTAAAGAAGGAAAGGCCAAGCCAAAATAAGAATAAAAAAAATAGAAATCAGCGATCCGGTTTGATATCAATAATAAAGCTTATCAGACGGAGTATTACGCCAGAAGCAGTTGCTAGTTGGATTCCTTCTGGTGGAACGTTACGTCACAAGCAGTAAGTCTAAGGACCGGCCATAGAGATAGATTTAGAAGGTCCCCTAGTGGCCGTTAGCTGAAAAAAATCCATAGATTAGCCGCACCGTTGTATAGGCCGCAGGGTTCAAAGCATGGGGGAAAAGTAGCGGCTTATAGTCCGGAAATTACGGTTTTATATATTGTAAAAATGCTATTCCCCTGCAGCTTCCTTGGGTCCTGATGGCTGAAGCCGACAGGCCTGGGTGGGTAGGCATGGGTAGGCAACCCAACCTGGCACTGATACGCAGGCCTGGGTGGGTAGGCATGGGTAGGCAACCCGACCTGGCACTGATACGCAGGCCTGGGTGGGTAGGCAATGGCATGGGTAGGCAACCCAACTTGGCACTGATACGCCATCTACAGAGTGCCCTTTTCTAGTTATCTGCAAATGATTATCAATATCCATGCTACCATTGTCAGTCCAAGTGCAGAAGGCCAGGTAGTCTTTAATCTATGTACACGCTATTTTTTAGCGAGACAGAATTCACACGATACCTAGCCCAGGCTCAGAAGGCCAGGTGGGATCTTTTGGTCTTTGTACTCATTTTTATCGTTATACTTTTCTTTTTAATACAGTGTTATCCTCCTAGTTGTACTGTACTCATTCTCTACCTTTACCTGTCATCTTTGTGTTATCCTTACTGCATGTGGTGCAGCTAAGACAACAGGATTTCCCTCAGGATCATGTCTGTCTTTCTGTCTATACATTGGCAAATACTGCAAATACTGCAGTAAAACTTATGACACCTCTTTTACGGTTGAAGCTTTTGAAGCTTAATTTAAAGCATATAAAACATCTCCCTCTGCTCTGCACCGCCACCTACATACATGTGTAAAGTAATGTGAGCGTTTCCTCTCTGTGGTCCTTTTAGTTAACAATTATGTGATGCATATTGTAAAATGGTTCACTGATGACCACCTAATGTTCTTTATCAAAGCCTCTGACCATCCTCTGACCGTTCCATTCACCCTGTTTGAACGGTGATGAAATGTCAGCGCTAATTTCAAACATACAGTATACTGTATACAATATATTATACCACGGCATGACAACTGTGTTCTGTATACATGATACATGTAGGAATGAGAGAGAGAGCTTCCATCTATCTTGCTTTATTCTGAGTTACTGTGGCTGACAGTCAGTCAATATCAGAGAGGGCCTTGCTAAACGTGTAACATTATGTAACTCACTCAAGGCCAACGTAGCGTTTATGGAAGTGGGTCAACTGACCGTAACCAGCTCACTCCAGCAGCACGTAGGAACACACATAATCTGTATGTATGTACAGTATTTGTAGTGGGGACGTGTACAGTATGTGTATGTTAGGTGTATGACGTGGTGGACAAAGCACTCAATCCCAGTACCTGAGTCAAAGTATAGATACTCCTGGTCAAATATTACTCCACTACAAGTGAAAGCTTGTAGATCGGCTATTTTAGCCATTTGTGATTTGTGGTTTGAAGTGAATGTTAAAGTGGTGTAAAGCGTGTCTGTGGGTTTTATAAACATTGAACAAATACAAGTTATTAACAAGCGCTTGTGACTTAATTATAACCACTTTGGAACAATTGTTATTTTTCTGAGAAGTAACCGTTTTGGAAATACGAGGTTTATAGCCGACAGCGACGATGTGTGCAGTTACCTTGCTGCCGGTCAGCTGAGCCAGGTGAGGTTTGAGGTCTTCTCCAATCACAGAGTAGATGGCCACCAGACAGAAGACACTGGCCTTCCTCACACTGCTCTCTGTGTTGTCATAACCCTGGTGAACACAACACAACACAACACAACGTCATAACCCTGGTGAACACAACACAATGTCATAACCCTGGTGAACACAACACAACACAACGTCATAACCCTGGTGAACACAACACAATGTCATAACCCTGGTGAACACAACACAATGTCATAACCCTGGTGAACACAACACAACACAATGTCATAACCCTGGTGAACACAACACAACACAACACATCAGCTAAGGCCTGACTCACACGTGCACAACAGATTGATGTATAGCTGATGCATGAGACTTATTGACTGATGCAAGCTCGCAATGCATTTCCAATGGGAGTCACATGGTTTGACACAACATTTGTGTTGTATGATGGGGAGGGGGGCAGTCGAAACACAGCCGAAAGCCGTACAACAAAAATGTTGTGTCAAACCATGTGACTTCCATTGGAAATGCATTGACACTTACCCTTTGTTTACATCTAGCATGCATCTAGCATGCATCAATGTTGTATGCTAGATCGAAAGGTGTGAGTGAAGCCCAACACTGCTCTCTGTGTTGTCATAACACTGGTGAACACAACACAACCCATCAGCTAACACTGCTCTCTGTCCCAGTTTGATATGCATTAGGACACAGACCCATTTTTGGGTTTTAAAAATAAATTCACACGTGTGAAGTGAGGGGCACTTTTATCGTCATACATCACATTCCGTGCTCAAAGCCAATCAAATCATCACAATGTGGTACACACAAAACTGGCCAATCAAATCATCACAAATGTGGTACACACAAACACACAAAGCTGGACATAGGAGGCTCCCCTCAAAAAAACAAAAGGTCTCTGGGACCCCAATCTAAACTGTACATTGTTTATTTAACTCTGGGAGTGTGTGAAATGAACCATTTGGTTCCATTTGTACATTCTCTGAGTTACAGGCCCAAAAGTGTCTAAATGGAGTGACCAAATGCACATAGTGTCCAAAAGCACTCGCATGCAACACAACACATCCCCTAAAGATGGACAAACATTCACAATTAGAAGACAAACACACACTGATGTGTATATCGTTATGACTGTACCGTACATATCATTTGTGGACTCTAATTAAGCTCTGTAAACTCTGTTCTGACTTAAGTTGCGCGCCAGTGTCTGGCTCTCAGGTTGTGAAAGGCTGCAGCTCAATGATCCAATACTGTAACAATACATTGGTAAATGGTAAATGGTGCATTTATATAGCGCCTTTATCCAAGGCGCTTTACAGAGATTGTGCATTACATTCACCCATTCACACACACATTCATACACCGATGGCAGCGGAAACCATGCAAGGCACCAACTAGCACATCGGGAGCAATTAGGGGTTCAGTGTCTTGCTCAAGGACACTTCGACAGGAACTCTGGGGGAGCCCGGGTTCGAACCGTAAGGTTACCATCCAGGCACTCTACCCCTGAGCCACCAACAATACATTATCAAAACATATACAGTATAGGTAATATAGCTTCAAATAAAAGCATAATTTTACATAATCATCATAATGGTTTCCATGTTAAAAAACGTTCATACGATAAGATGTTTATTGTTTCTGAATTCAACATACAACAACATTTAGTTTAGCGCATCCACTTCAACTCAAATCAAATAGCAGCATCGACAAATAAATACAGATACAGCAACATTGTGCCATAAACTGTTGGGTCTGTTCTAAGTCAAGATATCATACTCGGTTGTCAGATAAAGAAATCACACCCGTGTGAACTGAGTGGTCTCTCTCTCTCTCTCTCTCTCTCTCTCTCTCTCTCATTAGCAGGCAACATTGCAGCACTATACCTCTCTCTGTTTCTGGCGCCCCCTAATGGTACCCTATAGTCATATACTGGTGCTCATGACCACATGGGTACATGACCACATACATACACATACATAGGTGTACACGGACATTGCTGGATGTAGGAGTGGTTGCACCACTCAAAAACATCCGTAATACATACAATAATGAATCTTAAAATAATGTTACACCATAAGAAACCAACAAATAATATATTTTCTAATATTTTCTAAAAATAGCGGAAATAGCCGATCTACAACCTTACAATGTGTTGAATCCGCTATTTTAACTTTAACTTTAACTTAATTTTGTCCAACCTGCAGAGTGCAGACAGACAGACAGACAGACAGACAGGCAGCATTCCAGAAGAGGCAAGGGTTATGACAGGGAGAGCAAAGTACACGCAAACATTTCCAGGTACAAATAAGGCAAATCGTTCCCACTGTCCAAATATGAACATGTTGTCCAAATAAGCCTTTAGACGCTGGAACCCCCCCCCCCCCCCCCCCACCCACACACACACACACACACACACACACACACACACACACACACACACACACACACACACACACACACACACACACACACACACACACACACACACACACACACACACACACACACACACACACACACACCAAGGTCACACCATTTACACAAGTGGTCATCTCTTGACTTCAGCTGGTTTTCTATTAACCCTCTATTATCCAATACAGTACATGAGGTTGTGTGTATGAAATACAGTAAAGTAAACTACATCAAATTTGACTTGTTTTTTTATATGAATAGTCTAATTAATATTCTAACTTCTTAAGAGTGAAGCCAGACGGTTGGGTGGCATGTCGCATTATAGTATGTTATGCTGCATTAGGTTACGTTAGATTTGGTTGTTATTCATTTATAGTATTCATAGATTTTGTGTAATCCACTTTACAACCTCCTTTTGCTCGATCTACTGATTCTACTGATTCGGGGACGATGCCCATTGGGTTATGCAAATCCCGTTGTGCTGTACCCATTATCATAGTACAGCAGTTGGAGGCCAGTCCAATGACATCAGTACTGTACATCAGTACTGTAAAAATTAACCTCAGCGTCTCTTTTCTGGGAATGTTGTTTGGCAAATATTCTGCAAAAACAGCCAATGTGTACTGTATGCGTTGTGAGCTTATAGACTGGCTATTTTTGTCAAAGAGATTTGTGGTGTGTAGGGGGGGAAACCGAGGGGACCTAGTATATAGCCCTGGGGGACCCCAGTGAATGAAGTATAGGGTATACTTGGTTATGTTATGTCCCCTCAGACACTAAAGGGTTCTCTTGTGCGTGTCATGTCATGTCGTGTCATGTGAGCTACTGTACCTGCAACAGTCCAGGTATGATGTCAGGCAGCAGTTGGATCAGCGAGTCCTTGGTGATGCGTTCTATGACCTTGGTCTGCATCTTAATGGCAGCCAGGTTGATGGGGTAGTCCGCTGTCTGGACGATGGGACACAGCACCTTGATGCACTGCTCTGGATGGATGGAGCCTGCCAGGGTGGCCGCTGCCTCCTCCGCTGCTCGCACCACCTGGACAGACAGACAGACAGACAGACAGACAGACATCACACACATCATCTGTCATGGTCATTACCGCAGCCATAACTGGAGATGGATGGCATTCATACCTCCTTGTGAGAGTCTTTGTGGGCTTCCAGGGTCTTCATGATGGTCAGCTCAGCGTAGTTCTTAAACCTGACCGGCTGGTTCTTCAAGATCTCCTTCAGAACACGCAGTGCCATGGCCCGGATGGTGTGCTGTGGACACGACACTATATATATGACCTTCCACAGTACATCATAGCATGTCTAACGTCTAATGACTACGTTACCAATCTGTAAATGGTAAATGGTGCATTTATATAGCGCCTTTATCCAAGATCCTCTGGGATCATTGAGGTGGTTCTAAATGGACACTTACAGATCTATAACTCAGAGAGTACAAATTAAACCAAAAGGACACGTTACGGGGGTACCTTGATATTAAAACGTTTGAGAACCACAGGTATAAACTCCCCTTCCACTTCTGTTTTTTCTTCTTTGCAGTTTTTCATCTACAGTAAGTCACGGTAACTTAAACAGGGAATGACGCAACACGCCTTAATTTGTCTTCATAGCGATCATAGAGATTTTGCTCAGTTTTGATGATCTTTAAAACATCTGCTGAGGTGTCTCACATGGGGGGTGGGGGTTGTTCAGATCAGTGAATCTGTGCAAATGATGTGCACATGCAGTATGGACGCTGGGAGCATGAGGTATCTCGGCTGCTTGCCTCATAGATGATGTCACAGGCCAATGATGTCCAGACATTTCTCTTTTCGCGATAACGACAACATCATTACATCCCTAGCATATACTACACGTGTGCACGTGTATGCAGGTTTTCTGTTTATGCAATGCTGTCTGCCCCCGCGAGTTGCAGAGGAACGCACATGTGGGCTTGTTAAAAACAAGTCCCCTTTTAAACAAGAGAATACCAGCACTCACGGTTAGATTTTTTTTTAACACACCCGTGTGAAATGAAGGCCGCTCTTGTCATCGTACATCAATTAGCGGACATCTGACATTGCTACATAAGGTGGTCCCTTATTGGCTAAGCGTTCCCACCAATTTATTGGTTAGCCGATTTGCTCGTTTACACATGACATAATGTGTAATGTCAATGGCGTTTAATGTTTTGATGTTTAATTTACATCATATTTAGCGGAATTATCAGCTCTTATCATCATACATCATCATCTCATACTGGCCAATCAGAATGCCTGTTGCCTGTGATTGGTTGGATGATTTGCTCGTTTACATATGACGTAAATTCTCCCTTCAATGTCAATGGCTTTTAATGTTTAATTTACAACGTTTTTAAGTCAAGTCTTTGCTTCTGTGGGGGAACAACACATTTTCTGATGTGGGTCCGCGGCCAATTTCATATAATTTCTAGGGTGCTTGACGTGAAACAGTTTGAGAACCACTGACATAGAAACATAGGTCATGATTTAGACAAAAAAAGACATTTGGTAGAATGGGCCTTAGGTCTAAATGGGTTAATCGATGATAGACAGTGTCATACAGTACGTACGTCCTTATCTCCCAGGGTCTCCAGCAGGAGGAGCAGGATGGTTTTAAAGTGCTCATCCCAGACGGCCGGGTTGTCCTCTCTGGTGATCTTCAGCAGCTCCACCAGCGCCCCCTTCCTCTCGTCTGCACGGTCGTTGTGATTTGACAGCTCCTTCAACAGGTCCGCCACCAGGTCACAGTGATCCTGACCCACTGTGGACGTGGAGGAGATACTGGGTTCACTGATGCGGAAACAGACTGTCCAATGTCAAACAAGTAAATATAGGCATTTGCGCGCGCACACGCACACCCACACACACACACACACACACTACTAGGGCATTAAGCAACTAGTCGACTAATCCACTAGTCAACCTTGTTGGTACTAGTTGACTAGTTGATAAAAAAAACGTTGAAAACGTTTTTGTAGGCCTCAAGATCAGGTATATTATAGTTATAGTCACCAATGTACACAGTTTTTAAATGTACAAATATTAGTTAAACAACTAGTCAACTAGTAAAAATGACTAGAAGTGAATGCGCACACACACACACACACACACACACACACACACACACACTTGGGTCAGTAAGTACAGTCAGTAACGGCACAGGGTTAGTGAGACATGAAACATGATAGATGAACTATACTGTACAAGCGCACTGGACTGAACACACAGTGTCAGTCAGTCAGTTAGTTAGTCAGGAGGTAGAGTGCATCATTACCAGAACCAAACACCTTGGGAAGAACCATCTTGTTTTCACCACATTCCTGCCGACGGCCTGGAGAGACGGATGGAAGGGATGGAGAGATGGAGAGATGTTTAGAGACGAGGGCGGGATGGAGAGATGGTTGAGGAGATGATGGAGGGATGGAAAGGGCGAGGGAGGAATAAAGATATAGAAGGAGGGATGGAGAGATCGACAAGGGATAGAGAGATGGAGGGAGGGATAGAGAGGAAGCACAGCAAGTGATGTGATGATGGTGAGCTCATCCTACACAACCGCAGCACTGTGATGTGACGTAACTGTAATAATAAATCACAATTCCATGGTGACTTCAAGTTCTCACAAAGACATTTAATGAATGATATGAGGAAAGTCGGCATCATCGTATACTTGAGTCCTCTGTCGCTTCTGTATAATTAAGTCAAATCTAATGTCAGTAAAAAATAGAACAACATTGAGGTCCCAGACCTTTCTCCCTCCTGGGTCTCAAACTGTGGAATGAACTGCCTATTGCAGTCATAACGACTGCCACCCCCTTTCCACCATGGTTTGCCTGGTCTCACTATTTATTTACCTCGTTGTTTGTGGACTAGAGTTCATTCTTATTCGGCTATTCCGATCTCACACTCGTAACTGGCTCTGGATAAGAGTGTCTGCTAAATGCCTACTGCACATGACGAAATGGTTTGCTATGAGCTCGCCTAGCGTTGCCGCGGTTACTGCGCTGACATCGCATCACCATTCAGCGTGTTCAGGTTCCAGTACTCATTGGCCTTGGCCTTGTTATTGGGGGTGCAATGGGCCCTCTACCTCTCTCTCTCTCTCCCTCTCTCTCTCTCCCATTCATGTTTGAAGGTCCGACTGATTATCTGATTGTTTGAGCGATAGATTGTCTGATGGATCAATGCATTGTGACGTGTGGGACTCACAGTCTCGGAACTGTTCCACGTCGTCGTCGAACACGGCCTCTTTCAGCGCGCTCTTGTCGTAGGAGCCAATCAGCGCCTCTCCGTAGCCGTAGGGGGCAAACTCTCTGCCCCGCGGCCCAGAGAAGGAGCGCGGAGACGGGGTGTTCAGGAGCGACGTCTTGTTGTCCAGCGCCGTGCGGCCGCCTTCCCCCGCGTCCAATCCCAGACGGGCGTCTGAGCCCGGCGAGGGCGCTACGCCTTCCCTACCCGCCTGGACAGGAAGACACACAATAGTTATTTAACTTGATTGACTTATTTCTGTTCATAGTAGTAATAATACGAACGAGGAAAAAAACATACAACGTTTATCCCTGGTAACAAACCCACTCCTATGCCGCTGATCTGAGATTATGTTGGGATCTGGTGTGAGAATGGCTGTACAAGACAGGGTGAACTGATTGGGTAACAGACCCCTGTGTACTAGACAGGATGAATTGTGATTGGAGGACAGGGTGTGCTGTTGGACAGAGACTGGCAGGTAAACTGAATCGTAGCAGTGCTAGTGCTGACACTTGCTGGTGTCATTTTAGCCGTAGACACCCAAACTTGCCTGGTCGTTTTTTTTTTTTTTTTCGTTATTTATTTCCAACAATCTGTTTATTGGAATTTTTCAGTTTACAAAAAGGTGAAAGTGTTAAAGCACAAAATATTAAAGCAAGACACAAGATTTAAATGAAATCAAAAAGACAAGATTGAGGGAAACAACCCAACGGAGCTGTAGTGTAGCTGTAGTGTAAGCTGACAACTTACCGCGTCGTCTCTCTTGCCGTCGCGTCTGATTGGCTCGTTGAGCTCATCCTGGCTCCGGTAGCTGAAGCTCTGTATGGCCTCTGTGACCCCGCGCAATGAGCTGTAGATCTCCTCTGAGTTCATGTTCTCTGTGTCATATTCCATCATACTGTACGCACGCACACGCACACACACACACACACACACACACACACGCAAACAAACGCATGATCACATGCTAACAGGAGAAAGGCACACAGGGTTCGTGTGACGCCTTGTGACAGACCCGACTTGAAAAATCTCATCTCTCCGTCATGCTGAATTGTACTGTACTATTATGGTTACAGTTAGCCAATCGGAATGGAACATGAAAAATCACACCCGGGACGCTCTTATCATTGTAAATCATCATGACGTAAAATAGACGTGAATAGATTCATTGTCAATGGGAAGTTAATGTTTGTGTAGGACAAAGTTTGTGCACACAGCCACACACCAAAAGCTGGATATAGGAGGGGCTAGCACCCCTCCAAATTTTGAATGATCACATACAGTATGACGCCAGAGCGCATATCGATTTGCGTGAGTTTTGGAGAAAATTTGTAGCAAAAAGCGGTTTTAAAGAAATTGCAAAAGGATGGAAAATCTTCGCCAGGCAGAAATGGGCGGGCACCTATACCTCTCCAGCCCTCCTCTCTCTCTCTCTCTCTCTCTCCTCACCCTTACCTGGGCGAGTACGCTCGACGCAGGCCCCTGAGTGGGGGGGCAGCGGGGGCAGGGGGGTGAGACACAGGAGGAGGAGGAGGGGCAGAGGGAGCGGGGGAGGGGGGATTCTTGACCGGCACGTCGACTCCCCAACCCCATAACCGACTGTTGGGATGGATGGACGGACGGACGGACAGACGGAGGGAGGGAAGAAGAGGTAGGGGGACGGTTAGCAGGTTAGCAGACAGGGCAAGAGGGAGGAGAAGGATGGAGGGATGAAAAGAAAGGTGCAGGAGGAGAGAAAAAAAGGAAAGCATAAAGCATAAAGTCACAAGGAGAGGAGAAACCTCCGAACACACAAACGTTTTGCATCTTTATTCATTTGTTTAATCATTTTGACCATTATTTCTCCTTCAATCATCTTGAAACCAGAATCGGTGACATATAGAACTACAATTATCATTGTCAGATACCAGGTTTGGTATCGGATGTTTCTGTGTATCAGAGTTTAAAGTACAAGGAAACTAAAGACACAAACACCTTTGGTTAACAATACCAATCAGTCCAAATCATAGCAGCTCTCTAGCAAGTTAGTTAGTTAGTTAGTAAGTAGGCTCGTTAGTAGGCTAGTTAGTAGGCTAGTTCTAGCCTGGTTAATAAACCAGACTAATATCGCACGGACCGCGGGATATTAGTCTGGGGAGGCTCAGCTTGGATTTCATTTCCAGGGGGGTGGGTTGAAACATTTTCTCTTTGACGCAATTGGTCAGAGCTACTGTCAGTCAAAGGTCTCAAGCATTGAAAGTCACTGTACCAAAGCCCGCCCATATTGCATACTGTGTCCCGATTGGCCGCCCCATTTCTCTGGTGTAGGAAATGGGCGTACAATTGAGCCTCTCCAGACCGTAATCCGCCGGCAGGCAATTTATTTTTGCCAACGGCTGATTCGGTCTGGTTTATTAACCAGGCTAGGCTAGTTCACCACTAGTGGCCCCAGGACCACACATTAAGTGGAATGGTTCATGAGTATGTGGAGGAACCACAGTCTGGAACTCTTCTTAAACTAGTTTCTATCCAAGAGCATCAGGGAGGTGGGTCAGGCCTCGGTGAGGTGAGAGAAGGTTGGTTACCTTGGAGACAGGCCTCCATGGGAACAGTTGGTAGGGGAGGTGAGTGGACTGGTCCTACTGGGGGTGTGGCGAGGTGGAGTCCGACCAATCGTGTTGCTCGGAGAGCCCTGGAAGACAAGAATGAGCATGATGTTTGATTCATTTCTATAAATGAGGACTTTCACTTTGTATGTTAATCACATATAGAGCACAATATGAGTAGTATATGGGAGGTTACCTTTTTATGAATGTATGATAGATTTTATTGAATATTTAACAGAGGTACCTTGTGGGCGTGGCATGCGGCCATTTTGATGATGTCACCAAAGTGGGTGTGTGGTATGGCCATTTTGATGAGGTCAGCATGGTGGTGTGTGTTTGGGTCTATGTTCAGGCATGTCTGTGGCACCCTGAGGTGTGAGGAATGGGGACGGGGGGTTCATTATATGATTAGGTTTTGTGAGAGAGGGGTCGCCCGAACCCCCCGCTGTCTCTTATTGTATAGCTGGAGATACTGTTATCTGAACAACTGTTTATTGTGTAAATACCCTCCAGCTGCATGTGTGTGTGTGTGTGTGTGTGTGTGTGTGTGTGTGCGCGTGCCTGCGTGGGTGCGTGCATGCGTGTGTCAACATATGCTACTTTCACTTTCACTGCTACTTTCGCTTACTTCCTCATTGGTGGGGGGGTGTTATGTTATCTGGTAATTCTCTACTTTGTTACAGAGTATGACTTTAAGAACCCCTTTTGGAGTTTTAAGCATTATGTTATACTATCTACAATCTCTACAAGCTTGTAGATCTGCTATTTTTTTTAAATGGTGAAAATGTGGAGCAAATTAATATATATTCTTTCAGAGCGAACATTTATAACTCAAACTCCAGCCCTGGCCGGGCCCCTCCTGTGAAAGTTTCTCCACAGCCAATGTCCGACTTTTCCCAGGCTGGATATACAGGAACCACCGGGCGGCCGGTGGGGGAGAAGTCTAACGCAGCACACAACATATTTACAGATGGGGGTCCGCAGCCAAATACAGATAATCCTGGGGGTCCTTGACATGAAAAAGGTTGAGCACCACTGACATGGAAAACGGTTTTAACTGATTTAAACTCACCATACTGCTGCTGCTGTTGCTGGAGTTCTTCAGGTGGCTGTGCAGCAGCTTGGTGGCTCCGTCCTGGAAGGTTTTAGGCAGAGCTCCCAGCAGCATGGTGAACTCTGGGGTGTTCAGCTCAAACAGAGAGATCAGAACCACCTGGGCTGCCTGTCAACACAACAACAACAACAACAGAACAGTTTATTCCGTTCATATTCAGTCATGTACACAGAGTAGAGAAGTCATGTGATGTCCCTGGTTCAGGTGGTTCTACAGATGTCGCCATTATATAGATTGAAACGTGATTATAGTCAAATATCAATACAAAAAAAGAATTGCCATGTTCAAATGACATTTGCTTGTGATTTGGAGAGTTACAACTTGATCAACAAACAAAAGCAAACGCATGGATTAATCTTACAATAAAACTACAAAGGCATGCCGTTTTGGTATCAATAAGAATTTAGTTTTTAAAATGTGTCCAGAGTAGGCCTTTTACTTGTACATTTTGCATCATGCAAGAGAAATTAATTCGTAAAAATTGTGTGTAAAAAAAGTAATGTTCACAATACTTCTAGAACCAAGGAAACCATTTGTCTTCTCTGCTTCACACCTGGTACACTACACTCCTACACAAAGACAAGACCGGTGAGACTTCAAAGATGCAGTCAGTGAAAAGGTAGTAAAATGGGGAACAATCAATGAATCCTTTGTCGAGTGTGTCCCTTTGTCATGCAAGTGAGGACACACACACACACACACACACACACACACACACACACACGCACAAACCATTTTAAGAGGTACTTATGACTTAAGACCTAAGAACCCAAACTGCTTTTAATCCGAGATGATTTTTCAACAGCAGACATTTCCAGTGGAAGTGAAGTTGCATTGTCCCAAACGCATGAACCAAGTTAATGATCGAGGCAGATTTAGACAAACACTTCTGTATAGAACATGCATTAGGTTTCAACTACGTTTGGCATTAACTTATAGTATTACCCGTTATTAAGTGCATTGAAGATTTACAAAGACTAGAGTGATTCTTGTACAGAACCAAAGTGAATGTAGGTTAAGGTGAGTGAAATCAGACAATGTGTTAGGCACATAGCAGAGAAAACAGCATTCATCATCAGCATCCATTCCCACAGGAGCAACAAATCATTACTGCGCTTCTTTAAAAAGGTTAGGCTAATAACTTGACATTACATGACGGACTAAAACCATTTGGCTGGCAATCAACCCTAGAGTTAGGACAACGTTTTCTAGGGTTATTACAGCAAACAAGCATACACAAAGATAAGAGAGTTGAGTGAGAGGTGCCAAACTGCAGTTTTCACAGGCAGCAGTTAAGACGGTAGTTGGGGTGAGCTAGCAAACGGGCACGGCAGGGCGTTGCGTGCTCTGTGCATGGTGACTGTCCGTCGTCGGAGAAAGGGGCGGAGTCTACCTGCTGCTTACACCTCTCTTCCTGGTTATCGTTGGCGGGCATGGCGGCTGCAGCAGCAGCCAGCTCCTCACTCAGAAAGCTATGAAGCGTCTGGGGCAGTGGCAGGGCAGAATGACTCATGTTAACCACTTCAACCCTCTAGTCTTAGAGAAACCCACTCCAGTTCTATACCAAACGTCTTTGCCAGAAATAGCAGCTCTACAAGCTCAAAACGTGTAGCGTTACAACACATTTTGAGCTTGTGAATCTGCAATTTTTGCTATTTTGTTCCCCCAGAATATGGATGCTGGGGTTCACGTGGTTAAAGCTGGTCACACTAGTGACATTTCATACAGTTCTTCACACACAGTGGTGAGAGGACCACTCAGATCTTTCTCTGATGAAAATATGCTTATAGTAGCAAACGTAAAAGTACTTATTATGCATAATGGCTCATTTCACAGTCATATTGGATTGCAATTAGCAATGTATTAATTAATGTG
The DNA here is from genome assembly GCF_964188405.1 of Protomyctophum parallelum. Lineage (NCBI taxonomy): Eukaryota > Metazoa > Chordata > Actinopteri > Myctophiformes > Myctophidae > Protomyctophum > Protomyctophum parallelum. The sequence goes on from NC_139707.1 coordinate 16,192,100, forward strand.
TTCATCACTTTAACGTGACAGCTGGTAAAGATGGGGCTGATTGTAATTACTTCACGTGCTGCTGGGTAGATTAACCTATACAGTATAACATCATGTATCATTTGATGTATGTTTTGTATTATAATCTAAATCTGTAACAGTGATATTGTAGTAGTGGAATAAAAAGCACAGTATTTGCCTCTGAGATGTGGTACAGTGGGAAAAAAGTATAAATGTTTCAAAAAAGAAAAGAAATACACAACCACGGTAAAAGTAAGCCACCTGCCTAGGAGCAACCTCTCAAACAACCATGAGGACACACTCAAATACCTTTCAACTTTCACCTGAAACCCCCCCCCCCCCATCCCCTAACCCCCATGCACCGACACACTCAGGTGAATGACTTTATTTGGAAGGACACTCAGTATTTGAAAAGTAGGTGAATGACTTTATTTGGAAGGACACTCAGTATTGGAAAAACAAACAGCCAGAGGAACGGTGGTAGAGTACAGATAGAGAAGATAATGGTCTAGTGGAGCCAAAGTTTACAACTGTCACTGAATAAACACTACAGCCATGGGAACCAACCAGTGCTGATATAGAGTGTAGACAGACGTACGTCTCGGCTGCTTAGCCACTTGAACCATAGCATCCCGTCCGTCCATCTGTCCGTCCCACCAACGGACGGACAACCCCAAAACATAATACCAACAGCCACGGCAGAGTGTGCCAAGCGGAGGCATAAAATAGTTCTGCATCACAGATTATAATAATCTGCTTTCCTGGAACCCCAGCTGACAAGAAGTGTACTATCTTGTTACATCAGAGCCGACAGGGATTCTACTTTGATGATGTCAGAGGTGACAGGAAGTGTACCTTGGTGACATCAGAGGTGACGGTATTGCCTACCTTCCTGACTTCAGAGCTCTTGGGTTCCGTGGTCCAGGTGATGATACGAGACACGGCCAGACGAGTCTCACTGGAGTTCACAAAGTCTGTGGGATCCATCTGGCGCACCAGCGACTCAATGTACTTCAAAATGGCCACCTTCACCTATGCACGCACGCACACACACACACACACACACACACACACACACACACCCACACAGTACTGTATCTAGCACTATAGTTCACAATTACTGTACAGTACTACTACTATTGTAGCTCCAAAACTGGCTCCAAAACTATGGAATGCACTTCCCATCACAGTCAGAACTGCAGCATCACTCCCAATCTTCCGCCATAGTCTGAAAACCGACCTCTTCAGACTCCACCATGGCCCGTAGCACATGCCCTAGCCTAGCCCCTTAGATAGCATTTTATGTCGACTTAGATAGTATTTTAGACAGACTTATAGCTTGTTACGTAGACAGCACTAGAATTGCATTTTATGTAGTCCTAGCACTTTATAGTACACATGTATGTTGTATAATATAGTATAGTATGTAGAGTTGACATAGATACTCCACTGTTACGTTCTTAGTTTATACATGATTCATGATGAACTACTTTTTATATGTGATGTATGACATGCTTTTGTTTTTGCTTAAATGTAAGTCGCTCTGGATCAAGTGCATCTGCTAAATGCCTAAATTGTAAATTGTATAGTAATATTGTGCTGTGTAGTAGGCTACTATACATTGTACAGGATAGTAATATGGTGGTCTACCTTGAGATTAGGGGTTTGCGTCTGGTCTACTATGAACCTCATCAGGATGTTGAACTGCTGGTCGAAGGGGAACGACTCTCTGGAGAAGAAAGAGGAAGTAGAATCCATCAGACATGGAAACAGGACCTGGTTAACTGAGAGTAGAAGTGGGGTGGATCTTCCTGTCTCATCTCTCTGTGACGCAAGGCACAAGCAGCAAAAACCTGGATGGTTTCCCACTAGTGTTACCTATCTTGTGCAAACACTGTTTGCTGCTGCTGGGGGGGGGGGGCACCCAGCCAAGCCAGACCCACTGTGGGCATTGCTAGAGTGCAATGCCATTATCAGAGTACTTGAAGTCCAGTCTGGAGCCCTCTGGAACACCATATTTGAGACGGTAGACTGCTTCGGTTATATCAGTCAATATGGTCAATATTTGGTCATATTTGAGTGTGGACTTCCAACTGACAGACCGACGCCTCAAGCTACGTCCGACCGTAACACAGACTACAACTATACCACATGCCGTTTCTGGGCTACCAATGAAGCGACTGATTTCAAACCTGATTCCTGGGGGCATCAGCAATACACACGCCATATGTGAAGGTGATTGGTTGGACGGTTCTTGGAATACGTGAAGGACCGACATTCACACTCGTCTCGCACGTACACACACACTCACAGAGATGTGTGGTATTTATAGGTTGTTGTACCTGGTGATGTCCAGAGCCTTCTGAACCTTGGCCTGCACAGAGCCCAGAAGGTCAGCGCCCATCTTCTTCAGTAGCTGGGTCAACAGGACAAAGAGCCAGTCCTGCAGGTCCTCTCTGTGCACTGTGACAAAGTCCACCAGCGTCTCCAGGAACATGCTGAACACCTAGGAAGGAACACACAGGGTCTATGAACCTTCACGTTCTCCTGTCCACCCGACACCTGACCACCTGGATGATCACACACAGTGCATTCCATTAAACTAGTGCCTTATTTATCAATGGTTGTACACCGGGGTCACCAAAAACAATTACACTCAAGAAAACTAACAAAACCTACAATTATTATTATTACACAATTCACAATTATTACATGCACAAGTACATACAACTAGAGAACGTACACGAATGTCTATCTTGATCAGTTTCACTGTTATTTGTATACCTACAGTACATACGTAGACAGTAAAATTATTCTGGACCAAATTACAGACCATATCGGACCAAATCATGTAACTAAATAACTAGGAAATTATGCAGCTCTCAGGCTACACATACTGTAGTGTGGCTACAATGTGGATCGGTCATGCAACAAAACAAATCTTATAGGGATCCCGAAGATAGGTAATCATATCGATGGTCCGATGGATGAAGATAGGTAATCATATCGATGGGGAACAGGGGTCTGTGACATAATAATAGATGATAGAATCACTGGTCCTTCCAGAGTCGGGTAGTACTCTGTGAGTTGTTTCATGATAAGTAACTTATAATGCTGACTTTACTGTAAATTATATTTGAACTACTGAAATAACATGAATACCACTCCAACATACAAATAAACTGAAATAAAACTGAAAACAGTTCATGCTAGTCTTGTCTAGTCAGTAATGTTTAATAATGTTTTAAAATACACACTTACTCGCTGCAGTTAAATCCACACCAAGTGAGACCATGCAACAACAAGAGAAATACAGTTAGTTTCAAACAAATAACAGCAGACAGTCATTGTATTACTTAATAATAACAGCATGCGTCTTATATTACTGTTATACTCAAGCCATGAACCTCTTTGTTTAGAAAAATCACACCCGTGTGAACTGAGCAGTGCAGGCTGCTCAAAGAATACATAATATGACCTTCTAACAATACAGGTCTGTACCACTACCTTGCTGTGTGGATCTGCAAACATCCTGGTGAAGATCTCACAAAGTCTCTTCAATTCCACTCGGCTGTAAGCAAGAAAAACATACAGAGGTCAGAGGGTCTGGTATCGGCCTCAAAGTGGAGTCCAGGGACCGTCATGGTTCCTTGAAGGATTAACAGGTCTGTAACTCTGAAAGCATACTTAATGGAAACAAAAAGACCCATAAGGGGCCATGTGGTTCCATGTGTACGCTCTCAGAGTAATGGGAGGCATCTCCGTTTGAGAACAACTGCCCTACCACCCGATCCACTATGAATCATCCAATTCAATGGAAAGGAATTACATCCAAAGGGTTAGAAATTGTACTCTTTCCATTGAATGGGGTGATTCATAGTACATCGGCTGGCCCCTACAGTAGCAGTGTTCCCAATCAACTAAATTGATTGGTTGGGAAATCATTCACTTGCCATGCCAGATACAAAAAATATATCAGCATAATGTACCTACATTTAAAACACTTTCCATTGTTAATTTGAAGTGAATTGAACTTGACTTTGCAGTTCTCTATCTGCCTTCTTTAGCAGACAATACAGACATTGTGTACAGTTTACCTGAGTATTCTTTGGCTCTTGAGAAGATTCTGGAGACCCATTAAACCCTCCTTCCTCTCAGACCAGTTGGAACTGGCGCAGTGGTTGAGGACCTCGGCCACGTCCTCCGTCTGGCGGAGGTAGTGGGGGATGCCTCCGTTCCGGGAGCTGTACGACCTCTCGGAGCAGGCGCTGGACGCGTCGCTGTTGGCGTCGTCGTCCGAGTACATCCCCGGAGACTCGTAGCGCCGCCTCAAAGGCTTCCTCTGTGGACAGACAGGGACAATGCTGTGAGGTTTAGGGCAGGTTAATGATGGAGCTGCGGTCCACCCTGAGACAGTGTGGCTGTTGAAACGTTGGTATCTTTTGTGTTATCTGTCTCTCTCGTCCTTAATAAACATTTTTGGAATTTAAGCAACGAGTGTGCAGCTACTTTGATGTTTTCAAATAACTAATTGGGCTCCCAACAAGGCTCCCATTGCCGTTCATTAGCCATGTGGACACTGTACTGTAGCTTTCTTTGTGCTATTCAATTTGAGGGAATTCTCCAAATATAATTGGCAGAAAGAATGACTTTTTCTGTTGAACATTAGTAAGCAAAGATCTTGATTAGAAATGCAATGAAATGTTTGGAAGAACGTGAGGAGGAACGTGAGGAGATCAATAATATAGTGGCAAAAAACACCCTACATTTTCAGTGTATTTCTGTCCAAAATGTTGATTTAGCTAAACATTGATATCCCACTTGAGTGTATGGAATGTACGCCCAATGACGTGAAATTACATGTTATCGTTTCGCAAGTCAATATTTTGCAGCATAAGACAGTATTCCATTGCCTCACTATATTATTGCCCTTATATTAGAACAATGGAATTTAGGTTACAAATTGGCAATGTTTTCCTGTTAAGAATAAAAACATTTCACACATGATGCGCAACTGAAGCAATCACCTCCCATTCGCTCCATTCTATACAAGCGACAGAGTGGAGCTTCCGCAAAATGACATTAAGTGCTGGCATGTGGAGTTCCTGACTCAGCATCAAATCAAACTTTATTTATAAAGCACATTTACAACACCCATTGTTGACCAATGTGCAAGGTTCAAAGTACAAGATAAAAACAAAGCATCAACATATACTGTGCATGTATGTACGCAAAACATATTCAAAGTTAAAACATGATTAAAAGCCAAGGAGAATCATGAGTGAGTCTTAAGTAAGGATTTATGCATGTGTTGGCCACTCCAATATCAGCAAATCTGACTTAAAACAATGAAGAACAGCACACAAAGAAACACAATGGGTACAAGATGCAAAAACTAAAACAACATTCAAGGTGAAACTAAAGAAGGTGGGAGGGATTTGATGAAGCTGCCAGTCAGTGGGATGAGGTTCTGTGACCACTATGTGAGAGCAAACTGGACTACTACCTTATTCCTGGAGTCTCCTAATAGCTGAGATGTAACAGAAAACCCAGAGGAGAAGAGGAGAGAGGGATGGTGATTCAACACAGGTCAAGTACACCGCCCCTTTTGGGGCTAGGCTGTCCGGTCATGTTTCATGGAGAGACTAAAGTATTTCAAGTTTTCATTCCAAACAAACAGCTTATTTTACTGATTAAAGAAAGGGTGCGTTTGGAAGTTCCGAGCACCTGTCTGCTGTGTGAATATAGTCAATTGGAGTAGTAATTACAAAATGTCATGGTTGCAGCTTATCTGATACTTTAGACAGGATTCAACATGCATAATTGGTATAAATCATGTTCATACGTAGTATAAATTCATGTTAATTTGAATTTATTTTAAAATATGAAAATGGCAACGAGTATCTAGTCTGACCATTAACTGATATCAGAGCACTCTATGTCTATGATGTTAAAAGCAAAGTGCTCTGAATTTGGTGTCGATTCTCCGAGCGTAGTTCCGAACGCACCCAAAATGGACTGCATTTACATATCGCTTGTTTGACAAGCCAGTAGCCTCCAACAGCTTCTAGTGACTTGACTCACCAGAGCATCGGCCACGGCAGCCTCCACCTCGGTACCGGTGTTGAGAACCCGCATGGCGTTGACGGATGCAGAGATTCTAGCTTGATGGATCAAACCGTATCGATCTGGATGGGGGTGGATGTAGAGACACAAGGAGGTAAGTCGAGTTTAGCCTCATGAAAAAACAAAGAGGACCACAATAACTTACCTTAATAGGCATCAGTGAACATACAGCGTACAGAGGAACCACCTTATTACTGAATTTAGAGTGACCAATTACTTTGACCACTTCTTCCTACAAATGTAGTCATGCCAATTAACCTTTGCCACACATGTATGTGTTGGATTGGGTGCAGCATCAAAGATGATCCTCAACCAACCCGGCTCCATGGCCACAACTGTGTATACAGTATACAGTATACAGATACAGTAGATCAGTGCTTCTCAAAATGGGTTCTAAATGGACCCAAGCTTGCAGGTCTATAACTGTGATACTGAGAGTATACATACACATGGAACTAAATGGCCCCATTCATAAATGATCCATTCATATACCCTCAGTTATGGGGGTCATTGAAATTTAAAAACAGTTTGAGAACCACAGGTATATAGACAAATCCACAGAGGGGTGCCCTTGGCGCAGCCATTACTGAGGTGTACACCATTAAGCTGATTAGCTACACCTGGCCTACAGGTACTCGGCCAAGATGGGTGGACCACGGTGGATTCACCCCTAGACTCTGCGGTGGTTTTTCTACAAGTATCTTTTAGATCTTGAGTCGACTACTTTCACTATACATCATACAACGAGGTATACGGGGTTTAAATGGCTGGTAGAAACAAGAGGCTGTTCTCAGTGAACTCATATTTCAACACAATGACATATGAAGTGATAAGAGATGCTCGAGAAAAGAAAAGTGCTACAATTTCCAAACATCAAAAGTAAAATAACTACAGATCATCAGCCAAAGGAAAAGGATAAGAGGGGAAACTACCAGCTCCGTCCAGGTAGTGAGCCAATCCAGAGAGGAATGAAACTACATTCCATAAACTTCACAAGCATGCAAACTAAATGACTCTAAATGAAAAACAACACACAACCACGAATGATTACTTAAATCTGCAAATGTAAATATAGCACAAATAACAGCACAGCTCACAGGCTGTCAGGTCATTTGTATTTACTCAATCAAAATTTGCAGCAGCAAACAACAACAAAATTTATCTCGTCTGAGATCAAATACTAATACTAATTCACAGTTCCAGTGAATTTCACTGAGAAATTGAAATAATTATTAAAGAGCCACTAACAAAAAAACAAAATCACAAAAAACACACTTACACTAGGATTGACGACTGAGCAGATGAGCACAATATTTTAAAACGTGCTAAAGGAACAGCTAAGTGAAAGGTTAAACTAGGGTGGCCGACTACCTGAAATTTAAAGAAGGGACACCTGGTTGGGCAATGAAAACCAGAAATAAACTAGCGGTAGGTAAAAACCAGCAGTATCCTCGGGTAATACCGGACAGGGACAGAAGATGGACTGTGTTCTGTACGGAGGCATGCTAGTATGTGTACACACAACAAGGGACAACGTAGTAACAGGAGCACAAGAGAACAGTGGGACATGGGGGGGCATGGTGGATGGGGTTCGGAGGTGTCTGGTCATGCAGGTCACCTGTCTGGCCATGGGGGTCCGCTGTGGAGAGAGCACTGGTGGAACGGGAGTGACGTCGAGAGGCTGTCGGACAGGAGGAGGAGGGGGAGAGGGGAGGGAGAGGAGGGGCAAGGGGAGAGGAGGAGGAGGAGAAGAGAGGAAGGTTGGGGTGACACCCCCAGACCCTGGGGGTCAGTGACAAGCTACTTTAACGACCTTGAAGATTTTTGAGAGAGCCCTTGGCTTTTTCACACTGCAGGGAAATCACTAACTCACGGATGTTGTTTCATGCCTGCTATACTTGGACTGGATTTGGACAGTTTATACGAAACGATTCTTAGACCAGGTTCAGGTTAGCTTAGGACATGTTTTGTCGTCCCAGCTGTATAATGTATTTCGGCTAGGGAGGTAGACCCATAGTTCATATGTATCCTTTCTCCCCAAACTACAAATAAGGACAACATTGCGGGAGGGGACAATACTGTATGTCAATGCATGAAGTGACTATACTGTACACTGGAACCAAACCAGACAAATCTACAGTACAGACGTAAACATCATCTGTTAATGATGCTACTAGCGTAAACATCAGCTGGTACTATTGACGGTACATAATATAAGCTGGTATGAAGCCTTTGTAACACACCACTAAATACAGTTCACCACAATACTAACTAACTACACTGACAGCACATCCATAGAGCACACAGTGATATGCTCCTTCTATATACTAGACCTGACTAATGATGCCACGTCACAGGATCAGACAGATTCTCTGTCCATTCCAGGACCGCCCACAACTTTCATCACGATATCACATGACAGCACTTTGATCTCGTATACATGTACATTCACTGATAAGTCAAAACAACAACTTAGAACAATGCAGCAGACATATTGTCTCCGTACGTTAGTCATTACATGCAGAGAGACACACAAGGAGCAGAGGAGGATGCTGTTATATATTTATTTTATTATTTATTGATTTCTCTCTCTCCCCCCAGCCCAGTACCCCCCACCCCCCTTCACTGTCTCTCTCTTCAGCCCAGTATCTCCCCTGGTCAGGTGGACAGTCACATTTGACTGGGCAGTAGATGTTTGGCTTAGCACCAGGTGGTGTGCTGCAATTACGTCTCTCCATCGGAGGAGAGGAAATACATATAACATTTAATTTAATTCTAAATAAAGGCTGACTGACTGACTGACATGTTGCTACTCACCCAGGGGAGTGAAGCCCCGGGCAGGGCTGGTGTCCCGGCTGCTCTCGCGACTGGTGTCGCGACTGCAGCCCTGACTCATGCTGGGCCGCGGGATGCGACTCCGGCCGGCTAGCGAGCGGCATGGGGAGGCAGCAGGGAGAAGAGATTTACCACACAGCCTGGCTGAGGAGGAGCGCATGTTAGAGATGGTGAAAAACACAGCATGGCTGTCAGGAGGAGCAACACGTTAAAAGAGGTGGTCAAACACACAAGCCGGGCTGTCAGGAGGACGTTAGAGGTGGTGGTAGGGCGGAAGACTTTGAGGGGGGGGAGAGAGCGAGAGAGAGAGAGAGAGAGAGAAAGAAAGTTCTGTGTTTTGTAGTGAGTCATTCATACAAACAGGAAGTGACGTTTTGGCGAGCTGCTGTGTGTTAATTCAAACATCAGAAAAAAATGAAAGGGTTGATTCATTAAAAAAGGCTATCAAAACTTGAACAACACGCTGTCAAAAGCAAAATAGAGGCCAAAATTGAATTAAAAGTGAACTTGAGTGCATTGATCTGATCTTAACCGATTTGCACTGTATCAGATCTGATTTTATTTGCACTGGTAACTGATTTGCTCTCATGTGATCAGACGTGACGTCTTACCTAGTCCCAGTCTATTGGGGCTGGGCTCCCGGCTGCAGCCCTGACTGCGAGGGATCCTACTGCGTTTCTCTCCCGGTGTGCTGCAGGCAGAGACACTCGCTCTGGACACCCGACCATAACCACTGCTCAGGATCTTACCAGGAGAAGTGGAACGACTGCCGGCTGCGTGCACACACGCACACGCACACACACACACACACACACACACACACACACACACACACACACACACACACACACACACACACACACACACACACACACACACACAGTTAGAATATGTCTGCGATCACATACAGTCATACACGCACACCTTTAACAACATGCTGGAAAGAGGCTCAAAGCTGAAGACCCTTATAAACACACCTGTGACATTACTGTATGTACTTTGTAACTTAGTAATTATAACACATTCCTGTTTCAGGTTATTATCAAACTCACTGGATGTAAAGTGTAATGAACTGTCACCAGAGCGACGAAGATCAACACATGTCTTTATAGAAGGACACACACAGAAAGACAGCTGAGAGGGTGAGACGATGTAGGAGAGACAGACAGACAGGACAGGACAGCTGAGAGGGTGAGACTATGTAAGACAGACAGACAGGACAGCTGAGAGGAATACAGTGTAGGAGAGATAAAGAAAAAGGGACAATGTAGGTGAGACAGATGTAGAGGAGTTGAGAGGGGGCGACAGTGTAGGAGAAACAGATGGTCAGAAATCTGTGAGAGTGTAGGAGAGGAGAGACAGACGGTAGAAAAACTGAGGGAGACTATAAGAGAGACAGACTGTAGGAAAGCTGAGAGGGAGATTGTGTAAGAGAAACAGACAGTAGGAAAGCTGTGAGGGAGATTGTGTAAGAGAAACAAACAGTAGGAAAGCTGTGAGGGAGACAGACAGTGAACATCTTAAACTGCTACACCATTGGTTCCCAAACTTTTTCAGGTGAGATCAAACATTTTGTGTCTCCCCGGGACCCAAGCGCACAAAAACCTCAGTTACAGTAAGAATAATTAACCACTATTTAAGCAAGACGATCTACAAGCTGCTAAAAACCTGTCTTTTGACATAATAATAATAATGATAATAATAATAATAATAAGGGTAATAATAATAATAATAAAACGTTTTAGGAAATGCAAATAACTAAATACATTTCAAAAAGTTTATATTTATATCCGAAATTGATCTGTGAACGAAAATTGGGTCCCGGAAAACTGTTTGGGAAACGCTGTGCTACACCATTGATGGCTAACAATGGAGATTTGTCACAGATCATAGAGACAGGATTTCAGCCTTGAGTGACCAAACAAAATGGATGTTACTTTGGGACACAGACAGGAGGGTGTTGGGTCGCGATCCAGGATCACGCTGGGCTGTGTGGGGAGGGGAGGGGAGGGTAGGGGGAGTGGACAAAATGGCTGAACATGTGACAAGACATATTTAACTCCAACCAATCAGCTTCTCAGACTGTGGATGGGTCTGTGAAAATAAATAAATAAAAATAAAACAAAGGCACTTAAATGGAACATGCAAACTACAGGAAATGAAGCGTGCAAATCTGTCCTGAGCCAAGAGGGCCTGGGCTAAGGAATGAAGCACTGTGATTGGATGAAGCTAGACCCTTACCACTGATGGTATTGGCTGATCTGGATCCTGGGAGATGGAAGCGAGTGTCAAGACAGGTCAAGACAAAATGTCACAGGAAGTGTTATGCTTGTTTATTATTATTTTTACCCTGCTGAAAATTGTCTGTGTTAGTAGTGGACTCACACACACACACACACACACACACACACACACACACACACACACACACACACACACACACACACACACACACACACACACACACACACACACACACACACACACACACACACACACACACACACACACACACACACACACACAAAGTATAAAATGTTGGATGTAGTGATGTGTGTGCATTATAAAACGTGTGTATTATAAAATGGTCAAATCACGCAACCTGATTGGTTGATAGGTGTGGTATAATAACCTAACCATGCCTCAATGTGTTCATACAGTTGTGTATTACTTCGATGAAACCTACAACAACATCTAAGGTGAATTTGTTTAACTATGGACCTATGACGACACGCAGAGCTGCGACAAAGATGAGAGTGATGAAGTTGGAGGGAAAAATTACGGTCCGTCAAATGTTTGATGACTGGTGTCAGGGAAGTGGTGTATGTTTAAACCTTCAGACAGCGGAAAGGGTGTGGCTTAATCACACTCTGAGGCAGACCTTACTATACGCACCTCGACAATGGGCTCAGGCCTAAAAGTACTAGCATTAAGAAGGTAGAACCCGCACACCAAATAATAGCAAAGTCATCTTCATTTGAATAAGGTTAACAAACGTTTAGGAGATTCTAAATGGAAACATTGCATTAGCAAACGTATAGTTTGTGCATGCAGTCAGGGTCTTCTTGCTTGTATAAATTATTCTTGTAATGAACTTTTAATTTGGGATACATCTGTGGTTTTCCTCTTGCCATATTTGGTAACCATTTTATAAAAGCAATAACTCACTTCAGGCCATGATATATATTGTGGGCATGTTGCGAGTTATTGCTTGTGTATGTACTGTGGAGCTGTAAAGAATTAGTATATATATCTCTATGCAAAAGTGATTCTAATTTGTGTGTGCACTGTGCCTGTGAGTGAACTGTATGTGTGTGTTCACTTACGCTGAGACTGGGAAACAACTTTGGCTCTGCTACGACCTCTACTGTCGACCATGGTGGAGTTGGAGCTCACAACACCTCCTGAACTCTGTTTCCTTGTACGAACACGGCCTGGAGGAGAGGGGAGGAGAGGGACAAAGAAACAGATAAATATACATGTCATATGAGTTGAATCCATCTGAACTCTGTCTGGACACAGACTGCAAAACAGAACAGGACTGGACGGAAGAACAGACATACCTGGATCAAACATTATTCACAGCTAATTTATCAACCAACCAACATGTCATACCGGATTCAGCATCAGGTCATGTGAATTATTGTCAGGTAGGACTAGGCAGTCAGTCACTTGATCTCACTAGATCTGCTATTTCTTTTGATTATACCAAAGAGATTTGGTATAGACGACAAGGTGGTCCAAGACTAGACGGTTTAAGCAGCTAAACTACTTTTCAAGTACTTTTTCTTTTGTACAAAGATCCCGTCAGTCTTTGAATGATCCTATGAGATGCACACTAGGATGGGGGTTTGTATCTCTGTCCCCACAAAATTAGACCAGTCACAGTATGCTCTGCAGAGAACCACACAGCTCAGCTGTGTGGTTGCTACACCAATCACAGCCCAGCTCGTGCTGCGATGCCAATCACAACTCGGCAACGTTAGCACATAATTGTGTAGGTGTTGTTTAAGATAATATGCACATCAAGTAAGGCAAACAAGGATGGAGGAACTAGGCAATCCTCCCAGACTCCGACTACAATAACCAATGTAGCCTGTGTAGGCTGTTATATGTAGGTGGATTCAAATTAGCCACTTTAAGGATATTTAATTCAAACAGTCTGAAATACTTTTCCATTGCACAGGAAAGCCATGCAAGTGTTTTGTTTTCTAAACATGTAAACTTGGTTTTTATCTGCAGTTAACGATAGCATGACATATACATTTATTAAAAAAATCACTACATTGCACAACACGTACTTGAACGCAATGAGCAATCAAGACAACCATCTCAGACAGACAAAGCCTACAAACATATATTACCGGTGTCCCTCTGACACACAACAAACCTCAAAATGTTTGTCATACAGAACAACTCTCACACCGGAGTTCATTGAAGAAAACATGATTGAACAGTAACACATATAAACTATTATACATTCCTCTTTCCAGTATCAATAGGGAATAGGGAAAAATACCACCATAAATCCAGTGTCTCCTTACAAATTCTAGTTACTGTGTTCACAAGTTGTACAGTGCCTATAATTACAGAAGAATAAGAGATCAGAGCTGGTCATCTCATTCTAACAGAAACTCCCTAAATCAAACGTATTCCCCGACCCCAAACACACACACACACACACACGTGCATGCACGCACGCTCCCACGCATGCAAGCACACATACTTCGGCTACTTTTTAACCCTATAACAACAGGCACCTTGACCACTAATAAACCGTTATCCAACAGTATCTTCTGATAAAAAACATGTCCGGAAACATTCAACTTTTGGACTGGTTGATAAAGACATTCCGCGGACAGTCTACTGAAAACGAAGCCGGCTAGCCTGTTATGCAACGCAGAATACGACCCGTGTCCCCTCGGACATAATATAGACAATGATGAAGGGATAACAGGCTTCTAAACATTCAGGCTCTTTCCAGAGATATAGTATTAAGTGTTGTGTTTTTGACCCAGTGATCACACCAATTTGTAAACCATGACGTAGCATGCTGCCGTGGGGTAAGAGATTTATGGTCCGTTGTGTGACAGCTGATCTACAAGCTCACAGCAGAGCGCATTCGTACCTTGCCCTCACTGAGTACACATGGTCATGAGGTTGAGCACGCAGGAATGAAACTGATGTTACCCAACAAGTCACCTCCACAGGTCATTAAACATTCGAAGAAGACCAAAGAGAAATGACACATTACAGTATGTGGGCTTTATCTTGGCAATATAAATACACAGCATAACAGTTCCAATATAGAGCATGGAACTGATTTACTTCACAGAGTTTATAGCTATTACTCATTTTGGCTAAGATTGACTTCTACTACTTGACCTGTGCTTGAGGGGCACGTTTTTCTAGTCTTCATTTGTATCAAATTATTTCCATTAGTAGTTGTGCAGTTGTTAGTTGCTATAGTAATTGTACAGTAGTTAGTGGCTATAGTACAGTAGTTAGTACAACAGTTGTATAATGGTAGAGCAGGTCCATGCAGACAGCTCATGCAGAACAATCCACATAGTTGACCAACAAGGGAAAGACACAGACCAAGAGACGTGGGAAGAGTACCTGATGGACAAAGAACACACACACACACACACACACACACACACACACACACACACACACACACACACACACACACACACACACACACACACACACACACACACACACACACACACACACACACACACACACACACACACACACACACACACACACACACACACACACACACACACACACACACACACACACACACAATCTTACCATCATTTCTACCAGGTGTGCCATCTTTTGACATTTAAGAAAGATGTTGGAGCAGCGAAGAGGAGAGGCAGAGACACATTAGTAGCAATATAAGCAGAGTGAGTGAGTGAGTGAGAGGCTGCAACATACGCCAAACAAAGTCAACCTTTTTTCAGATTTGTTAATAAGGAACAAATTACATAATTGCGGAGCAAAATGGACAAACTTTGTTCGGTTTTGGCAGTTCTTGCACTGAACATCACAGCAGTGACACCACGGCAGACATTGTGTGTTATTTCTCACACTCAATGTTCTTGTGAAGTTAGCACATTATGTAGTGTTTTTGCCAGCAAAGTGCAATGGACCGTTTAGAAGAAATGTCGGCTGAGGAGTTTAGGTTAGGTATCAACCTCCATAATTCCTCTCTGTGAGACAACATGTAATTAATTTATGGAGAGAGATAGCACACACGTGTGGCAGAAATAGCAAAATCTCTTATGTGAAAGCATATCGGAGGTTGACGTAAAAGATAAAATGGTAAATGGTTCATTTATATAGCGCCTTTATCCAAGGCGCTTTTACAGAGATTGTGCATTACATTCACACACATTCATACACCGATGGCGACGGAAACCATGCAAGGCACCAACCAACACATCAGGAGCAATTAGGGGTTCAGAGTCTTGCTCAAGGACACTTCGACACTAACTCTGGGGGAGCCCGGGTTTGAACTGGCAACATTGCGGTAACCATCCGGCCACTTTACCCCTGAGCCACCTCCGCCCAAAGATCAGTGGTAAAATCAACATTCCAGCTCTGTATACAGTGGGCAGGTTTGACAGAGAGTATAACACTTTTGTCCTCCGAATAATGTGTCGGTTTTAGAACTGCCCAAACTTCATTTGGAGTATGATGCCAGCTTGAGTGAGTGAGTGAGTGAGTGAGTGAGTGAGTGAGTGAGTGAGAGAGAGAGAGAGAGGGAGAGAGAGAGCCTTATCCTTATGACCAATTGGGAACCATGTTGACCCATTGCAGAAGAACACAGGAGGAAATAGACATTGTGAGTGTGTAGAAGATTAAGCCTGGATTACACATTCAGCAGCTCAATCAAGTTGGTTGATTATTCCTCAACATCCTAATGTTAGAGAAAACATTATAAACATCGTTAAAAAGCGTGAGGTGTTTTTCATCAGACCAGGAGCCTCCTCAACCTCAGCAAAACCATTCGTCAAGTGTTGCTGAAATTACATCGACACTGGAAACTCTCAGTTCCTGTTGACAGAGCAGTGTAATGATACGTGAAGGAGTTATTAATAAGCCCCCTCAGACCCATAAAAGCCAGTAATTTAATGAGAAAATGTCTCAATATTTCATGAAGATGGGATTTGAGGCGGTTTCATTATTTTGTGTACTTTAAAGAGAAGTTGAAAGTTTAATATGGAGATGATACGACACATGTGAACTGATATGCTATTCTGAATTTGTTCAACAATTCCGCTCGCCAAACAAAAAACTGCATGCTTTCTAGCAGGCAACAGCCTCTCATGACAAGTTTTTACTTTGAAAATCTATTCTTTTTGGCAAGTTGGGATGGCAATGGGATGGAGAATGAATTAAAAAATAAACCACAAATAATGATATCTTCAATAGTTGTTGACTGTTGACTGACATTGCACAGTGAAAACTAAGGGTTTCAAAGTCGCTCTTTTAGCACACAGAGACACAAACAAGCAGATTTTTTGTGTATAATGTCAACTTCCTGTTGATTTTACTATTTAAATTAGTAAGAACAAAAACAAAAATCAACAGAAAACACGGAGCTAGGTTTTGAAATGTGGCTCAAGTCCTCTTTGTTTGTGTGCATTTGAGTTTGAGACCTGTTTTAATGTCCAAGTTATTTGGGTCACCGTTCTCTGAGGGAGGTGACTGGCTAGTGGCTGGTTTACCTAACGAAGCGTCACCGTTCTCTGAGGGAGGTGACTGGCTAGTGGCTGGTTTACCTAACGAAGCGTAGGAGCCGGGCGGCAGGGTGGAGGCGGAGCCAAAGGGGGCGGCAGAGCCGGGGACGGTGGAGAGTCGGGTCTTGGCGTTGGCGGCCGCGTTGACGTCGATGTCGCTACGGGAACGCTGCAGGGAGCCAGGCGTGGATACCCTACCGCTAACCAGCTTATCTGAGAGAGAGAGGGAGAGACATAGAGAGACAGACAGAGAGAGAGTGAGAGAAAGAGAGAGAGAGAGAGAGAGAGAGAGAGAGAGAGAAAGAGTGTTACAGAGTTGTAGCTGTTACAGTGCTGTGACAAATTCTCCAATTAGCCATTATGTCCTTGAGCAATACACTTAATTGAAGCCGTTGTGTAAATAATACAGAACAGCTTCAAGTGTAATAATATATAACAGTTTTATAATTATATAGTAAACACACAACTAGATGAATAGAACGTATACAGGAAGTAGATAGCTTACTCCTCGTCATGCTTCCTCCAATGACACTCTTCACGGACAGCGGCCGGCTGGGGGGGGGGGGGGGGGGGGACAGACAGACACAGTCACTTTAATGCGCAGAAGCTCACACACACACACACACACACACACACACACACACACACACACACACACACACACTTTGATAGCGTTGCTGAAGGTCAGAAAGCTTGTATTTCATATTTCACATTTCATGATTTTTTTTGTTTTTTTTAAGATATACTGTAGCACCTACTGTATAACCACATGCCCAAAATAGGCATGCCAGGCATAAAGTGGTTAAGTGTGTCTGTGGGGTTTTTATAAAAATTTAACCAATGAAAAGTATTAACAAGATCTTGTGACTAATAACTACTCTTTTTATTTTTATTTCATGTAAAGTAACGGTTTTGGACATACAAGGTTTCCACCCCAGCGACAATGAGCTCAGTGGCCAACACTCCACTAGGACATCACCTTGTATCTCCAAATGTGACCCTTTTCATGTTATTTCATCATTTAATGCCCTACTTCCATCATGCCAGTGTGTCAAGCAAAAGCAGTGAAAATGGCAGATCTACAAGCTCACAATGCGTTTAATTTCCTGAAAAGGAACAGTTTTGGCCATAGGAAGTTGGTTGCTCAATAAAATCTAAACTCAAGTGAAGACAGTGTGCGGGATTCTTTTCCTCTACTTATCAGTTCCAGTTATCCGACGCACCTGTCCATTGTAGGTGTGCAGAAGGACTTTTTCTTATGGCCATAGGAAGTTACCATATACAATCAGCCCAAAGTGTGCGTGTGCGTTTATGTGTGCACATGTGTTAGTGTGCGTGCGTTCATGTGTGCACGTGTGCCTAATGTGTCGTGTTCTTACTTGAGGCTCTCCTGCGAGGAGGAGGAGGAGCGATCTGATTGGGGGAGAGATACCACGCTGTTTGAACCCTTCAGGTGAGACTCGAGAGCTCTCTGATAGGTGGACTCCAGAGCCTGGAACAGTAGCTCCGCCTCCCGGCTGTAGTGGCCGTGGAAACCCCAATAGCACCTATCAGAGAGGGGTGGAGGTGGGCTTTAGATCACACTTTGATGTATTGACCAGGACAGGAAAAAAAGAAAGACGTGACATGCCATCTCTGGTTTATGTCCCATACAGTATCTGCGTGAGTAGGAGTTTATTATTTCCAATGGAAGAGTGAACGTGAACACAGCTTCTGAACCATTCTTTAGCCCCATGGTCACTGAACTAAATACTGGACCCAATCTTCACAAGCCACAGAATCTTCCTAAGATTTTCATATAGAAAAAAAAGAAAAGAAAAAAAAAAGACAAAGAAAACTTTATTGTCCATTAAATTTGATATAAAATGGAAATTTGTCTTTGGCACACCGGCAGTCAGTTTACAACAATAAAAACATTACATAAAATACACAAATGCATTAAAATACTGTATAAAATGCATTCCCATAACGCAGAAACATGGGCTGTGGAGATTAGGTGGTGGAACTATTTAAACATTGAGTGATCCTTAGATCATCTCTACATCACATGTTCAATCATGTCTGACATAATGGTATAAACTTCAAAAACTAAATGTCATGTCATGTCAAATAAAAATATATGGGAATTATTTTCATTTTTGCAGAGACCCACTAGCAGGCGGAGGCGGTTCAAACAAGCCGTGTCCCCTATGTGGGGCTTCTATTTATGTAGCTTTGTCCATCCTTTCATGACTTTTTAACTGCTTGTTGTTACCACCTCTTTGAGTCTTGCTTATAAGCAAAGACAAAATGAAAGCAAAGGATTTTCAGTTCTTTCTGTTCAATCTCTGGCCACAAGATGGCAATGTTTCACATCAAGTCAAGCTGTCAGCTACCAGCTCTATCAAGAAGAAACAATAGTCTTTAACATCTACAACAGTGATTTTTGTTGTTTGTTATGTTCACCTAGTATGATATGCCCAGAATAGGATGCTAGAATTCATGTGGTTAAGTCAGAGTCAATATGTTCTCATTTTGACGCTGTCTTGACTCTTAACCACATGAGAACATGATTCAAAAAGCAATAAATGTAATTTACACAGAAGCAGAGTGAGTGTAGAATTAAGGTACTAGTTTGTGTTTAGTTGTCATTTGTCACTTCACAGTAGTGAGGTATTTTACAGTGAGCTTTTGTTTTTACTTTCTAACCGTGTCACCAGCAACAGCAACAACATTATTGTAATCCGATTCAACAATATAACACTGAAGAAAGATCAGAAGCAAAGTAACAGACTTGTACAATGCGAGTGTGTCGGTAGTATAGGTACTTACTTCCGAGCGATGGACCTGGCCTCAGAGTCAGCATCGTGGATCCCTTTCCTTATGGTCTCAGTGAGGACGGCCACGTGCCTGGGATAGTATGGAAACATGATGCAGTCAAACACACACCAAATACTGACTGACTGACTGACTATGTCTTCTCCTCTCCAGGTCCACAGAGAATATGAACCTGGAGGTTTTTCCCCCATGCTTTTTAAACTCCCTGCCGTTGGAGTTGTTATAGATAGGAAGTCAGCTGTAGGCTGGGAGGGTGGGGGTCTTTGGGAAGATGATGAAGATGATAATGTCTCTTTTAGAGATTCATCAATTTAAGCAGCCTCATCAGTCGCTCACCCAGCCAAACACAGAGCCACGTTACCGAATTAAATGTCAACATGGAGAGGAGAGGGGAGGAGAGAGGAGAGGAGATTCACCTCTCCAGTGTTTTGGCGTGCCATTCCTGCAGCATGAGATCCAGGAACTCATAACAGTGTCTGAAAAGACAAAACAATGTGAGCTAATTATTATCTGTCGGAGTCAGAGAGTAGCATGACAGTGAAGTGTGAGTCCTTACCGCCTGACAGCCACTGATTTGGATGTGCAGTTACTGGTGATGATGGGGATGAGACGAGGGACTTGTGTGTGCTGAGAGAAACAATGAAACACACAGTAGATTAGCCACAATGCCCCTGCAATGTCCCACAGCGGCTCAAAGGAGAACCTTCATGTGGTGTGTGATCATTATACAATTTACAATTTACAATTTAGGCATTTAGCAGACGCTCTTAATCCAGAGCGACTTACATTAAGCAAGAACAAAAAGCATGGGAATACATCACAAAAAAGCATTTATCATGAAACATGCGTAAGCTAAGAAAGTAACAGTGGAATATCTATATTATGAGACTATACATATAAACTATATATCTATACTACTATGCTACTATGGCGTGCTATGACTATATACAATGCAATTATAGTGCTGTCTACATAACATGCTATAAGTCTGTATCAAATGCTATCTAAGACTACAGAAATGCTATCTAAGGGGGTAGAATAAGTGCTATGGGCCATGATGAAGTCTGAAAAGGTGGGTTTTCAGACTACGGCGGAAGATTGGGAGTGATGCTGCAGTTCTGACTGCATTATAGTACAGTAGAGTAGATTACGTTATGTGCATCTACGACTACCAGCATGAATGATCTAGTTAGGTTTGTCAGTGCAGTTTTTCCTCAATTGCTTTGCTCAATTCTAGAAACAATGTTGACATTCTCATAGCACTACTAAGGTGCATTTTCTCAAAATAGCTTATGGTCAACATCTGAAAACGGTCATAACTCATCCAAACCATTTAGCTCTTGCTTCAGAACAAGGGTGTTAGGGTGTTATAAAAATATAAAAAGGCAATAACCTCAAAATGACTACTGTAACAGTGTAACACGTTAAAGACAGAGTGAATCACTAAAGTCTATTTGACACAGATTTATATCAACCTCAGAGCTGATAGTCTTGCAATACAACGGGTATGCATGCTGCATGCTTCCACACTGTGGTGAAAGTAGTAGTCCTGTAAAAGTCCTGTATTAAAAATTCAGTATCGAAATATACTCTCACAGTACCAAACTTAAATTATGCTGAATGGTCCATTTTTTCAATCATATTATTGGATAGTAATTAGTAATGCATCAATCTCTTCATCACTTTGATGTTGCAGCTGGTAAAGGTGGGGCTGATTTTAATTACTTTGTGCTAAAGCTGTCAAACAATGGACCTTTCACATTGCCTGTCATTTTTTATTTTTTTCATTTTATATAACTGAACTACTCATTATCATTGTCGATAATATTCTGATGTCATACAAAAAATGCCTAATAAAAACAGTATTAAAAAAAAACAATGGACCTTTCGGTAAGCGCCACCCCGCTCCCGCCTCTCCCCCGTTACTAAACATAATTGTACCTAAGTAATTGTACCTACATAATTGTACCTAAGTAGGACACGCTTGCTGCTCCTATACTGAGGACCGTGTCATGTCTGCGTTTGCCGAAGAGGAATAGAAGTATTCATATCAACAACATCCATACTCTAATAACGCCATGGTGAAACGCTGCTGTTGGGCGTCCTGCAACGTTTGAGGCATTTTCTTTTCATTCCTTTTCCCGTGGGTGCAAACATGCACATGTCAGTGTTTACAATATATGAGGTGGAGGAGGCAGCGGTGGCAGTCACTCACTCACCATCCCTGCTACTAAATCATACTATACAACGTCAACTTTTACTAAACAATGGTTAAATCAATCGTCTGAATGAGGAAACATTTTAATTGTATCTACTATCTACTGTAAAATATAACAACTGGTCTATTTAAACCCTCTAGTCTTAGAGACTTGAGTTACATCTGTACTTTTTTTCTTTGTCAAAAATAGCCAATCTACATGTGTCGACATCGTGGAGTGGTGGGACTCTGTGTATTTACCCTGAGTATGAGTCGTATGGTGGCGATCCCTGACGTGGCCATGACCTTGGCACTGTTAGGAACCAGGTTCAACAGCGTGGGCATGATGCTCTCTGCTCCGTGGTCAAACTTATTACCTAGCAACCATGACAAGTATCTGAGAGAGAGAGAGAGAGAGAGAGAGAGAGAGAGAGAGATATCGGCCTCATCAGCTTCCAAATAAATAAATACAATTTATAAAATATATTTCTACAAATATTTTTGTATAATACATTAATCCACATAAGGTATTGGAACACTTTGTTTAATTGTTTAGTCTCAAATCATACCAACTTTCCTCACCTCATATATCGTTGCTGTCCGGAAGAAACCACATAACTCCAGATTTTAGTCTTTTCTTTTCTTTTCGTTTCTTTTTTTTTCTTCCATAAATCAATGCTATTGAACACCCTTTACGTCTGTGTGTTGGTTAGGTTAATAAATCAATGCTATTGAACACCCTTTACGTCTGTGTTGGTAAGGTTAATGAAAAGTATTAAAAAGCGCTTTGACTAAAACTCCAATTGAGCTGGATGTTATTTTAATTTCCTGAAAAAAGTAAATTTTGTAGTTTCAGAGATATATTATATTACATGTACATCCTCTCTTACCCCAGGGTGAGGCAGGCCTCTCTGACCACCTGTGATCGGAGGTCCTTGGCTGACATTTTGAGTGGCGCTTCCAGGAGACGCAGCTGCTGGGAGAAGCCCTCATACTGCGGTGCTCCTGCTATGATCACAGAACGCACCTTCTTCAACTGAAGAGAGAGAGAGAGAGAGACAGAGAGAGAGAATTAAATGTCTGTCTGTCTTTTAATGTCAACCTCTCTGTCTGTCAGGTTCAATGTATGTCTGTCTGTGTTTCAATGTCAACCTCTCTGTCTGTCAGGTTCAATGTATGTCTGTCTGTGTTTCAATGTCAACCTCTCTGTCTGTCAGGTTCAATGTATGTCTGTCTGTGTTTCAATGTCAACCTCTCTGTCTGTCTGTCTGTGTTTCAATGTCAACCTCTCTGTCTGTCTGTGTTTCAATGTCAACCTCTCTGTCTGTCTGTCTGTGTTTCAATGTCAACCTCTCTGTCTGTCTGTGTTTCAATGTCAACCTCTCTGTCTGTCTGTGTTTCAATGTCAACCTCTCTGTCTGTCTGTCTGTCAGGTTCAATGTATGTCTGTCTGTCTGTCTGTGTTTCAATGTCAACCTCTCTGTCTGTCTGTCTGTGTTTCAATGTCAACCTCTCTGTCTGTCTGTCTGTCTGTGTTTCAATGTCAACCTCTCTGTCTGTCTGTCTGTCTGTCTGTGTTTCAATGTCTGTCTGTCTGTCTGTCTGTCTGTCTGTCAGGTTCACTGTCTGTCTGTCTGTCAGGTTCACTGTCTGTCTGTCAGTCAGTCATTCTAAATGTCAACCTGTCTGTCTGTCTGTCTGTCTGTCAGTCAGGTTCACTGTCTGTCTGTCTGTCTGTCTGTCTGTATGTCTGTCTGTCTGTCAGTCAGTCATTCTAAATGTCAACCTGTCTGTCCGTCAGTCAGTACTGTAAGTGTGTCTGGTTCTTACCGCGGTCACTCTGTGTTCCCAGTCATGTTTGTCATCATTCAGAACCTCTCTGATCTTAGCCAGTTGATCCTCCAGTTCTCTGTTGGAGTAGATCTGTACAAAACAACACTTTACTTTAATACAAATTACTTTAATATGATTGTGACGTGAGATTTGTCCAATTTGGCATTGTCCAAGGTTACCACACTTGATTGTTAGGTTCGATTTCTTCATTTTAGTGATTTAGTGTGTGTGTGTGTGTGTGTGTGTGTGTGTGTGTGTGTGTGTGTGTGTGTGTGTGTGTGTGTGTGTGTGTAACAGTCACTCTCATCAGTCACGTCATATTACAGGAAAACAGTTTTACCGCTTGATAGGAAAGGACGACTAGCCACAGGTTCACATTGATCTGATACCAGAAAAACACTTTAGTCCATGTGACATCTTGGCCTCTGGTCTTGTAAGTACACTCTGCATGCACAGCAAATGACCAATCACCCTCATCATCTCTCTGGCATCTGTCTAGTGTCTGCTAAATCCCTAAATTGTAATCATTCACAGATATATCCTGACTGATTTATCCAAACAATGATTTTAAGTATCTCGTGGTAATGACTCTGACCTTTCCCCTCTCTCACACAGAGACATCAGAGGCCTGAACAATGACCAAACTGTCCGGTCAAAATGTCTTCCATCTGTAAACACCATTTTAGCTCACAACAGATTGTTCTTTTTCATTTTTGGGGGTCAAATCTTCGGAATATATTTAACTATGTATATAGTAGAAAATTGCTGTTGGTAAGAAACGTTGCATTGCCATACTCAAAACTTTAAAGGTATATTCAGTGATTTCACTCAAAAAACCGTAGGTTTCGTTTTTGGCTGTGGGACCCAGCCTTTCGTCCAATCAGGATAGAGAGTCAAAAAGGAAACCTAAGGTTTTTTGACCCCCAGGGGTTAACTGGGGACAGGGAGGAACTCCTTATATGGCCAGCACACTCTATAGTAGGGAGGATTATCACAACAAAACAAAAAAATAAGTGATATTTGAATTAAGTGAAATCACTGAATATACCTTTAAGTTTTGTTTCCTCATAAATGAATACTCTGATTACCGTAATAGCGACATACTAGCTTTTTACAGTGTGACTAGCCATCTGTAAGAGAGACAGTCTGCATATCTTTGGTATATTGTTGGCGCCAGGGGTGGAAACCTTGTATGTTCAAAACGGTTACATTATTTTGGGGGAAATAGAGAAAATAACCTGTGTTCCAATGGATTCAATGATAGTAGTCAGTAGTGTACCTGAACAGATGGAACATCTTCAAAGGCCTTGATGAGGTCCTCTTCATCTACCGCTCCTGCAGCAGCCTCTTTACCTGAACAACAAACACCTCGCTCACATCTCTACAGCAGCAGCGGCAGCAAAGGTAATACAGATAGTACTAATAGTAACAGTAATAGTGGTAATAGAAAGACGGGTGGTGGTGGTGGTGGTAGTAGTAGAAGTAATACTAGTAGTAGTACTAGTACTTCTAGTAGTAATAATTGTAAAAACAATAGTAGTTTTAATATGAATACAAGGCATAGTCAACAATAGCAGTGGTCCAACTAGCTAACCTGTGATCTTGGCCAGAGTGCCTGCACTGGGTCGCCTGACCGTGCTGGCCGTGGTCTTCCGGGCACTGGAGTGCGCTTTGGAAGACGAGGAGGAGGACCGGCCTCCGTCAACGGAATCCTCATCCTCAAAGTTCTTATCTGGAAAGCAATAAGAAGAACAGCCGGTAACATATAGTCGACTGTAGGGCGCTTTAGAGGAAGAGGAGGAGGAAGAACGGCCTCCGTCAACAGAATCCTCATCCTCAAAGTTCTTATCTGCAAAGCAATAAGAAGAACAGCCAGTAACATTTAGTCAAACTCAAAAACCGGACAAAATGTTCAGAACCATGCCCAGGCCGTGGCGTAACGGTCTGGGCACCGGACTGGTGATCCAGTCGCGGTGTGCCGCGGGTTCGACTCCCGGACCCGACACGGCCTTTACCGCATGTCATCCCCCCATCTCTCTCCCGTTTCCTGTCAGCCTACTTTCTATCCCTTAAAAAATCAATAAAAGGTGTAAGCCGCAAAAAATATCTTAAAAAAAAAATGTTCAGAACCATGACTGAAATAGTCATGGGTGTGTTCTGATTGTGAACCCACATATATAATACTGTAGGTCTATCTACCGTCTATGGTGCTCTCAAAATAGCAGGGAAATGCTGAGCTGAGGGACTGCACTACACTACATTAGACCAGGCCGAAGCGCAATTGCCGTTTGAATCGTCTCTCTGTAGAATAGATAATTTCGTCTAATCTTATCTAATCTAATCTAGTGAGGTCTCCGAGGGGTCAGGCAGGTTCTGATAGAGATTATAGAAGATCATAAAGCAAAATCATTCTGGCAATAATCCAGAACACAGTGACACCTGAGTCACCTCTCAATCCTACAGACCACCCTAACCTGTGTCATAACGAGATGTCCACAATAAGTAAACCTTGCCGAGCCATGAGGCCCATCGGGCAGGAGCCTATCTCCCGTTTCTGTAGCGTGAGACAGCTTGGACATGACGTACTGTACAAGTACACCCCCTGGACATGATGTACTGTACAAGTACACCCCCTGGACATGATGTACAAGTACACCCCCTGGACATGACGTACAAGTACACCCCCTGGACATGACGTACAAGTACACACCCTGGACATGACGCTAGTATGTCGCAGGGACATTCCCCCAATTCAAACCTTGATGCTGAATACCAAGCAGGGAGGCACTATAGGTCCCATTTGTCTTCGGTATGACCTGGGTCGGGGATTAAACCCTGACCTCCTAGTCTCATGGGGAACACTCTGACCACAAGGCCACTGAGCTGGTAATAACACGATATCCAAAATATACTTATTTTCAACTCTCCTCTCCTCTTGATTCTGAACCTGTTTGATTCACGTCATCACCATTATTGAATGGTGACAATATTGTCAACATATGTCATATGTATGTGATATATATATAGTATAACAGTACACCTCCTAGTTCCTTTTCAAATACAAAAGTCACAAACAGGAGTAGATGACCATTATTAACCATTAAAACCAAAGCTTCAAACAGCCAATAGGCAGGGTGTATAGGGTTGGTGACTCACTAATTGTGTTTGCTGAATGCACCTTTGGTTCGGCACTGCAAAGTGGCAAACTGGATCTCCCAGCCCCCAAATACTACCTGGAACAACCGTCCCAGCAGTGCCACACGTCTTCATAGGAGATTTTCACTGGGTGCCAACCTTATTGTATATATAATATAACTTATATTATATGTCTCCCTATGGAGGAATGTTGCTAGGACTTTTATGTTTCCAGACGATTAACATTTATCCCTAATTCTGTATTATAAATGATACAATTCTGCATGAATGCAGTAAAATGTTACCACTGTGTGTGAGAGCACAGGCCAGAGAGATTCATGTAATTGAAAGCAAGGTTATGGAGTGTATGAATATCCCTTCTCTTACTCAAATTATTAGAGTAAGGGAAGGGATATTCATGTCACCCTATTGAATAGGGTGACACATATACACCCCCACGGTGAGCAGTTAGCAGTGTATTGACAACATCAGTGAGATGCTGAACACACAAATGCCACCGTTATTTATCTCTGTCATTGGAGCAATTTGCACGCACGCAGCCACACACACACACACACACACACACACACACACACACACACACACACACACACACACACACACACACACACACACACACACACACACACACACACACACACACACACACACACACACACACACACACACACACACACACACACACACACACACACACACACACACACAATTAGAAGGACAGAGAGAGTATAAAGATGCAGGACAGAGGCAAGACGGAGTAGAGGGAGACATAAAATAGGGGAGAGAGAGACAGAGAGACAGAGAGAGAAAGAGACACACAGACAGACAGACAATTTATTCTATTTATTTATTTTATATTATTATCTATTTAAAGATGCACTACCACACCGATCCAGTAGGTGTCAATGTATACATCTCTCCTCACATCCATTCACACTCTCCATAGTATGATAGAAAATATATTATTTTTAAAATATATTACTTTGGCATTAAAATTAATCATATTCATTAAAAAAAAAGATCTGCTCGCACTGAACTGATGCACACGGCATGTTCAAATGCACACGGCCACACACACACACACACACACACACACACACACACACACACACACACACACACACACACACACATGCTCTGTGTACACACTTGCACTGCACACACATTCAAAAACACACAAACACACTCTCGTACCAGGTCAACCGTGCACAGGGTTTGCTTTAATCTGCATCATAACTGTAATCTCGAATGTTGACAAAATATCAGTCAAAAACATTGGTAACCAGTGGTCTAGGACGGTTATACCTAAATAATTTTGGGGGGTCCCCAGATAAATTTTCAATTAACTATTTTTTTTTCTCCAACTGAATGGCTGAAAAATGGAAATTGAGAGTTTACATAGTAACACAACAGTGCATGCCTAAACTTTCCTTAATGATTATACCTGGTTTCAGTATTTATTTCAGATTTTCTCTATTTTTTAAGGTTATTGAAGCGATCAATTTGTATTGGTGGTGGGGAGGGGGGCGGGGCGGGGGGGCGCGAGACATGGTCAAAGCATTTCCGGGGGTCCCCAGCCAGAAACGTTGAGAACCCCTGGTATAGAATAGATTAACTCTCCAAAATCGGGATCGGGATCAGACGCAGGTACCTGGCATTCGGTCGGCACTACAACACACAGACCTCTTCAATGGAGCTCAAAACGCCTCCTCAATACAGAGCTCCCCTGAAGTGCCTGGTGGCTCAACCAGTGCACCGTTTATAGAAGATTCTTTATATATTCGTCTGACAACGTTTGGATCCTGTGGATCTTCATCAGGCCATCAACCAGTGCACTGACCACAATAGGGCTGGGCAATTAACCAAACAAATATCAAAACAGATATTTAGAACCAACAACAACAAGTTAATCTTGCTCATGTAGGTTAATCGAGAAATCGATGAGCAGAAGTTAATTATACATCTTTTCCCTTATACATCAACGAATCGACACGAAAAACACACACATATATATATATATTATTATTAAAAAAAAAAAATCGACTAAATGGGATTAGTCTGTTTATTAACTTAACCCTGTAAGGGTGCCGTAGAAAAAATGTGAAAATAGCCAAAAAACAAAAGTGTAAAAAGGAGATGATGTTGCACATCAAGCTCCTTTTTACACTTTTTAAATTGTAATCTAAGGGAATGTTTTAAACATGGTGATTTCCCCCCCCTAAAACATGATCATCAGGTACTACGATTACTAGGAAGTTTTCTTTTACTCATTTGTGAGTGGCGAGGACCCACGTTTGAATCTCTCTGCCCTCTGTTTACTGTCTCTCTACACTATTATTTTATTAAGCAATGTAAATGACAACAACGCAGGCACACAGGCTGGCACGCACACACACAGAGGCCACCCTCTCATAGAAGCCCTTTCATCCACAGGACCATGTGGGTAGAGGGGCTACTAGCCCAGTTCATTTGGCTCACTCATGGTGGAACAGGAAGACAATGATATCATTCATAAAACTGGGTTCATCTCACCCTGTCTGCCTCTCTCTCTCTCTGTGTGTGTGTGTGTGTGTGTGTGTGTGTGTGTGTGTGTGTGTGTGTGTGTGTGTGTGTGTGTGTGTGTGTGTGTGTGTGTGTGTGTGTGTGTGTGTGAGAGAGAGAGAGATTATGAGGTTTTCTTTGAATCCATGTTGTCTCATCTCTCTCTCTCTCCATCATACACTCTGCTTTCCTATAAGCTGCAAGACAAGAGCACACATGCACATAGGCGCACGCAAACACAAAGCAAGCATACACAGACAAACACACGTGTGTGTGTGTGTGTGTGTGTGTGTGTGTGTGTGTGTGTGTGTGTGTGTGTGTGTGTGTGTGTGTGTGTGTGTGTGTGTGTGTGTGCGTGCGCACGCATGCAGAGTACAGTCATGCCAAAGCCATGTGACTCACCAGGCTAAAATTATTGATATAAAATAACCACTGACACACTGCCTATAATGTCACAGAACACGACCATGTCTGTCTGTGCGTCTGAATCAGCAATTGTTTACATATAATTGGGTGGAAACCAATTACAGCCAACAACTTAGACGTAAGACAGGAGACTCTTAAGAAGTGATCATTGTGTTATGTAGCCCATGTCTACAAAGAGCAGATCACCAGCTCTGCAACGTTTATGTAACAACACCGCAGGAGGACTCCCCCACACACACACACACACACACACACACACACACACACACACACACACACACACACACACACACACACACACACACACACACACACACACACACACACACACACACACACACACACACACACACACACACACACACACACACACACGATACAAAGCAGCTCTCTCAGTATTGAGGACAGACGCAGTCACACGCAGCCAAAAACGCCACCTCCTCTGCAGTTCTAAATACCCTATTATTATGTGCATGACACTTCTACTACAAAAGGTCCCACATAGACCCCTAAACATGTTCCTCACAGCCTCCATGGTACCATGTTAAGAAGACCTCAATGAATGGATGGAGAGACACCGAGAGAGAGAGAGAGAGAGAGAGAGAGAGAGAGAGAGAGAGAGAGAGAGACCGAGAGAGAGAGAGGAATGAATAGAAGTTATGGAATGAGTGCGAGAAAGGGTACACCCACATCAAATCCCCAGTGTTTACAGCTGCAATCCGGATCTTATTTTTAACAAATAAATTTATATTTTAGAGTATGTTAATAATACAATATAACTAGTACATATGCAGTGGTTGGAGGTGGTCTCCCTACTACCTAGTAGTTTTAGACCATGTGTAAGCTAGGACACCTAATGGTTGACAAGTAGCAGTATAAGCTCAATATAGCCTGGCCCTGGGTTTTCCTCTTCAAAGAAATGTGGTCTCCCGTGCGTGTCCATCTGGGTCCATTTACACCCGTTGCAGTTAAATGAACAAATTAATGAACAAATTAATTAAGGATTTTATGACTTGATAAGTGTCATTTGGTTGATGCATTCGTGTGATTGATGAATGTGTTTCTAGACATCCACGACATCAATTCTGCACGGATTTGATGATGCAATCGCACAGTACCACAGGACAGGGAAATTAACCCTCAACCCTGCTCGTCTTAGAGCCTTACGTCACCAGCCAACAACATCAAACAGGCATTTTAGAGCATCCAAAAGTGCAGCATTAGCATACACTCTTGTTACACAACAAGAACAAACACATGCACACACACTCATTAATGCATACACTCATTAATGCACTCATGTGCATGTGTACGTGCGCACACACACACACACACACACACACACACACATGAATGTACTTGCATGTGTACAGACACACACCCACACACACATTTCAAGACCTTATCAGCGTCTATAGAGATGTTTACTATTAAAACCTGTGCGTGTGTGTGTGTGCGTGCGACCGTGCGTGCGTGCATGCGTGTATGCGAGTGTGTGTGTTCTTACCTTCTCCAACTGTCATATTAATCCTTCCTTCCAGAGAGACGGGTGGACAATGTTTTACATTACACTGCCTCTGCTCTCTCTCTCCCTCTCTCTCAGTGTTTTTCTCTGTTTATCTCTCTCTCCCTCTATCTCAGTGTTTTTCTCTGTTTATCTCTCTCTCTCCCTCTCTCAGTGTTTTTCTCTGTTTATCTCTCTCTCCCTCTCTCTCAGTGTTTTTCTCTGTTTATCTCTTTCTCCCTCTCTCTCAGTGTTTTTCTGTTTATCTCTTTCTCCCCCCTCCCATCCCTTCTCTTTTCTCTACTCTGTCTCTCTCACCAGTAGACGCGTTAACCTCTCTCACCCAGAGCTCTATGTCTACAAACCACTCTCTCTCTCTCGGTTAATAATGCGTCATTATCCATTATACACACATTATACGCACAAGACTAAATACAACACAAGTGGGGAAACACACACACACACACACACACACACACACACACACACACACACACACACACACACACACACACACACACACACACACACTTTCCATGTTATGTCAACTCTGAGACAAGCAGACCAACTTAAATTTTCATTTGAGCACAGCTGTTAGAGACACTATGAGACCATGATGTCATTGTGATGAACACAATAACAACACCACCATCATCCTCCTCACAGCAAGTCACTGCAATAAGTATGTATGTGTGTGTGTGTGTGTGTGTGTGCATGAGTGTGTGCATGCATGCGTAAAGCTGTCTTTCCCTTAGGTGCTGAAGTGCTGAGGTGTGTCTGAACTCAGCACTTCTGTCTGAAACCTCTCAGGAAAGACGTTATGCTCAATGGCACAATGTCCCTCCACCAATACTGTACATCTCTCTGTGTACTGCAGTGTTATACGTGTGTTATGGTTAGCTAACACCAATACTGTACATATCTCTGTGTACTGCAGTGTTATACGTGTGTTATGGTTAGCTAACACCAATACTGTACATATCTCTGTGTACTGCAGTGTTATACGTGTGTTATGGTTAGCTAACACCAATACTGTACATCTCTCTGTGTACTGCAGTGTTATACGTGTGTTATGGTTAGCTAACACCAATACTGTACATCTGTGTGTACTGCAGTGTTATACGTGGGTTATGGTTAGCTAACACCAAGACTACAACTAAAGGGAAAGGAGGATTGTGTTAAGTGAAACTAAAATAAGAACTAGGTTAAATTATAGAAAACTAAATAAAAAACTAAAATTTTCAAATATATGAAACTGAAACTTACAAAAAGTAATAGAATTGCACAGTTTTTTCCGTACATTCCTTTATCCTACCGTTTTCAGCTTCTATAAATCAAGGTTTTCCTCTTAACTGAAAAACTAAACTGTCAATAGTCATCAATAAAACTACTCATGCAATTTTAGAACTAAAGCTAAACTGAAATCAAACACCAAACCTAACTAAATAAAAAGTAAAACTAATGAATATTTCAAAACTATAATAACTCTGGTGTACTGTAGCATGGCTTTAGTAGTAGTTTAGTTTATCATTACCACACTTTTAAAGAAAAAGAACAGTAAAATACATAATATAATATATAGTATTTACATGGCTTAAATATGAATAGCCATTTCATTTTATTTTGGGGCTGTGTAAACATTGTAGTAAAACTGTGTAGTATAGGAAAGGTCCATGAGAATATTTAGAACAAACAGATTCTCTGTCTGGTCTTGCAGGGGGGAATGACATCTGATCAGCCCAGCAGACAGCTGCCCCCTGTGGGGAAACTCATCTACTCAACCCCCAGGCTTGTTGTCTTTCCTCCAGAACCCTTACATCACATGCACCCAGACCAGGAATGAACACGCGCACACACAGACACGCACGCATGCACACACACACACACACACACACACACACACACACACACACACACACACACACACACACACACACACACACACACACACACACACACACACACACACACACACACACACACACACACACACACACACACACACACACACACACACACACGTGCACGCACACACACATAGGGTTTAGAAGGGTTAATCTTGTAGCTCACCTGATCCTGAAGATGGCATCATGTTCCCTGCTCGTTGAACCTCATCAAACTTACTGAAGATTACATTCAACCTAGATACAGACAGACAGTCAGTCAGTTCATCACACATTAGCTTGAGAGTAGATGTGTGTAGAACTAGAATCCCATGTTGAAGGGCCTCTATAGGGCAGAGCAGACCTCCAAAAGAGCTTTCACAAATGCAAGTGAGTGGTACTGTACTGTACTGTACTGTACTGTACTGTACTGTACTGTACTGTACTGTACTGTACTGTACTGTACTGTACTGTACTGTACTGTACTGTACAAGCCCTCCTCCCTGGCCTGTTTGTGTCTGTGTGGAGTGATTCAACCGTGTCGTCACACGCCACCCAGCCTACACACATAAGAACCAGATGAGGGTCCAGTACTTAGAATATTACAACAGGCTGTGCAACAGTGACACTTGGTGGTGAACAAAGGCTATAACGCTCTATAGGAGCGGTTGCGCCACTCAAAAAATGTGAACCGTATGTCATAGAAACGCTATTTCCCCCCCTGTAGCTTCTCCGAGGTCCTGATGGGTGCAAACCATGACTTACGCCGCCCTGGGTAGGCTACTCAGCCTGTCAGAGATAGGAGAAGGAGTGCGCCATTCTAGTTGAATCTTGTGTTATAGTAAGAATAGGAAATGTATCCTTTTCCCAGAAGAAGGGGTCCACAACACTTGAAGGTCTGTTCTATAGTCGTGAGTGCATGCTTGCGTGGGTGGTTTTGTGTATCCGTACCGTGACTGTGGAAGGCCTTTTTTGCTGAGGTCCATTCGGACTCTCTCTCCGACATGTCTGTAGATCTCAACCAAACAGCCCATAGCTCCGTCACGCACCTGAACCACACAACACAATGTCTCAGTGTCACCACCACCACCATGCAGATGAATACAATAATGAAAGAAATAAAATAATAATCAATACATCACAGGTTGGAGCTTTAAAGGTGCTGTAAGAGATATTTTTGGTTAAATGTAAAGTGTTTTTGTTAAAACACACAACCAGGAGAGAAAACCTATTTATCAGCTTATATTTTGTACTGTTCCATTTCCATTTGTTTTCTTCTTCTTGATTTTTTTCAGAACTATCCTGTATTCTGTATGATTTCTCTCTCCTGATTGGATGAAAATCCCGACCGGAAAATTTATTTTATGCTAATTAAACAGCTGGAGAGACAAGCAGACCCGTGTTACTGAATAAATACTATAGCAATGATCTTTAACATAATGTAGAGATATATACACCACTTTTTGTTCCTGCCATGGGTCACAAGAACAGACTAGATACTACAGCAGGTGTTCTATTCCAACAGTCGTTAGGTGTGTTGGAATAGTGGATATCAACAGTTGGCTCTGTACTTGGACTGCTTTTTTCTGTCTACACCAAATCTCTTTTCCAGAAACAGACGAGCCTACAACGCCTATAGATCAGCTATTTTTGGCTAATGTTCCCCCCAGAATATGGATGCCGGGGTTCAAGTGGTAAACTGTGCTTCTGAGGACACCAGAATACTGCTACCAGCAGGTAAAGTGCATTCCCAGGTAGAACTTCATGTTTAGGTATATGTACTGCAGTGGTTCTCAACCAGGGGATTCCCCACGTTCCCCAGTTCAAATTTGATTATTTGGGGGGGGGGGGGGGGGG
Organism: Protomyctophum parallelum; assembly: GCF_964188405.1. NCBI lineage: Eukaryota > Metazoa > Chordata > Actinopteri > Myctophiformes > Myctophidae > Protomyctophum > Protomyctophum parallelum. Next base: position 16,227,035 of record NC_139707.1, read on the forward strand.
GGGGGGTCACAGCCTGAAAAGGTCAAGAACCACTGAACTACTGCATAACAAAAACCAGCAGTAGCATAGCACCCCAGGACCCCTAGTTTAAGTCTTGTGATACACAGCAATCCTATCCTCAGTCTCAATAACATCCTGACCAATACAATTCTGGCAGATGGAGCTGTGTACTGAAGCTGCAGTACTCGCAGCAGCCACCGGGTGTCCTCAGTGTCCACGTGCGGAGACTGCTGCAGCTGCTGGTGGGGAGAACATCTGTGGTCCATGACACAGCAAACAGGCACTTTGACACTGCAACACAGCTGTCTGATGTGATGTCTAATTACAGCTGGTGACATGATTTTATTCTTTGAAAGATTAGTTTTAGGCTTTTTTGCCTTTATTGATGGATACAAGTGAAGATTGACAGGAGAGAGAGAGGAGAGAAGGGGAGAGAGACATGCAGCAAAGGTCGTCATGAACGGGACTCGAACACGCGACGCGCTGTCAGGCCAGAGCCTATATGTGGCATGCGCCTGGACCACTAGGCCAGCGGGCACCCACAGCTGGTGACATGATGACGTTAACCACATTAACCCTGGTGTGCCAATTTTGGAACATTGCAAAAAGAAATCGACCAACAGACCTACTATAGCTCACAACACGTAGATCTGCTGCTATTACATAGTTATCCTGATCAGCCTCACCAATATTCCATATTATCTGTCGATATTTCATGTTAAACTACCAAATATATACATGTAATGTATGTGTAAATGTGCTGTTTTGGCTGGTTACCTGACTGGTGGGGTCCCCCAGGAGGTTACATATGTGGGGGACGATTTTACTGAGAGTTAAACCGTGGGCACCGTACCTGGATGGAAAGAAACAATAATCCAATCAAAATGTGTTGACCTGACCAGTGTTCAGATTTGGATTCGACTTGAAATAAAAGCACGACATAACGGATGTCCAGCAGTGGAGATGGAAACAGTTAATGGAAAGAGAAATATGTATGGAAATGGAAAATAACATACCGTAGTTGTGAATACAAACTATTCGGGTAGTTTAGTTGGCTATTTGAATGATAAGCACCTATTCCAGTGATTCTCAAACATTTCAATTTCAAGGACCCCATTTTGATATGCATTAGGCCACGGACCCAGATTGATATGATTTTTATTCATGGAACCCCTCTCTGTTTCTCCATTAGGTTCCAAACTGTACTGTGAGTGAGCACACATTGAACTGATGAGTGATTAATGTCTGTCTGAATTTGAGTTACAGTATGAACATTTCCAGTGACCACGTGTCCTATACCATTCAGCAGATCCGCATTAGGCCTGTCCCAATTATTACATATCCATAATCGCCTGATTGCAATAATTTGAGATAATCTTGTCGCATATTATGATTGTTCCCATTTGAAAACATTTTTTAAATAGCGCAAATGGGCTTGTAGATTGGCTATATCCACTATATATATATATATATATATATATATAATTTTATTTTTAAGTATAAAATTATTATACATGGCATATTTTGTCATTATTAATTTCTTTGTAAATTTAAGTTATTTGTCATGTCTTCCTGTGTAATTTTATATTTACAAAGCCTTTAATCACAATTATTTGTACGACAATTAATAGTCAACTGAAATGTCATGATTGTCACAGCCCTTGTCAGCATCAACACATACACCCCAAAAAAACAAACGGTTTATCTATTCTAACACCACAGCAGCTAAACTAACCTAACAAACTGAAAGTACTCTCCAGCCCTACATGGAGAGCACCTGCACTGGCTCAGGTATGGCATTCGAGCATTGGGCAATGACACAGGTCACTGTTACAGATTGATAAATGCCAATAATTGAATGTAGTGTACACCCACTTTTCTGTTGCATTGTAGCCTACTCTATGTTTCATAAATAAGGGCCTACTGTATGTGTTTTCTGTGTCTACGTATGTTTTGTCTTGTTTCTTGTGTGTTTACTTTGAACTGGTTTCTATGCAAAATTAAGCCATCTTGCTATTAAGTCAATGGCAGGGTTGTAACTAGCCATAATTTGCCATTGACTAGCCCATACATCCAAACAGAAAAGGCCTATTTGATTGTATTAAAAAACATCAAACTCACCAACATTGCAGCTGTACGAAAAGTACATCCTTTAGTTATCCTTTCTATCTGCAAATGTTTGTTTAAAAAAGATCCACTGTAGACATGTTATGAGCTACTTTCTGTCAAGAAATTCCTTGCAGATAATTATTTAAGTGTTGGAGTTTGGAAGTGCTCGTTGGAGATCACTCAACGGCCGTGCATACCACCTGTTTTGAATTTGCACATAATGTAGGAGGCAGCAGGAGGTTGCTATACTGAAAGCTAGTGCTTCCAAACTCCAACACTTAGAAGAATCATCACCTGCAAGGAATTTCCTGACAGAAAGTAGCTCATAACATGTCTACAGTGGCTTTTTATGAAACGGACACTTTGCAGATAGAAAGAGGATAATTCAAGCTTTTCATACGGCTGCAATGTTGGTGAGTTTGACGTTGTTAAATACAATCAGATAGGACTTTTCTGTTTGGATGTATGGGCTGTCAATGGCAAATTGTGGCTAGTTGCCACCCTGCCATTTACTTAATGGCAAGATGGCCGTGGTCAATTGTAGCAAAAGTCAGAAAGCTTTAATAACGTCATGGCTACTTCAACAACACAGACAGAATGATACTTACGTGCTGAGTGTAGTGATGAGGCATTGGCACAGTGCTTCTCTGGTTCTGTTGTTCTTATGTTTAAAACCTCCCAGCATCCTGTCCCACATGTACTGCGCACGCACACACACACACACACACACACACACACACAATGTGTATGCATTTCCTTATCAGGCCTTACTGATTAGCAAACAACAAAAAAACATTAATCGTACATTCAAATCTATTGATTAACTTTTACAGGATACGGACAGGTACACACTAAGAGGTGTCATCGAACCCCCTGAATTTTTCAAGTAAAACTCAAAATATTTGCATGGCAAAACATCCGTGTTCAATAATGGGGCTACCAGGTTTGTAATAAATAAGCACTACTACACTGACATGTACCTTAGTTACCAGGCAGCGCTAGCTTGATACGTTAGCCAGCATGAGAGAAGATACAGAGAAGATGGAACGCTTCGTTTCACGTCGCTAACCTGACTTTGCATGTAAATTGCGCCGCTCGAACACATATTTTATCGGACATTTGGAGTTTAACCACTTAAATCCTATATGGAGAACTGAAGTCTGGCATCACTACAGCTAGGGGCCACTATCCCCCTGGTTCACAGTCATTTTTTCCATTGAAAATACCAAAGGGCACTGTCATCTTTGATCATCATATGAGAACATAAGAAAAAATAAACAAATCAGCACAGCGATTTTACTTATATGGATATGAATGGAATGGAATTGTCATGTCATAGTTGAGTGTGTGTGTGTGTGTGTGTGTGTGTGTGTGTGTGTGTGTGTGTGTGTGTGTGTGTGTGTGTGTGTGTGTGTGTGGTTACCTGTGGCGAAACAGTCTGTTCCATGATTTTTAGCAGCAGTATTTGGTCTTGTTCTCGAACCTGATCTTTGGAATCACCCAACCGGTCCATGAGGCTGGGTAAAACTGACACAGAGAGAGAGAGACACAGACACAGACACAGACACAGACAGACAGACAGACAGACAGACAGACAGACAGACAGACAGAAGTAAGATTTTACACTCTTTTTCTGATGCCACTACTTCAGGTTACTTTGGGTTCCCCGTGGTTTTAGGGCTCCACATGGTCTATTGTTTTCTGGCCTGGGTTCAGTACAGTGGTTCTCAACCTATGGGTCGGGTGAGGACATTGCACATGGGCCCCCAAATAATTGGCAAAACACTAAGTTTTTAATGATAATATAACATTAATTTATTTACAATCGATTGACTGATTATGAAAATAAACATGCTTGGTGGGCCGAGAACATGTTAAAGTGGGCCGGAATCCAGAATAGTTTGAGAAGCACTTGTCTAGTAATCTCTCAAGAACAGATTCCAAGCTACGCTACTGAATCTGTCAGCAGGGGCATTCAGAACTGTATAACTTGTTAGTGGGAATGAAAACATAGGCGCCCCACTGGAAGAGGAGGGCCTAAGGCCGAGCAAATGTTCCATTTGGCGCCCAGATTTCTGGTTTAGTAACAAGTCTTTTGACATAATTTCTGTATCTATTCTTTCCAGAGTCATAAATGTTGTGTTGTTCTTACCTGTTCCCACCTGAGATCTGAAGCGGTCCTGTAACCTGGAGACCAGCGCTGACAACAACTCCAATCCCAGCAGCGCCACCTGGTGGAGAACACAATACAATGCCTTAAATTACATGCAGAAAGTTCATTAAAATACTGTACACTTATATATATATAATATATATAATATATAAAAAGTCAGCATTTCCAAAGCACTAGAGGAAAAGCCAAGGGGTCGCGACACGTGCAATCTGCCGATTACATTATGAGGTATCTTATTTGGAAGTAAAGTGAATGGATGGACAGAGCGCCATCCTTAAGGGGCAAAACACACTCCTTCCGACATTTAAACATTTCTTCAGAGAGGAAGGTTATACAACTACAAATTGATTCCATTCCAAAATACTGAAATTGAATTTCTTCCGAAGTTGGAAGAAGCATGTATTGTACAGTATTGGCAAGCATTTAGGGCTCTATTTTCGTCCATGGTAAACCCCGCCCTTATCCCTAAACTACTTTGCCCTTTTTTACTATATTGAAAAAGATTTTTGAATAGTTAAAATAGACAATCTACATCGACACGTTGTGAGCTTGTAGATTGGCTATTTTAACTATTCAAAAATGTTTTTCAAAATAGTAAAAAAGGCAAAGTAGTTTAGGGATAAGGGGTTTAGCATGGATGAAAATATAACCCTTAGAGTCCAACCTGTGGTGAGTCTACAGACATTCATCCGGTCCTCTTCAGCTGTTCAGTGTGGTTTATCTGAATGGTATCACACCTGTGTACAGTATTTGTATTAGACTTGTGTTATGCAATCTATGGAAGCCCTCAGAAATCTGCTGAATGAAACTAGATAATATGTCATATGGTACTGCTAGAGTAAGGCTATTTACAGTAGCTCCAATCACCTGATGTACCAGGTGTAAACAATCCCCTGATTAGACTGCTGGACTAAAAACCAGTAAGACCAGTAGAGGGAATTACAACACACGCACGCACGCACACACGCACGTACACACACGCACGCACGCACGCACGTACACACTCACGCACACACACGCACGCACGCACGCACACACACACACACACACACAGAACAGATGTACTAAGCACTGGATGGTTTGACCTCTCCTCTCTGTAATCCTAATGCAGGATAGGGTGAGAGTTGTTGTCGTCGTCGTCGTCCCCACACACACACATACACACACACACACACACACACACACACACACACACACACACACACACACACACACTACTGTATCTACGGTGTATAAGACAACACAGAAACATATGGCATATACAGTATTTTATCTTTTTTATACCGTCCCATCATAGCCACCTGTGCAGCCATCAATCTGGGTGAAGCTGAAACAGAATTTCCCCCGTAGGACTAACAAAGGTCTCCCTAAATTACGCTCCATCATGAGCTTACAGATCTGCTATTTTTTTTTTCAGAGCTTCTGACTAAATAACAACATTAGATCCATTGGAACGCAGGCTATTTTTCTTCCCATTTCCTGAAAGGTAAGTGAAATGTCATGACTGTCACAGCCCTAGTCGGCATCAAGACATACAGCCCCATAAAACGGAACCTTGCCTGCAGGTTGTATCTATTCTAACACCACAGCAGCTAAACTAACCCAACAAACTGAAAGTACTCTGAAAGGTAACATGATTGGACATACAGTGTAAGGGTTCCACCAAACAGCAACGATATACACATTATGTAAAAGACACACCCACCACGTTCTATGTGCAAGTGGTTTGTTACATCAGGTCAATGTGGAATACAAACACAACCATAAGCACACACTACAAACACACACTCTGGTGCAACACATGCAGCGAGCGCGCACACACACACACACACACACACACACACACACACACACACACACACACACACACACACAGACTCTCAAATGCTGGCACAGCACCAGTCAGACAGGTCAGATCACAGATCTGACACACATACACACACACACACTTCAAACAGCTGAAGAACATGGTGCCGAGAGGAATTCTGAAATAACTTGAATATCATAGATCAAATATAGAAACACAGAGTACTATGCTACCTAGTACATTCAACAAGACTAGAGAGAGAGAGAGAGAGAGAGAGAGAGAGAGAGAGAGAGAGAGAGAGACGACGACATGGGGTGAGACAGAACACTGTATCATCCTCCAATAGTGCCATTCATTAGATTACCACCAAACGCTCAGTTTTGATTTCATGAAAAATGTTCGTCAACTACCTTTTTTCACCAAGGAAAACTAAATAATCCTCATGGTTTGGTGTGACGCGTGAACTAAATAATCCTCATGGTTTGGTGTGATGCGTGCCCTCAACCGGAATCCTCTAGACAGGGCTGTTAGGATCAGTGGCAAGCTGCAGTTGGGAGGAACCAGTAGGAACTCAGCAGTATCCACAAGAAACGGACAGTAAAGAATGGCTCTCAAATAGTTGAGGACAATACACAGTTTACACACACACCCTTCACACCCACTACAAACCAATGCCCTCAGGCCGTCAATACAGAGCCCCAAAACTCAGCTAGCTTCATACCTACCTCCATCAGACTGCTGAATGCGCAGGGCAGTAGAACTAAAAGACATGTCCTTTTATGTTTGGTGTCATAATCAAAAGACTATGACTAAAACTAAATCCAAATTTGCTGTCAAAATCAACACTGGTGATGTTTCAAGGCGTTCACAGAGCATGATACAGCAGGCAGGCAAACTCAGATTTTAGAGTGTAGCTTTTTCTTCTGTCCTGTACCTTATCGTTCAGACTTTGTTGGTTGATTAACGTTTTTGTGACTTCTCTGCTTAACACAATGAACACTAGCCTCCTTAGGTGGCATAACATAATAACATAAAAAAATAGCCGATCTACAATCGCAAAACGGATGTCAAGTTGTCAACGCAGTCCGTTGTGAGTTTACATTTTTTCCAGCAATGCTATTTAGTGTAGAGCAAACACAGGAGGGGGGTCTAGTATAGAGCCCTGAGGGACTTTACTGGTCAACTAAGTATAGGGTTTAAGTGGTTGAGGAAGTCACTATGTCAAACATGGCCAAAATAAAAAAAGACTCCGTTTGTATTTGTAACCCTAACCATAAACAGTTCACAGAATGACTGTATAACAACAAGGATGAGGTCTGGTCAACCCGAGAACATTCCACCACTGGCCCACCTGGATCAGCACAGCAGCCCACTTCCTGTGTGTCAGTCAACACTGAAGCCAAAGAAGCTAAAGAAGCCATTGAGAGTATCAAATGTCATCGTCTAAAATGTACTGTAGACTAAATGATTGAAAAGGCGCTTCGACAAAAGCAAGCATTAAGAAGAGAACGGAGTAAACTAAACAACCTCTTTGTCCAGGAGAAAACTATTCCACAGGAGAGAAAGAGACCGCAACCCAATAAAGGCCAGGGACGCGGAATTACGTGTGCGTGTGTACGCCTCGTGTGTGTGTGTGTGTGTGTGTGTGTATCTGACATTACCATTTGCAACTTAGTTATTTTAACCAGTGGTTCTCAAACTTTTTAGCTCGAGACCCAAAAGATGAGACATTTGTTCGGGATCCAAACTAGTGAAAATAGCAGATCTACAAGCTCACAGCACGCTGCGACGTTTTCCGCCACTGCTCACAACACAAACAGCAGGTGGGCAGATATCAACAGTGGAGTCAGAGCAATGTGGAGTCAGTGAAATGTGAAAATATTTTCTCATGTTTAGTGAAGATTTAAATATCGGTACAATTGGTCTGTTGGTAACAATTGTCCGTCTAACAAGAATTCAAAGCTGCTTTGATTTATAAGGCCGTTATAACTACTCACAGTCTGTAACTTGTGTGAGTTGGAGTGCATTAGTGCATGTGAGCTTCAGAGTGCATGTGTATTTAGTATCCCTTTTGCTACAATGTGTGTGTGTGTGTGTGTGTGTGTGTGTGTGTGTGTCTGTGTGCCATTCAGGAGGGGGAGGATTCACTGACCCAGGGCTCTGTTAACCGAGAGAAAGGGACCCTTTAATTAACACCCATAAAGTCACAGCCAAGGGCCACTATTACATTGTATGAGATAATTAGAACCCATAAACTAGTGGTTCTCAACCTCTCTTCTGCATCGGGACCCACTTGAAAATCTTGAAAGCATTCACGGCATTCGCACCCATCTGACCACTTAACGCGGCAGCCGATTGGGTTAAGTCAGGGATGTCTAACCTTTTTTCAAAGGGGGCCATATTAGAAAAAAATTAAACACCTCCTAACATATAACATATGAAGCCGCAGGCTGTATACAATTCGTCTCTGGACTGCATTTGACCCGCAGTCCGCACTTTGGACACTCCCGTGTGTTCAGATGGGTGGGCCAAGAGCATGTTTAAACTACTAATGTAGTATACTATAATAGTATGACTTTTTCATAATGTTATATTATCAATTATCACTACAATCCTAGTGTTTTGCTAATTACCTCCCAGCACTTTACATAACAGCTGGGATGTTAACTGATATGCTGCTTTCTCTCTCACACGTGCGCACACACACGATAATCATAAAGTGATCCTTATGAGTGATCCCTTACTAGTACAAATTAATACAAAACATTCAAGATGAGTTAAGCATACAGTACACACAGGAGGGGAAATAGCATATTAGTATGTATTACATACTATGTAAGTATATTTTACATATATGAATCATGTGAATGAAGCTGACAGCAGGAGCCACTATCTTAACTCAGCAAAAAACTGAAAAGTCCCTTTGATCCCTCTTTATTACATAAAGGATCGGATTATACACAAACATACGCACGCAAGCATGTACACACTCCACTCCACACACACACACACTATGTATAATCACAATAACCAGTTAAAAATGTACAGAATATCATATCCTATCGTTGGTGTCCGGAGGAAACCTCATAACTCCAAAATGTTAATTTTTCAGGTAATGAAAAGAAAACCATATATTTTGATGCAATACTGCCTCATCAAAGTTGGTGTTGTGACTTTAGATATTGTCAATTACTTCCATGAGAAGGTGAGAGGTGGTGGAGTTAGCTGTTCTAGCAAACAGTTCGAGGGTCCAATGGAGTTAAGAGGTTTTGTCCAATAGAGAGAGAGATATTTGATTTTAAAAGGTCCTTTATTTCGCACTGCCGAGTAATACAGGTCAAAACAGGATCTTAACTACATGCCAGTCTTATTTATCACTAAAATAAAAAGGAATTCACAGGAACACCATCCTTTAAAGAAAAGATCAAAAAGTGAAGAGCAGTTCGTCATCGCCCACCACTGAGCACAACACTCCCCCTATTGCCCATTGGTAGGCAACAGTAGAGCTTGTTCAGCAAGAGAGAGAGAGAGAGAGAGAGAGAGAGAGAGAGAGAGGCAGAGAGAAAGAGCAGAGAAAGTGAGAGTGTATCTGGCATGCAGCCAAGAGATGAGCTGTTCAATACTTAAGCTTCCTGGTTACACTGTCTCTCCTCTCCTCTGTCACTCAGCAGACTACAGTATGCAGTGTGTGTTACACTGTCTATCCTCCCCTCTGTCACTCAGAAGACTACAGTATGCAGTGTGTTACACTGTCTCCCCTCCCCTCTGACTCTCAGCAGACTCCAGTACATCTACACTGTGCTAACTTCTGGCTATAGTGTGTACTGTGCAGCACCCGCAATTCTAGCCTGAATTTCCGCGTGGGGCAAACAAGAAACAACTAGAAAAAGTGCCCTTCCGGGCACAGGTCTCCACCAGGTTATCCACAGATCCGTGCAGTTAGAGGTAAAAACACTTTTCGGCCAGTTATAGCGCCACCTTGAGGCTGAGTTGAAATTGTTCATGTGGCATTTCGTCCTCGGCCTAGTGGGAATGTGGGTGCACAATTTCACGGAAATCACGCGATGTGTTCATGATTTGCAGCATTTTGTTTGAAACTGAGCACTCCTGTGAACTTTGGAAGCCAATCTTAACCAATCAGGATGGAGTCTGATAAATCTGAAAGACCCGTTTCGTTGAATGGCTCTAGAGAGACTGTGTACCAATTTGCGTGATGTTTGGACAAAATCTGTAGGTGTACTGTGCAAAAACTTGTTTTGCACAAAGCGGCCTCCTGGTGGCGCTATAACAGGCCGTTCTGGAAAGTTTGGGGCAGAGGTTCATGGTTGGCATCCAGGGAGTGTGTGTGCGAAATATGGCATCGAAAAACTTGTTTTGCACAAAGCGGCCTCCTGGTGGCGCTATAACAGGCCGTTCTGGAAAGTTTGGGGCAGAGGTTCATGGTTGGCATCCAGGGAGTGTGTGTGCAAAATATGGCATCGACCGGGTTAACGGTGGCCGAGATTAGCTGTTCACGGACACACGGACACACAAACGGACGGACGGAGTGCAAAACATACTCTCCCCACATGCCTTCGGCCTGGTGGAGACAACTATATCACTTCTTAAACCAGGAGGGAATCATCTTAGATATTAGGCCTGTGGGCTTCAGGCTGAGGTTCTGAGCTACTCTGCTACACTAGTTAGCCCCATGCAGCTTTTCAGCTTCTCAATACTACTGCTCAGACATGCCATCATAGGAACAGCACCATGTAATTGTAGACTATATTGTAATACCAACCCCACTACTTTCCAATTTCTTATTTCAGTGGTTATCGTGTAGGGCTGACCTCGATTAGTCGAATAGTCGACTAATCGATCGGAACGGGTCTCAGTCGACTGACCACCTCATAGTCGACTAAAAAAAAAAAAAAAAAAAAAAAAAAAATGTTTTTTTTTTTTTTTTTTTTTTTTTTGCCCCAAAAAATGTATATAAAAATACAATATTTACAAACATATACAAAAATATTGTATTATTCCACTAGGTCTGTGGGGGACATAAACACATTTGAACATTCTGACTGTTCAAATCTCCAATGTGCATCTGGAGTGTGTCTGCCTGTGTGGCAATGTGCCACTGCCTGTGACTTGAATCGCACAGTGTGCTGGCCTGATAGACTCCAGAATCTCAATCTCACCTGCTGTGCTCAATCTGGCTAATGACAAGCCTCTCAGTTGTTAAAAAGAAAGATTTGAACAGTCAGAATGTTCAAATGTGTTTATGTCCCCCACAGACCTAGTGGAATAATACAATATTTTTGTATATTTTTGTAAATATTGTATTTTTATATAAAAAAAAAATTGGGGCAAAAAAAATAATAATAATAATAATTTTTTTTTTTTTTTTTTTTTTTTTTGCTTAGTCGACTATTAGTCGACTAACAGCTAATTTATTCATCTATCAGTCGACTATACAAATCCTTAGTCGGGGACAGCCCTATTATCGTGTAAGAAAAGGATTCCCAAACATTTCAGGCTGTGAACCCCCAAAACAATCATATTTGAAATGGGGACCCCCCCCCCAGACTGAAGAGACACTTGTTTACTCAGGCTTTTGGCAAATAGTCTTTTAATTGTAAAGCGTCCTTGGGTTTTTGAAAAGGAGTTATATAAATTCAAGTTACTATTCATTTTATTATTATTAGATATCTAGTTTAACATACCTAATACTAATGTAATGTAAAAGTACATAAAAATTGTGATCAAGTGTAGTAAATATACACTTTCCACAACTGTAATGTAATGTAACAAAGACTCTGAATTTGCAAATAACAAGAAAGCAATCAGATTGAAATTACAAATGCACACTGGTGCATGTTTGCACTGCCGATAGAAAATGGCTTCTCTGTGGATTCAATGCTTACTTTCAGCTGTACAGGCAGTGAATAAATCTCTGTTGCTCACACACACAAAGAGCAGAAGTGTGTGCGAACTAATGTTGAACATGGTGTGTGTCTGCCAGGGTAAAGTCCTACCTGAGCCTTGCCTTATCTCTCGCTCTCTCTCACACACTCACACACTCACACACTCACACACACACACACACACCACACACCGCAAAGTGACACCATATTTAGACAACATTATATTGCTGGCTGCTCTTTATCAGCTATGGGTTCAGAGCAAAGCCTTTTATTTATTTTAAAAGACAACTGAAACGTGACAGGTTTATAGAACAGTCACGTAACAATCACGTAACTATACAGTTTTGTATACATCATATTTTGTATTAGTTCATTTAACTTTCACCTATATAATTAGTCCTAAACAGTATTTAGTTTTTTGTTCAAACCGTTTACCATCCCTATTACAAATGTAAGTGATCAACGCAAGAAGCCTGTGGTTGTAATGGTCAGCTGAGATCCCAGACCCAGTACAACAGTAGAAGACTGCGGTTATACCCGGGCTCCTAATGCCGTCTCTCTCCTCGTTTCCTGTCTGTCTCCACCAGTTACTCTCAATAAAAGAAAAATAAGACTGTGGTTATACTGGATAGCTCTGCATGCTTAAATGTCCGTTCACTACTGCAATTTATCTAAATACAATTGAAATTCTTACCATTTCTGTTCAAGCAAAACAAATTGAAACTGTATGAGAGCTGTATGAACAGCAGCATTAACATTAAAGAGTAGCAAGATCTAAACATATGGATCTGGAGACTCAGGATCCACGTGGCTCTAATGTGAAATCTATGACATAATCAGTCATCTAATGATTTGGGCAAGGCGAAAATGAAAGTTAAATATTTCAAAACGTGTAAAATGTGCAAAAGATTAACTGTATATAATAATTTGTGTAGAAAAATCAGACCCGTCTGAAGTGAGTGGTACTGTACTACTGTACTGTACTGTACTGTACTGCAAGCCCTCCTCCCTTGCCTGTGTGTGTCTGTGTATGTGTGTTAGGCTGTGCAACAGTGACACTTGGTGGTGAACAAACGCTATAACGCAATTTCCGTGCTCGGACACAGGGACGCAGCCACACACATAGCTGTCTATAGGAGTGGTTGCACCATTCATTAACAAAAAAAAAAAAAACACAAAGACTGACACACAGTCAGACCCTCTGCAGAGAGAGCCACACCGTAAAGACAGGCATGATGTCACAAGGGATTATGGGATACAGCAGTGACAGGAACTTCAGGCCAGAGTGGGCGTGGGCACCACAGCAACTGGATGAGACCATAATTATAACCACGCCACAGGTGTCTGCTGGTGAATGTCCCTGGGCTAGAAAAAGGCCGACAAAACAGCCCATATGCTGAGATTCATGCAGAAATGTTCATGCAGAAATGTAGGGCATCTGTGTCCAACAGTGCTCGTTAGTATTGAATTGTGACACGCTGTGATGCTTTAGATCTGCTATTTTCGCTGTTTGTCATACAAGGACGTGTATAGGGCTAAGCAGCAAACATTCCAGTCCATGATAACAAATATACATAAGACAAAGGATGGAGGATAAGATGAGATGACCTGTACTTTTCAAATCTTTATTTGTTCCTAGGAGAACACTTAAGCCAGTAACACTGACGATATTCAAGACAACAGACAACAATCTCAATGTGTTGTGGACTGTTTTTAGAGGCTTTCTAGCCCAGGGACATTGGTGTGTGTGTGTGTGTGTGTGTGTGTGTGTGTGTGTGTGTGTGTGTGTGTGTGTGTGTGTGTGTGTGTGTGTGTGTGTGTGCTGATCTTGCAAAATGACACTTAAATTCAGTCTTTTATAAGGGAACTGAAGAGGACTGAATTTAAGTGTTAACAAAGCAGATTCTCAAATGTATAATAATGTAAAACCCAATATATTTTTTTAATTAAACTTGCATTTTTAAATCCGGATCTTCTTTCTAATTCTAAAGTGTAATATTTTATTACAAAAAAAAAAGGTGCTGTCTCAGGTTTTGTAATGTTGTCAATCTTTCTGTGTGTTCGTTTATGTGCTAAAAGAGTGACTTTGACTTTGAGAGCCGTTTCACAGTGAAATGGTAATCAGTGGAGCAACTGTTGAAGATATCTCACAACTATCTGGAGTTATTGCAAGGTAATGAACTACAAAACTAACCTCTACCAATTTAGTTACCGGTAGTCTTTTGTACCGACGCATGCAAGACAATAGACATTTTATGCAGGTCTACTTTAAGCAATCAAAGTCAGACAATTGACCCAGTATTTTAAATAAATAAAATCGACGCATCAGGCTATGATGTTGTGCGCTTGTAGATTTGCTATTTTAATAAACAGATCTGTCCACATGCAGTCACAATGCCTGGTTTCATTTATAGTAATTCCTGTGCATTCGATGGGTGGATTCATACTACATCGGGTGTCTATTTAGTGTGCAAGGCTTACATCCGGTCTAAAGCCCACCCACTGTATGCCCTGATTTATATACACAATACATACACGATCCGTATCCTCCCCTCACCGGATGTTGAATTAACAGTACTAACGGCCGTATTTGAAAAGACGTAGCTCTTTGCTGGGTGCGCGAGGAAAAAAATTAAGCGCTTTTCCGACATTTCCTTTTCAATTGATACCGTTTCTTAGAGACGGCCTACACAAACGTTCTATATACCAAATGAAAGCCTGCATTTCATAGTTTACATAGTATATAACCTTTTTTTAAATGAGCAAGAAATGAGCGAGTTGTGATTAAAAGAAAAGACGTGTGATCTCTTAGCTCTTTAACACACGACACAAACGGCTAACTAGGCTAGCTAGCTTCTAGCCTGTTGTTTGTTGGTGAAAGACTCCAAGCTGGGAAGTGTATTTCAGCGAGTAGCTATACGTGGTTTTGTTTATTTTCTGTAAAGTCTAACCCAAATGCCCAGAATACTTCTGTGTTTACAAACACAAGCACGCTAATGGGCGGTGATCAGAGCGTGAAACCTGAGGACAAAGAGATTACAGGACCAATCGTAACCAACATGCAAATCTCGGAACTGCGCTCTTCTGCCTCCAGAAACTTGTTAAAAAACAAGCCCACTTTGACGTATAAATGTATACATTTCATTTGCCCAAATGAACAATCTGTTTGAATGAAAACCTTCTTCAACATTCAAACTGTATTAATATGAAAAAAAAAGAAAATCACATAAAAAAAAAAAACGAGTTTATTTATTGATTTAAGGCATGTTCATTCTGGCGACATGAGGCATATTCTGCTGGCACTGGTCACAGTGATTCCCCAAGCATTTCCACAGCCGCAGTATCTTGCTGTTTTGTATGCATGCACGCGCACAAGCTCACACATGTTACTGCAAATTCAACAGGTTGTTTTAGTAAATATTGAAACGAACTACAAAACCAAACCTCTACCAAAGCGTAATTTACTTAGTCTTTTATACCGACGCATGCAAGACAATTTGTGCAGCCGCAAGCATTTCCACAGGCACAGTATCTTATCTGGACTGTTTTGTATGCATGCATGCGCACAAGCTCACGCACACACAGAGTGTAATTCTAAACCTTCCTCCATGGTACATGAGCAAGGTGATGGAATACACCATCACGTCACCCCTATGAAAAGATGGCCATCCCTGTCCATATTTTAACCACTGTTGACAAGTGTCACCCTGGGGTCTATACATGGTCACTGCCTTTTGTTCCTCTATATCAGACGGCATTGGTATAGGAAATGCTTTTAAGTGGCCGTGCATTCAGTTTTTTTCTAACAGCTAAATTCACTTTCCCATGTGTATCATATAAGGATACAGATCAGTATCATAATGTATCATATCATTATGTATTGTATAATGTATGCATGAGTTCATGTATTGTATTGAGCTCGAGTGAATAATATATAGTAGGTTTGTTTGAGCATTTCTGTTTGTTAAGTACTAGTCTCTCAAGACAGACTGTTGACTCACGTCAACTGTTTCCTCGAAATTTACTGATGGGATTCTCAGATTGGTTAAGTACTGACACTCAGTAGCAGCTCTGCTTTTTAGACAGCGCTACCATGACACGAGATAACAACACATGGAGCGATAAAGAGGGAGAGAGAGAGAGAGAGAGAGAGAGAGTAAAAATTAACCCTGGCAAATTACCGGTATATTATTAATTGTTATTCATTTATATTATATTTGAATATTTTTTGCAGGAAATTGCATAATAGTTCGGCTATTCTCGCTGTCTTGTCTGTCCTTCAATGAAGTAAATGGGGTTCAAATTGTTAAACACAGTGAATGCATTACACCACAGTGCAACAGAACACACTACCAAACTGTATTGAGGCCAGAGGACACAGTAGGGATGACAGTGAGGACATTCAGTTCTGTTGTGATGGAAAACGTAAATGGCTCTGCTAGCTGGATGTTACTGTTGAAGCTCAAACTACTGACTGATGAATTTGCATTAATTTACATTTCAACCAAGCCTTATGCCTCTACTCCAGCAGTTCTAAAAAAAAACCTTTATGTATTTGGTGTGCCTCCCCCCTCTAAATGTGTGTAGTTAAAATTAAATGTTTAATAAACATATTTTCCATTTTGAAACTATCAAATAGCCTAGCTAGTAGCTACTGTGGTGACTGACGTGTCAACTTGCAGCCAGTATGGCTGCAGAACGGGTTCATGTTTGCCGTCTAAACAGAGAAGGTATGCAGAGCAGATGACATATACAGAGGCAACAGTCATCAGCGTGTACAGAGAGTGTGTTACGCTAATCCACGTTATATTATTAAACATGTTAATGCATATCTAACAGGTTATTTTAGTCAATATTGACCACTGGAAACCTAGTGTGGAGTAAAAATCACACCAGTGTGAACCAAGTGGTGCAACTCCCATCTATTGGTTCTCTGTATCGTTCCAATTTGTATCATTCCAATTTCTTCTCTGTATCGTTTGCGTCCAGCAGGTGGCAGCCATGTCACATACTTCTCTCGTTCCAATGTCACGCATGCGCACACCACTCATGCTCATGGGTACACACACACACACAAACAGGCACACGGACATTGTAAGCTGGATGTAGTGGTTTGCACCACTTAAAAAAATGTGTACTAGTATTACAGCCACAGAAGAGATTTGGTGTTGAGGGATAAAAGGAGGGGGCCATAGGGACTCTGTTCAAGTACCTGCATATAGGGTTTAAGTAGTGTATTAACTACAACTATTATATCGCACACTATACACACAAATGCATTTTTGATAAGTTCAATGTAACAATAAGTTTGTACTTGGTTTCTTTGCATCAGAGGTATCAGACTGGCGACCCATGGGCCACGGCACATAAGGCACCTGTTGTATGATTTTAGGAAGGACAAAATAAACCTTATGCGTCTGTACAGCAGATACATACGTAACAGACCACACTCTCTCACCGCAGGTACTTGTGTGTACTTACAGTAACCAGTTAAACCTTACATGCCTCATTGATCAGAATAACCCAAGGATCTAAACGAGGCCCCCACCTAGTTCACCACTGTGACTGTCTGTGTGTAACACTCGACAACCCCCAGTCTGTCCAGGACCTCGACAAGGCCAGCTTATAAATCTCACAAAGCTATTCTGGATGTGTATCTCATGGACATAATTACATGGAAAGGTAGAAGAAGAAGTGAGGCTGGTAAAAGGGAGTTTCAGAATAGTTTTGTTGTTGCTTGCCGTCTGGCGTCAACGCAGGCAGACAATCTCCATAATGCACGTAATCAGTTTGACACTGATGACGGCTTCGTGTTTGTCCACAATAAATGGCAGACGATGAATCCATGAACGATTGGTGGTCCGTTTACTTGCCAGATTTTGAGACAGAAACAAGCAAAATATGTTTACGTGGGGATTCGCAGACAAATAGATAACATTTGGGGTCCTTGACATGAAAAGGTTGTAGAACCACACAGGTTTAAACAACTTTTGGAAACAAACCCAAAAAACTGCAACCTGCAACTACTAATATTTACAAGCGACATTACAGAGAAACAAGCCCAAAGACCGCTCTCAAAGGGCACCTACGGATGGCTGCAATTCGAAACTGGCCTCTGTAAAAATCTGAATCCCCCCCCCGCCCCATTTCCCCTCACTGTATATGTATCTTTTCCCTTTTTGCTTCCTATATGATGAATTCCTGTTCTGTTCTTTAGCTACATAGAAGTGTCTATTTGTATGTCTCTAAATGTTTTGATGAATTGAACAATGTGGACCCTGTTGTAAACAAGTGTAATGCTTAATTGGGTCGTCCACTCACAGTTAACAGTCTTTGTATTGAGTTTGTGCTTAAAATGTACTGTAAATTATACAAACTGTTAATAAATATTTCAATCAATCAAAAAAAGACATGGCAACACTGGTCATGACCAATTGCACTCGACATGAGCTGTGTATGAGAACTGTGCTGGGAGGGAGATGTGTGCTTCAAATGTTTATCTTGATAAATATTTTGCAACTGCGTAGCCTACATGTACAATTTGTTTAATTTGTTCTAATGTTTTGATTTCAAATGGTTTATTAAAGGAAAAGAGTGGGGCTAATAAAACAGCCAAAATAGCATAGTTTTAACTAAGCTCTTACCATAGCTTTTACTGCCTACAGTATGACTAAGTTAATACCAATCATAAATGTAGGGCTAAAGCTTGCTCTGCCAATCCTCTTCATAAGAAATTCATAAATAAATAAAATGTAAACATTTTGTAGTTACAGCAGAGAGACACAAAGGCAGGTCGTCCGGACCGTATTGAATCTAATTTTGCAGTCCGGCCGGTGGCCTAAAATGAATTTGACACCCCTGCTTTTACATTGAACAAATCTTCTCTGCGTCAGAGAACAAACCTGTCTGTGAAATGTTCAGACATGAAAACCAAAGCAGCAAATCCAAACATGACATCAAATAAAGCCTGGATCCAGTGTTGGTCCTGGATCAAATTCCAAAACACAGCTCAGCCGAGTAAGGTGGGAATGTAGGCCAGTCAAACGATAAGGCTGTGGTTGTTTCACAAGCCAACAGGCAGGACACAAAGATTGTATTCCACACAATAAGAGTGAAACACTATTATATGTCTGAACAATGCAACAGTCAAAATCTAACAAAAAGTTTTTTATGTAATTGTATAGCTTGACATAATTCAGTTGCAGCAGTGTTTAGAAGCAGTTACAAGCATTTAAATCCCCAAAGAGAACATCCTGTTCACAGACCTTCTAATGGATCTTATGAACCAGAGCTTGAAATCACAGTCAAGCAATAACCTTGCTGAACCCTGTAATATAATATAATATAATAGAGGTGCAACAGTTTATCAAAAATAATCAATTATAAACAATATTTTTGTTTTTAATAAAATATTTTCAAGCTTGCCTTGTATACCAACTATTTTCAATTATTTTTGACACTCTTTTACAACAAAATAGAAAATAGTGCTTAAGTGTTTTTTCAGAATAATTGATTTAGATACTGTATATAACAAAATAATAAAACACTGCTCGATTATGAATTAATATCAATTGATTAATTTAATTAATTGAAAAACGAATTACTAAAATAATCGCTAGTACTAGGAAGATAATTGATACAGAAGGGAGTTCCAACAGCGCCTCTAGCCTATGGCAGGCCAGTCTGGTGCATCTCAGAAGCAGGACAGGTATCATGAGAGAAGGAGGCACTGGAGCCTTTATGGTTTAGGCCCTTACTTTATTAACAGGATACAGGTCGCTTTTTACCTGTACCCTGTTAATAAAGTAAGGGCCTAAATTGTCTGAGCTGCTCCAGTGCCTCCTTCTCTGAAGATAATTGATAGTTGCAGCCATATCATATCACATTTCCTCTGGAAACATAGCATTTTAAGTCCATTTCTGTCCTGCCATAAAAGAGAGATTCAGAAAACATGGATTTTGGAATACCTGTTAACAGCAAGAGTCAATTCACTCCACATTCCATGTCTGGTTTCTGCATTCTCTCTGAATAAACATGCTTGTGTTTTAGTCAAATAAAAGGTCAATACTGGAGGAGTAGTAGAGCATTCAGTCAATGACATCATCTCCAGATACACATCATGTATTCCTGTTGCACACTATATCAAAGCCTGACAGAGCATCCTCTCCTGTGTCTCTCCTACACTGGCTCCCACTCAGCTTTCCTACAGTCTGTCACTCCTACACAGTCTCCCTCTCAGCTGTCTGTCTGTCTGTCTGACTGACTGGATGTCTCTCCTACACGGTCTTCCTCTCAGCTTTCCTACCGTCTGTCGCTCCCACTGTCTCGATCACAGCTTTCCTACTGTCTGTCTCTATGCACCATTTAGTACACGGTGTCCCTCTCAGCTTCCCTACTATCTGCCCTAATACCGTCTCCAGTCTCCACTCTCAACTTGCATTTCATCCGTCTCTCCTACACTGTCTCCCTCTAAGGTTAAGCTTTCCTACTGTCTGTCATTCCTACAGTGTCTCCCAGTTTTTGAAACTAACTGTTTTTGGATGTGTAGTCTCCACTCAGAGGCTTGCATGCTATGCATTATGATACATGAAGGCATGGTCATATAGTAAGACTCTGTAAGCAGGAGAACTCAAATGTCTGTCTGGTATGCAGTGATATTTTAGAGCTTCAGATACAATTTTAATTTAAAAAATATATTTTTTTACCTAAATGACCAGAAAGGTTGAACGTGGTTAAAAGAGTGTGGACAACGACAAGTCCAATGTTTTGTAGGGATGAATCTGTATCAGTATGCCTGATAAAGGTCAGAGTGACCAAAACGTATCAATAAAGGTTTTGTAAATGAAGACAGCATGCAGCACTCCCCTCTTCTTCTACTATGTACCTGTCCCTCCGTAGGTGTGCAAAAGGACTTCTATACCAGAATTATCTAAATGATTCATTCTGAAGACATGCTCAAATACTTACGATAATGTGATTGTGTAATGATTGTGATAGAACTGTCAGAAGTTCAGAAACTAAGAATTACCAAACTGACAGTATCAGACACAGCTCCACACACACACACGATTTCACTCTCTGAAATACACGATTTCACTCTCTGAAATACACTCTCACCACACAAACTACTACTCACAGGTGCGTGTGTGCAGTGCATACCTTGAAGTGGCTGGAGTTGACCCAGGTGGTGGCGATGGCGTCCACCATGTTGTCCAGTGACGTCTGGTCGTGCTCCAGGTCGTAGGACTTCTCCTTGTCGGAGATGTAGTCGATGATCTCCTGCCCGACCTGCAGGCGGCGGCCCACGTCTTTCTGCAGGACCAGCGCCAGGCAGCTCTCCATGTTGGACGCCATGTGGACCTCCAGAGTCTAGACCGCCCACCTCAGTCTGACCGGCCCGAGACAACGGTTCAACAAGACTCAACCCCCCCTCGGAGGGGACGCACAAAGACGAGATGTGGTATTTATACTCCTGAGGGTTGGCCACCCTGTGTGCGCGTGTGGTTGGTTGGTTGGTTGGTTGGTCGGACGGTCAGCAGCCGTGCGCTGCACAGGATGGAGGGTTGGCAGAGGGATGGAGTCGGGCGGAGGGGAGGGAGGGAATGGCAGCTATGCGTGTCTGGTCGGCAGCTGGGAGGTGTGGCTTCTCCCACGCCCACTTTCCTCTACCTCCTTCGAGAGGAGTTCAAAGCCAAGCCCGCTGGAGAGGCAGACGGGAGGTCAGCTAAGGTCTGGCGTCACAACAACAAACGCCGCCGCCGCGGAGATGGGAGGAGGGAGACGTCTCCACGATTAGTAATCACCCATGTTAGCTCTGCTTGTCTGCTGCCCTGGAGAGCCCTGCGGAGACACAACACAAGAGCCAGAGGACCACCAGAGTCGCTCTTCATCAAGTCCACTCTTACCCTTACATTTTTCACGTCATACATTGAGCTCAGAGACACTTTTCGCTTGGCAATGTAAACGTATGTTTTCAAAGAGAAAATTTTAGATTGAATTGAATTACTGCAGTGTGTGTGAGCATGTAGGTGGAGGGGGTGACTCCATGCAGATAAACCACGAGCCTAGGACAACCCTGTAGTGTTTATTTGGGCATCTTGGAACGGTTGTGTGTCACATGTTTAACACTCGTTCCCTTCAAACAAGCAGCAGCTTTCTGTCTGATCAGGTACCTCTCCAACCCCGAGGCGAACACCACCACTGCTGCTGTATGCGTTTCTCAACCAGTAGGTCAGGGGCCCAAGTGAGTCACACAACACTCTGACATGGTCACAGAAGAGGACTACAGTACATTAAATCACTTAAAAGGACATCACCTAATTTAAACCTATAATCATATTATAATTGGTACTACTGGCTAATGCGCAAAGACAGCATAATGTCTGTCTATGCGCTGCTGTGTATCAGAGGAGGGCTGTGGACAGTTCAGAAACCTGCCTACCAGTGACATCATCGTTGGCAGGTTTGGTCATTTCAAACAAGATTCCAAACTTTTTGTATGTTCAGTTAAGTTACAGTATTAATGCAAGAACAATGGCACAAAATGAACATGCTAACTTAACAGGAAGAGAAAAGCTTCGATTGATGCTGTCATTGATAGGTTTCTGAACGGTTTCTGAACTGTCCATAACCGACCAATGACCATTTGTCATTGTCATTGCAACTGTAACATGCAGAATTCGAACTTGGGTCTCCCACGTGGGAAACCAAATATCTTCTGGCAAGCAAAGAGGGAATCCCCGCTAGGGGAGACGTCAACCAGTAGTTGTTGGTGTTCTATCCCAGTAGTTCTCAAGGACCCCCAAATTGATATAAATTTGCCTGCAGACCCCCATCTCAAAAGGTTTTCTGAAAGGGATCCCCAAGAAGAGAAGATTTGTGTTCAATCAAAATCAAAACTGGTTAAAATAAAGCAGATGTACAAGCTCGCAGAGCAGCACACACTGATGTGCTGTGAGCTTGCTATTTTTGAATAATTGATAAAGTGGTTAATATCACTGTGATGCTATTAACTACTTTTGCTGGGGACCCCCCGGTACCACCATCCAAGGTCGCCTGGGGGTCCCCGCCCTGGACCCCACTTTGAGAACCAATGTTCTCTCCGACACCAGGGTCATTTGTCGGTGGAAGAGCACGCTGGGCAAGACCTACGCTGTAGTGTAGAGTGTATCAGCGGAAGTAGCAGGACTTTGACGGAAGTACCGTTCAAGGAAATGACAGTGCTGCTTTACAAATCTGTTTACATTTTATGTGAATGAAAAAGTGTTGCGATTAGTCGAAAAATATCGTCTCCGGGGGAAATATATCTGCCGGATGTTCCGACCCAACACTTCCGCCGATGGACTCTCTGCCTTAGGTTGTGACCACTGACCACTGACCAGGCTTTTCTCATCGCAGATGAGTACGGCTGGGAGTCTGGGACCGAGGCTAGTGGAAGAGTAGGGAGACGTCATCCAATCACTGCAGATGTATTTGTTACTATATTATTAACACACAAAAACTAATGTTTTATTGATTCATTAAAGAAGTGTGTTCTGGATTGCAGCGAATATTTCATTGGATCATGACTTCACAGTTAACACAACATCCAGGTGCCAGTGTGAAAACTACTAAACTAGGACTGCCAAGTTTACCAACCGTTCCTTGGAATACGCCCCTTTATTAGGAAATTAAAGATGTGTCCCTTATTAAACTGATAAGGGACACACATTATTCCTTATTTAGGGGAATCAATCAATGACACACATTGAGTTCAAACAGCTCATAGGCTGTACTCAGGTTGCTAACCACTATGGGTAAGTGACATTTGTTAAAACAAAGGTTTTTGTTGTAAGGTTAAAGCACTATATTCTGATACTAAACATTGTTATACACTGTTTGCTCAGTAACAGAGGCCTCCCCGTCTCTCCAGCTCTTAAATAAACAGAAAACACATTTTCAGGTTGAAATAGACAATCAGGAAAGAGGACCCATATATCAGCTTAAATGTTATAGTATAGTGTTCCAGTTCCAATTTTGTCTGTTCATTTCTTGGTGCCATCACTTACAATTTAACTTGTTTAATTATCTGTATTCTGTGCAAGTTCTCTCTCCTGATTGGATAAAATAGGTGTCCCAGGCTTAAAATGCATCTTCTGTTCACTAAAGAGCAGGCGAATCGGGGAGACTCCTGTTAATGAACAAAGTGAACAAACACTATAGAGAATAATCAGAAATTAGAATATAGCTATTTAACACTTATTTTACTCAACCTTTAAACCCTACAAACTTAATCAACTGGACCTGAGTTGTTTCTGAGTCTGTACTGTACTTGGATTGTTTTTTTTCTTCTGTCTATATCAAACCTCTTTGCCAAAAATACTAATAGTGATCTATTCTACAGGCCCACAAAGTGTCAATCGCTTCGCTTGTAGATCAGTTATTTTTGGCTAATGTTCCACGGCTTCACCCCAGAATATGGATACTGTGTTTAAAGTGGTTAATATAATATAATAGACAAACACAGTACTTTTTCTTGTGTCACTTATTTGAATTTCAGGTAGGCCTAGTTGGTTCGCAACCCTAATGACAGCTGACATCCTTAATGCTATGGACCAGAGCTAGTGAAGAACATGCTGCTGTCTGGAGACTGTATACATGATTGGACTTTGATACTTTCACTTCTATAAAACTTCTTCAAAGTACTTTGTGTGAATTGCGTGACCATGTGCTGTTGTTATGAAAACCACTTTATCACTTTTTGTTGTCCTCTGACAGGCCTTCAAAACATGCATAACATTTAAAAACATGACAATAATCTTTTAGGAGATAGTATTAGGATCATGTTTTGGAAGAAACAGACAACAACAAACAGACAACCTGCTTGCTTTATAAAATAATATTATATATAACAAATGTAAAATGCAGTTCAAAGTACAATGTTCTCAGAACAGAAAGCAAATGTTAGGATTCAGTTCGAGGCTAGTTCTACCCTGTCCCTGAGATTTTAATATTATTACAGTAAACTACATCATTGTGACATATAGTTCAGGCATACCAGTCAGAGAGTGACTGCTGTCATCTTTTGACAAACACGCACACGCACACACACACACACACACACACACACACACACACACACACGCTTTGTGTCAGGTTAGCCAGGCTCCCATGGCTAGCTTTGGGTTGGACCAGCTGAAATATCACCATTCACACAACAATATAATACATGAACAGAACACCAACCAGTAGTATAAAATGATGTCAACAAACCAAATCCTTTTATGTTTCATTCTAAACATCTGGATGATGGTTTTACTGTAAAAGCAGACAGATAATAATAGAAATACTAATATAATAATAATAATAGCTATAGGAGGCTATAGTCCTTTCCTTTTATTGAAACGTCACTCAGATTACAGCCACAGCAGCAACATCACAAAGGAATATTGTGAGTATTTACTCACCACGTCAGATCCAATCTTTTTTTAAACATACAGCTGGTGGTAGTATTATAGACAGTCTGCTTTCAGCCTCGCCTCCCCTCTCTCTCTCTCTCTCTCTCTCCCTGTGTCTCTCTCACTGTCTTATGTGTCTCTCTCCACCCCAGAATGCTGCTGCTTGCAGTAGCAGCAGTACAAGAATGGGGCGTTTCGCCGAGAATGGTGACCTATAGACTTGCGTGACTGTGGTGGTCGCTGTGGCTTACCTTCGCTTGTTTTGATTTATGGGGAAACGTTATCATTCTAGCGTTCAAGAACTATCTGAATATGTGCTTAAAGTTATTATCTACCTAGACCATGACCTCCTAGACTCACTACACTATTATTTACCTACATTATCTATTAGCCTCGGTTCCAGGCTGAATCGCTGGAACGCAGCGATTCAGGCTGGAACCGAGGCTAAGTATCAGTATCAGTAGGCCTATCAGTCAAAAACATAATCGCGACACGACAGAGAAACATTTAAACGGCGAACGCCGAGGTCACAGGTTCCGATACGTTATCTATATCTGTGTAACACGTCGCATGTCGTACGCATGCGCCGTCGGGCTGGGGATGATGTTGGCACTTTGGGAAAATTGTCGCATGTTTGGTTTGGTTTGTTCCACGCTCAACACACACTGTGCTAAGAACAGAATGGGGCCCGGTCCCATAGCAGATTGCAAATCCGGTAAAGAACGGATACGGAATCCGTCTGTGTTACTGTGTACGTGCATGTATTATACCCGATAGAGTAGGCGGGTTTGAGGCCGGACCTGAGCACTCAACTGGAAAATGCAAACAGAGCTTTCCACAGGTTCTGCGGAAAGCCGCGTCACGCGAGATTAACACCGTAGGTCCGTGTTTACTGCAGGGAATCCCAGGGATGTACAACTTTTGCCAAATAGGCTATTGTTCTTTTTTGCTAATTGAATGAATGAATTAATCCAAAAATAAACAATTTAGTACAAAGCGCAACACAGCTTTCTACTACTTGGTGTCTGTCAAGTCAACCGAGCCAGTGTCGGCAGCGTCTAGTGAGCTAATCTAGTGAGCTAATTTAAGACTTCCGGTGGACGATCTCTTCAAAATAAGAGTACCCTCTAGAGTATTGAAAAAAAGTTTAATTTGCACATTAAAACTACAAATTAAGCATTTAAATGATGCTATATGATGCTATAAGACACACATTATGTTTCTGTGTAAGAATAAGTAATTAAATCCTTATAATAATAATAATAAAGTTATCTAAATGGATAAATGCTATTCACTGGAGTGCATGGACTTTATAAAGTGGACACTGGACAAAAGACGGCTCCGCAAGGCAACTATCTGGACATACCCACGCGTTCGGGGAGATGTCCTGTACCACACCCCACTCTCCGCTAAGCGGGAGAGGTGTAAAATTCACAGCAGCAGACCTTCTACTCGGGTCAATGCTGACAAAAAGTACCGTTTCCGGACCCAGAATGGACACTGGACAAAGAGGCCTCCGCGAGGCAACTATCTGGACATACCCACACGTTCGGGGAGATGTCCTCTACCACACCACACTCTCCGCTAAGCGGGAGAGGTGTAAAATTCACAGCAGCAGACCTTCTACTGGGGTCAAGGCTGACAAAAAGTACCGTTTCCGGACCCAGAATGGACACTGGACAAAAGACGGCTCCGCGAGGCAACTATCTGGACATACCCACGCGTTCGGGGAGATGTCCTGTACCACACCCCACTCTCCGCTAAGCGGGAGAGGTGTAAAATTCACAGCAGCAGACCTTCTACTGTGGTCAACACTGAAAAAAGTACCGTTTCTGGACCCAGAATGGACACTGGACAAAGAGGCCTCCGCGAGGCAACTATCTGGACATACCCACACGTTCGGGGAGATGTCCTCTACCACACCACACTCTCCGCTAAGCGGGAGAGGTGTAAAATTCACAGCAGCAGACCTTCTACTGGGGTCAAGGCTGACAAAAAGTACCGTTTCCGGACCCAGAATGGACACTGGACAAAAGACGGCTCCGCGAGGCAACTATCTGGACATACCCACGCGTTCGGGGGGAGATGTCCTGTACCACACCCCACTCTCCGCTAAGCGGGAGAGGTGTAAAATTCACAGCAGCAGACCTTCTACTGTGGTCAACGCTGAAAAAAGTACCGTTTCCGGACCCAGAATGGACACTGGACAAAGAGGCCTCCGCGAGGCAACTATCTGGACATACCCACGCGTTCGGGGAGATGTCCTCTACCACACCACACTCTCCGCTAAGCGGGAGAGGTGTAAAATTCACAGCAGCAGACCTTCTACTGGGGTCAATGCTGACAAAAAGTACCGTTTCCGGACCCAGAATGGACACTGGACAAAGAGGCCTCCGCGAGGCAACTATCTGGACATACCCACGTGTTCGGGGAGATGTCCTCTACGACACCCCACTCTCCGCTAAGCGAGAGAGGTGTAAAGTTCACAGCAGCAGACCTTCTACTGGGGTCAACGCTCAAAAAAGTGCTGTGCCTTGGGGCATTGACATGAAATCACTTTCTCTACGCAAGCTAAGTCAGGTCAAGGAGTTACCTCTAGCTTTGAAATGGGTGTCACTTGTGTGCGTTGATTGCATCTGTCTGTGCATTTATGCATTTGTTTGTCCTGACGAAACTTGATTATTTCTCGACTGTTTATTTTCTCGTATGACACGACATAGAAACTACTTGTGACTACTGTCTTTGTGTGCTGTCGAGCGGATGTTCTTTGCATCAGCTCAAAGGTATAGCCTGCTGTGTCATTCGATTAATTTGTCCAGATATGCCATTTATGATCTTTAAGGATGTACAATGACGCATATGGTGGCCTGTCGAAAAATACACACATACTGGTCAAAGCATACTCATTTTGGTGGTACAGACAGGATAAATTGAACGTTTTTGGAATTTTTGTGCCAGCTCTTAACAGGAGAAGTAAGGTCTGTGGGCTGTTAATTACTTCATATGTTGATAAGCTCTTTTCCTGCTGACATGTTTCACATTGTTCAGATTGAGCAGGTAATATTTGTGCAATAGTGTCTAAGATGCCTTTTTGTGACACGTCAAGTGGCTGCACTATGAATTGTGACATGTTCTTTGTAGATGGTAAGGCCTTGTCACCACATTGAGTACAACTATACAGACTAAGGCTCAATCCCAATTCCTCCCTTCGTCCTGGCCCTTAGCCCTTGCCCTTGTTTATGCGCGTTCACGTGAGGGGGAAGGGTTATCTCAATTGTCTTTGGATGGAGGGGTAGGGCTGAGGGTTAGGGCTAGAATCCCCTTCGTTTGAAGGGATATCTCGACGGGACTTCAAACGGAGCAACATCACTGAGTGCTGAAAGGCGGACGAGGTAAGAAGCCTTTTATGTCCTTTATTATGGAAAAATATTATAATAACCAATATTATTTGAATGTATTAACAATCTGCATCGCCAAAAATATCGCAATCTCTAGCAAAGGTTAACGTTACCTCACGTGAACTAACGATATGATACGGGCGTTGCATTCATACAACGTTACCCATTCATTTGGCGCCGCATCGGCGCTTTATTATTTTTTATGTATCGCCGGTGCGCCGGTGATACAACTCGGATGCAAGCTAGCTTATTAGCAGGCATCAGTCCGACCCCCCAGACCACGATATGTCAACATTCTGCAGTTTTGGAGCTCTTAAAATCCGCGAAATAGCCTACTGTACCTACATAACGCTGTCACTGCATAACGTTGGCTAATCGCTGCAGTGATAGCTGTGGTTTTATCATGACCAATGTTAAACTAACCCCCACAAGTTGCAAAACTTACATAACTAATTAGCAATGGTGTTGTTTTTTTCCACAGGCAAACCAGCTATGGAACAGACTGCAAGCTGCTGTACAGACTGTACATTGGATGGAGATGAATCACGATGGCATTTTCATTGATAGAAAATGACTCTGTTCTTAATGATATTAAAAACAATTAACACAGTGACCACAGCCCCTTCTTTCTATACTGTAAATTGTTTTTCCTTTTTCTAACCCTGTATATATATCTGTACCCATGCTATACAAACTGTTAATACAATAATAATCAATGAATCAGGTACAACTGAGCAGGTGTCAGAATGAGCTATATCTAGCTGAATTACATTCTGCATGGTGGGCTACCAACATGAGACAAAATTACAATATATTTATTTCATCATAACCACAGCAATGTTATATTTACGTTCCATCTCTACAGCTTAAATCAAATGGAAAGTAGTTTCCAAAGTGGGTTATGGGCTAAATGATAGTTTGTACACTCTCAGAGTTAATTAACATTGATTTTACAATATAAATTGGGGGTCCTAGAGACAGAAATGCCATCAAAGTTTGGGGACCACTGGCCTGTAGTGAGCTTGCAGATCAGCTATTTTCTGAGAACAGGTTGTATATCAATTTCTACAAGGGACGTTCAATATTTAGGGACGTTCCAATTCCTAGGGGGATGATTTATCTCCCTACCCCTTGACACTCATTATGTAGGGACAAGGGGAAGGGGCAAGGGCTGAGGGGTAGGGTTAAAAAAGGAATTGGGAAAGGGCCTAAGACTTTTCAGGCAAAGCAGGTCATCTCCAAGGAAAGGAGACCGAAGTGTGTATTCTACAAAGCTGTTTAATATGGTGCATACTTCTGTCCTAGAACATTTCTGAGACACTAATGACACTGATGTGTTGGCTAGATTGAATTTCTCAAGTTTCCGTCTAAATGTTGAGTCCTGCGCTGCTGCTTCTTCAAGCCGTGTGTGACATTTTTTGATAGCAGATGTCTGTTGTAGAAATGTTAGAATTGGTAATGGTATAGCTTCACACATTTGCATAAAACCACATCATCATCATCTTCTTCCAAATTGTCCTCCGTTATTGTTCTGTTAATTGCTTTCAACTGTCCAGGCACAGAATGTACAGATGTCTGTATGTTTTGCTTGAACAACTGTGTGGACACCACACATACTCAACCAAACTACTAGTTTGTGTATAAAATCTAATGGGTCATTGTGCATTCCTATAAGGCCAAGTAAGATGCTATTCACTAGTTGTTGAGTGACACCACAGATTGTTTTGCAATCAAATGTGTGACCTGGATTTTGAAAAAACGCTTGAATGAGAGCTGCTAAATTCCCCGGCATAGATGACAACTGAACCATCGAAGTAGGTGTCAATGGTTTCAATTTATCTTGTACTACTTGTAGATGCAGTATACCCACGCGTTCGGGGAGATGTCCTGTACCGAGATGTCCTGTCAACGCTCAAAAAAGTGCTGTGCCTTGGGGCATTGACAATTATTTAATTAACGAATTAAATAACCTTATTTTATTCTGAAGGCAACCGGATGTCTTAAATTAGCTAGCTCTCAGACAGGAAGTTCTAAATTAGCTCATAAGACGGAGCCAAATATCTGTCTGAGAGTGGAGCCTGCCTGGCAAATGACATGGGGGGTCCTTTTTGTGGGCTTGGCCGAAAGTGGGCGTTACCAAAAGGTGGGCGTGGCCATGGCCGCCAGAAGTCTGTCAGATTTTGACAGCTTCAAATTAGTGTTAAACATAATATAACCCAATTGACTCCAGTCCTCTCTGTTTAATATATCTATAATGAAACTATATAAATGCATATGCATATACCATGAAGTGCTATGACTACTAGCTCTGGTCCATAGCTCTAATGCGTTTCATTTAGAGCTATGTTACTCTAAACTTCCCCGCTCGCATGAATGCAGACCAGCCTCTACTCTTTGGCGTAAATAAAAAGAACGTTTTTGCTACACATAAAAACAAAGGCGAGTTGTGTCATTAGAAAGCCTACTTTGGTAATTGGTTCTAGTTCTAGTGAACAGAAATAATAAATAAATAGACTTGGTAACCTAACTGTAGGGAGTGCAAACACATTAAAGAACCTGGGGGTTATCATCTATGAAAAGGCAACACAATGAGCAGAAAATAAAAATGAACCATGTAAATACAACAAATTGAGCAGAGCACTGCAGGGAGTTGAACCCCATTCCGGTAAACCAGAAGTACCACAACCAGTGCCTTGGTTTTTGTTTTGTTTTACGAGGTCCATTCGTTGAAATGTAAATTTTGCATTGCAACGGTAAAGTAATTTCACAATTGACATTGTAGGCAATAATTAATAACGGTATGGCACCAGGCCAAAGCCATGGGGATAGAGTATGTTTTGCACTCTGAGTGAGTGTGTGTGTGTGTGTGTGTGTCCGTCAGTTTGTTAACAGCTAATCTCCAGCACCATTAACCCGGTCGATGCCAAATTTTGCACACACACTCCCTGGATGCCAACGATGAACCTCTGTCCCAAATTTTCCAGAACGGCCTGTATAGCACCACACATTTTTGTATGCCCTCCGAGACTATGGACTATAGCCTTTCGCTTTTCCGCGATTTAACCTTTTTTCAAATCGTGAACAATGATGAAGAATCGCGCACTATAGCATGCCACTTAATGACCTTGGGGTCATCAAGGTCATTGATATTGATCAATAACCTTGAGCAGTATAAATGACCTTCAATAAGACTAGTAAATGACCTTGACCAGTACAAATGACCTTGACCAGTAGAAATGACCGTGACCAGTATATGACTGTGACCAGTATAAATTACCTTCATGAGACTAGTAATTGACCTTGACCAGTATAAATGACCTTTAGAAGACTAGTAAATGATCTTCACCAGTATAAATGACCTTTAGAAGACTAGTAAATGATCTTCACCAGTATAAATGACCTTGACCAGTATGCGGTCCGTGACCATGGACTATAGCCTTTTGCTTTTCCTTGATTTTCACCTTTAAAAAATCCTCAACAATGATGAAGAATCGCACACTATAGCACGCCGCTCAATGACCTGAGACCATGGACCAATGAATGAAATACAACACATTGAGCAGGGCACTGCAGGGAGTTGAACCCCGTTCCGGTAAACCAGAAGTCCGACACAAGTGCCTTAGTTTTTGTGTTGTTGTTCATTTAAAGGTCCAGGTGTGCATACGCATGTGCCCCTGTGTGTGTAGGTGCATGTGTGCATGTGTGTGCACGCTTCAATGACCACTGTTGGACCCAATGGCGATCAAGGACCTCAGGGAGCCACCCATAATTCACAACGGTCACAGCGAACTCTGTTGCATCACAACTGGTGGCCAACAGTCGTAACCAACACCGCCACGACCCACAGGAGAATACCATCGCACAGTGGTATCAGACCAACCACAATCAGCCAGCCCTCAAACCAAACCCTTCGACCTAGAAGAACTCAAAACTGCAATGGGAAAGTTGAAACCCGGAAAAGCAGCAGGGATTGATGACATACTGGCAGAAATTATACAGCACCTGGAACCTAACGCAAAGACCTGGCTCGTGGGGATGCTGAACACATGCATGGCACAGAAAACCATCCCTTCTGTCTGGAGAAAAGCCAAAGTGGTTGCAATCCCCAAACCTGGCAAAGACCCATCATCCTCAAAGAGCTACCGACCCATTTCCCTCCTCTGCATCACCTACAAGAGAGGCTGCTACTCCAACGCCTCATACCACTCATAGACACCAAGCTGACTAAAGACCAAGCTGGTTTCCGTCCCGTCCTGTGCTGGACAGAGCTCAACCTCACTCAACACATTGAGGATGGGTTTGAGGGAAAACAAATAACTGGAGCAGCAACTGGAGGGCGAAGCAAGCACGCAGGCAGCTTGTGCCTGCCTGCGTGCCTGCCTGCCTTCCTCATGTGGAAGCTGCATAGTTGAGTTTGTGTGTGTGTTTCTTTTTCTGTCTTTCTTTCTTAGGACGAAGATCAAGGTAGACGCCGTTGGAAGGCTCAACACAAGCCGATGCCCCTAGAGATCCATCCCAAAGCTTCCCTCAGGGAGTCCAGCAAGCCAGCTAGCCAGCAAGCCCGCCCAGTCAGCCAACGCAGCCAGCCAGCTCCGCCAGTCAGCCAGTGTAGAAAGTCAGGCTGCCAAGCCAGCGCACATCAGCCCTTGCAGTCAACCATTGTAGCCATACCAGCCTTGCTCAGTCAGCTCAGCCAGGCCTCTCTCGAGGCCTGGCTCTCTGTCTGCCTGGCCCGGTCTGCCCCGCCCTGCCTTGCAGCAACAGAACCAGCCTTGCTGGCAAGCCAGCCAGCTCAGAATACGAGCTCAGCAAGCCAGCGCAGCTGGCAAGCACGCAGTTAGTCTAAACCAGTTTCAGACTGGCAGGCCAAGGCAGACAGACAGGAAGACCGAGGCGCCTAGGCAGGCAGACAGGCCAGGAAGGCAACAAAGTGCAGGCAGGGGGACTGTCCGGCCTAAGGCTGCGCTGCAAGGGTTGGAGCCTGGCCAGCTCCTGCTGGTCTAGACTGAGTGGCTGTGGCTGCACAGTAAGGCTGCGGTAACCTAGTCTGGGCTTGCTGCTGCACTGGCTTGCTCAGCTCGCATTCTGAGCTGGCTGGCTTTCCAGAAAGGCTGGTTCTGTTGCTGCAAGGCAGGGCAGGGCAGACCGGGCCAGGCAGACAGAGAGCCAGGCCTCAAGAGAGGCCTGGCTGAGCTGACTGAGCAAGGCTGGTATGGCTGCAATGGCTGACTGCAAGGGCTGATATGCTCTGGCTTGGCAGCCTGACTTTCTACACTGGCTGACTGGCGGAGCTGACTGGCTGCGTTGGCTGACTGGGCAGGCTTGCTGGCTAGCTGGCTTGCTGTGCTCCCTGAGGGAAGCTTTGGGATGGATCTCTAGGGGCATCGGCTAGTGTTGAGCCTTCCTATGGCGTCTACCTTGATCTCCGTCCTAAGAAAGAAAGACAGAAAAAGAAAGACACACAAACCCAACTATGCAGCTTCCACCTGAGGAACCGAGACGCGAGAAAAGAACTGAGCGTCACTTGGGATGGTCACAAACTCTCCAACCATACCCACCCCATGTATCTTGGAGTTACACTGGACAAGTGGACAGGACACTCTTCTTCAAAAAAACACCTGGAGAACACAAAAGCCACGGTCAACACCCACAATAACATCCTGTGAAAACTAGTGAACTCCCAAGTGGGGCGCAGACCCACAAACAATCCGTGCAACTGCCATGGCCCTGTCTTTCTCTACAGCAGAGTATTCCTGCTCAAGCTGGAGCCGATCACGTCACACCAAATTGGTCGACACAGCCCTAAATTACACCTGTCGCATCATCACGGGATGGGTCAAGAAAACACCTGTCCCGTCCGTGCCTTTATGCGCTAGCCGGCACCTCCCCCCGCACATCAGACGACTGTGTAACGCTCAAGATTAATGGAAAACACAGGAGATAGACAGTGAAGTCTGGAATGAAATGATAGAGAACACCTCACACACACAGTTTCCTTTCGTGGCTGTTTACATTCGAGGGTCGCCGGTCCTCTCAAACGGAACAGTTTAACGTCATGCCCAGGACGAAAAGATATAGAGAACACCATAATGACAAATGACAAATAACAGCAGGAAGGCATGGGCCACAATCCACCGTCTTGGCAAAGACCACACCACCCATAATTCACAACGGTCACAGCAAATTCTGTTGCATCACAACTAGTGTAGGTATTGGATGGAGCCCGCACACCACAGGTATAAGAAAGACGTGATGCAGAGGAGGGAAATGGGTCGGTAGCTCTTCGGGGATAATGGGTCTTTGCCAGGTTTAGGGATTGCAACCACTTTGGCCTTTTTCCAGACAGAAGGGGTGGTTTTCTGTGCTGTGCATGTGTTCAGCATCCCCACAAGCCAGGGCCTTGAGTTAGGTCCCAGGTGCTGTATCATTTCTGCCAGTAGGTCATCAATCCCTGCTGCTTTTCCGGGTTTCAACTTTCCCATTGCAGTTTCAAGTTCTTCTAGGTCGAAGGGTTTGGTTTGAGTGATGGCTGATTATGGTTGGTCTGATACCACTGTGCGATGGTATTCTATGTGGGTCGGTGGCGGTGTTGGTTACAACTGTTGGCCACCAGTTGTGACCAAGACCGCCACCAACCCACAGGAGAATACCATCGCACAGTGGTATCAGACCAACCACAATCAGCCAGCCTTCAAACCAAACCCTTCGACCTAGAAGAACGTGAAACTGCAATGGGAAAGTTGAAACCCGGAAAAGCAGCAGGGATTGATGACCTACTAGCAGAAATGATACAGCACCTGGGACCTAACGGAAAGACCTGGCTTGTGGGGATGCTGAACACATGCATAGCACAGAAAACCATCCCTTCTGTCTGGAAAAAGGCCAAAGTGGTTGCAATCCCTAAACCTGGCAAAGACCCATTATCCCCAAAGAGCTACCGACCCATTTCCCTCCTCTGCATCACCTACAAGCCTATCCCGTCACACCAAATTGGTCGACACAGCCCTAAATGACACCTGTGGCATCATCATAGGATGCATCAAGACAACACCTGACCCTGTCCCAACACCTGTTTACATTCGAGGGTCGCCGGTCCTCTCGAACGGAACAGTTTAACGTCATGCCCA
Organism: Protomyctophum parallelum; assembly: GCF_964188405.1. Taxonomy (NCBI): domain Eukaryota; kingdom Metazoa; phylum Chordata; class Actinopteri; order Myctophiformes; family Myctophidae; genus Protomyctophum; species Protomyctophum parallelum. Next base: position 16,262,988 of record NC_139707.1, read on the forward strand.
GGACGAAAAGATATAGAGAACACCAACATGACAAATAACAGCAGGAAGGCATGGGCCACAATCCACCGTCTTGGCAAAGACCACACCACCCATAATTCACAACGGTCACAGCAAACTCTATTGCATCACAACTGGTGTAGTTATTGGATGGAGCCCGCACACCACCAAAAAAAAGAAAAACAACATACTATAGTATGCCCTCCGTGACCATGGACTTTAGCCTTTCGCTTTTCTGCAATTTAACCTTTTTTCAAATCCTCAACAATGATGAAGAATCGCGCACTATAGCGTGCCACTTAATGACCTTGACCAATATCAATGACCTTGAGCAGTATAAATTACCTTCAATAAGACTAGTAAATGACCTTGACCAGTATAAATGACCTTGACAAGTACAAATGACCTTGACCAGTATAAATGACCTTCACCAGTAGAAATGACCGTGACCAGTATATGACTGTGACCAGTATAAATTACCTTCATGAGACTAGTAATTGACCTTGACCAGTATAAATGACCTTTAGAAGACTAGTAAATGATCTTCACCAGTATAAATGACCTTTAGAAGACTAGTAAATGATCTTCACCAGTATAAATGACCTTGACCAGTATGCGGTCCGTGACCATGGACTATAGCCTTTTGCTTTTCCTTGATTTTCACCTTTAAAAAATCCTCAACAATGATGAAGAATCGCACACTATAGCGCGCCGCTCAATGACCTGAGACCATGGACCAATGAATGAAATACAACACATTGAGCAGGGCACTGCAGGGAGTTGAACCCCGTTCCGGTAAACCAGAAGTCCGACACCAGTGCCTTAGTTTTTGTGTTGTTGTTCATTTAAAGGTCCAGGTGTGCATACGCATGTGCCCCTGTGTGTGTAGGTGCATGTGTGCATGTGTGTGCACGCTTCAATGACCACTGTTGGACCCAATGGCGATCAAGGACCTCAGGGAGCCACCCATAATTCACAACGGTCACAGCGAACTCTGTTGCATCACAACTGGTGGCCAACAGTCGTAACCAACACCGCCACGACCCACAGGAGAATACCATCGCACAGTGGTATCAGACCAACCACAATCAGCCAGCCCTCAAACCAAACCCTTCGACCTAGAAGAACTCAAAACTGCAATGGGAAAGTTGAAACCCGGAAAAGCAGCAGGGATTGATGACATACTGGCAGAAATTATACAGCACCTGGAACCTAACGCAAAGACCTGGCTCGTGGGGATGCTGAACACATGCATGGCACAGAAAACCATCCCTTCTGTCTGGAGAAAAGCCAAAGTGGTTGCAATCCCCAAACCTGGCAAAGACCCATCATCCTCAAAGAGCTACCGACCCATTTCCCTCCTCTGCATCACCTACAAGAGAGGCTGCTACTCCAACGCCTCATACCACTCATAGACACCAAGCTGACTAAAGACCAAGCTGGTTTCCGTCCCGTCCTGTGCTGGACAGAGCTCAACCTCACCCAACACATTGAGGATGGGTTTGAGGGAAAACAAATAACTGGAGCAGCAACTGGAGGGCGAAGCAAGCACGCAGGCAGCTTGTGCCTGCCTGCGTGCCTGCCTTCCTCATGTGGAAGCTGCATAGTTGAGTTTGTGTGTGTGTTTCTTTTTCTGTCTTTCTTTCTTAGGACGAAGATCAAGGTAGACGCCGTTGGAAGGCTCAACACAAGCCGATGCCCCTAGAGATCCATCCCAAAGCTTCCCTCAGGGAGTCCAGCAAGCCAGCTAGCCAGCAAGCCCGCCCAGTCAGCCAACGCAGCCAGCCAGCTCCGCCAGTCAGCCAGTGTAGAAAGTCAGGCTGCCAAGCCAGCGCACATCAGCCCTTGCAGTCAACCATTGTAGCCATACCAGCCTCGCTCAGTCAGCTCAGCCAGGCCTCTCTCGAGGCCTGGCTCTCTGTCTGCCTGGCCCGGTCTGCCCCGCCCTGCCTTGCAGCAACAGAACCAGCCTTGCTGGCAAGCCAGCCAGCTCAGAATACGAGCTCAGCAAGCCAGCGCAGCTGGCAAGCACGCAGTTAGTCTAAACCAGTTTCAGACTGGCAGGCCAAGGCAGACAGACAGGAAGACCGAGGCGCCTAGGCAGGCAGACAGGCCAGGAAGGCAACAAAGTGCAGGCAGGGGGACTGTCCGGCCTAAGGCTGCGCTGCAAGGGTTGGAGCCTGGCCAGCTCCTGCTGGTCTAGACTGAGTGGCTGTGGCTGCACAGTAAGGCTGCGGTAACCTAGTCTGGGCTTGCTGCTGCACTGGCTTGCTCAGCTCGCATTCTGAGCTGGCTGGCTTTCCAGAAAGGCTGGTTCTGTTGCTGCAAGGCAGGGCAGGGCAGACCGGGCCAGGCAGACAGAGAGCCAGGCCTCAAGAGAGGCCTGGCTGAGCTGACTGAGCAAGGCTGGTATGGCTGCAATGACTGACTGCAAGGGCTGATATGCTCTGGCTTGGCAGCCTGACTTTCTACACTGGCTGACTGGCGGAGCTGACTGGCTGCGTTGGCTGACTGGGCAGGCTTGCTGGCTAGCTGGCTTGCTGTGCTCCCTGAGGGAAGCTTTGGGATGGATCTCTAGGGGCATCAGCTAGTGTTGAGCCTTCCTATGGCGTCTACCTTGATCTCCGTCCTAAGAAAGAAAGACAGAAAAAGAAAGACACACAAACCCAACTATGCAGCTTCCACCTGAGGAACCGAGACGCGAGAAAAGAACTGAGCGTCACTTGGGATGGTCACAAACTCTCCAACCATACCCACCCCATGTATCTTGGAGTTACACTGGACAGGACACTCTTCTTCAAAAAAACACCTGGAGAACACAAAAGCCACAGTCAACACCCACAATAACATCCTGTGAAAACTAGTGAACTCCCAAGTGGGGCGCAGACCCACAAACAATCCGTGCAACTGCCATGGCCCTGTCTTTCTCTACAGCAGAGTATGCCTGCTCAAGCTGGAGCCGATCACGTCACACCAAATTGGTCGACACAGCCCTAAATGACACCTGTCGCATCATCACGGGATGGGTCAAGACAACACCTGTCCCGTCCGTGCCTTTATGCGCTAGCCGGCACCTCCCCCCGCACATCAGACGACTGTGTAACGCTCAAGATGAATGGAAAACACAGGAGATAGACAGTGAAGTCTGGAATGAAATGATAGAGAACACCTCACACACACAGTTTCCTTTCGTGGCCGTTTACATTCGAGGGTCGCCGGTCCTCTCGAACGGAACAGTTTAACGTCATGCCCAGGACGAAAAGATATAGAGAACACCATAATGACAAATAACAGCAGGAAGGCATGGGCCACAATCCACCGTCTTGGCAAAGACCACACCACCCATAATTCACAACGGTCACAGCAAACTCTGTTGCATCACAACTGGTGTAGGTATTGGATGGAGCCCGCACACCACAGGTATAAGAAAGACGTGATGCAGAGGAGGGAAATGGGTCGGTAGCTCTTCGGGGATAATGGGTCTTTGCCAGGTTTAGGGATTGCAACTACTCCAGCCTTTTTCCAAACAGAAGGGATGGTTTTCTGTGCTATGCATGTGTTCAGCATCCCCACAAGCCAGGTCCTTGCGATAGGTCCCAGGTGCTGTATCATTTCTGCAAGTATGCCATCAATCCCTGCTGCTTTTCCGGGTTTCAACTTTCCCATTGCAGTTTCACGTTCTTCTAAGTCGAAGGGTTTGGTTTGAGGGCTGGCTGATTGTGGTTGGTCTGATACCACTGTGCGATGGTATTCTATGTGGGTCGGTGGCGGTGTTGGTTACAACTGTTGGCCACCAGTTGTGACCAAGACCGCCACCGACCCACAGGAGAATACCATCGCACAGTGGTATCAGACCAACCACAATCAGCCAGCCCTCAAACCAAACCCTTCGACCTAGAAGAACTTGAAACTGCAATGGGAAAGTTGAAACCCGGAAAAGCAGCAGGGATTGATGACCTACTGGCAGAAATGTTACAGCACCTGGGACACAACGCAAAGACCTGGCTTGTGGGGATGTTGAACACATGCATAGCACAGAAAACCATCCCTTCTGTCTGGGAAAAGGCCAAAGTGGTTGCAATCCCTAAACCTGGCAAAGACCCATTATCCACAAAGAGCTACCGACCCATTTCCCTCTGCATCACCTACAAGGCTATATGAGAAGCTGCTACTCCAACGCCTTGTTGCCACTCATAGATACCAAGCTGACTAAAGACCAAGCTGGTTTCCGTCCCAGCCGCTCCTGTGCTGGACAGAGCTCAACCTCACCCAACACATTGAGGATGGGTTTGAGGGGAAACAAATAACTGGAGCAGCATTCAGAGATCTCTCTGCTGCCTACGACACTGTCCAACACCGCACAATGGTCAGGAAAAGCCTCCTCAACAACAGGCGCTTCTATGTCCAGTTAAATGACCAGAGGAGTAAATGGAAAGCCCAAAAGAACGGCCTCCAACAAGGTAGCGTGCTCGCCCCCCTCCTTTTCAATATCTACACAAACGACCAGCCACTACCCAATGCCTAATGCCAGCGTTTCATCTACGCCGACAACCTCTGCATTACGACCCAACAAGCAGACTTCCAGAAGATTGAGTCTGTCCTTGAAAGTGCCCTCCAAGAAATGTCAAGCTACTACAATACAACCACCTGAAACCCAACCTATAGAGAACACCTCACACACACATAATTTCCTTTCGTGGCCGTTTACATTCGAGGGTCGCTGGTCCTCTCGAACGGAACAGTTTAACGTCATGCCCAGGACGAAAAGATATAGAGAACACCAACATGTCAAATAACAGCAGGAAGGCATGGGCCACAATCCACCGTCTTGGCAAAAACCACACCACCCATAATTCACAACGGTCACAGCAAACTCTGTTGCATCACAACTGGTGTAGGTATTGGATGGAGCCCGCACACCACAGGTATAAGAAAGACGTTCTTTGTTGAAATACTGACAGCGTTTCGATCCATTTGATCTTCATCAGGTCATGTGTATTGTGTACACAAAACATACACTTTTATACTAAGGGAGTGCCCCCATTAAACAATCAAAATACCACATTTTGGTGCCCCTCCCATCACTGCAGGTGTGACACGTCAACCCTGAGTGAGTAGGTGGGGACCCAGACATATTGATGTAAATATAGTCTGTTCAGAAATTGTAGTGCCTCTCGTAGAGCTTGTAGGTGATGCAGAGGAGGGAAATGGGTCGGTAGCTCTTCGGGGATAATGGGTCTTTGCCAGGTTTAGGGATTGCAACTACTCCAGCCTTTTTCCAAACAGAAGGGATGGTTTTCTGTGCTATGCATGTGTTCAGCATCCCCACAAGCCAGGTCCTTGCGATAGGTCCCAGGTGCTGTATCATTTCTGCCAGTATGCCATCAATCCCTGCTGCTTTTCCGGGTTTCAATTTTCCCATTGCAGTTTCACGTTCTTCTAAGTCGAAGGGTTTGGTTTGAGGGCTGGCTGATTGTGGTTGGTCTGATACCACTGTGCGATGGTATTCTATGTGGGTCGGTGGCGGTGTTGGTTACAACTGTTGGCCACCAGTTGTGACCAAGACCGCCACCGACCCACAGGAGAATACCATCGCACAGTGGTATCAGACCAACCACAATCAGCCAGCCCTCAAACCAAACCCTTCGACCTAGAAGAACTTGAAACTGCAATGGGAAAGTTGAAACCCGGAAAAGCAGCAGGGATTGATGACCTACTGGCAGAAATGTTACAGCACCTGGGACCCAACGCAAAGACCTGGCTTGTGGGGATGCTGAACACATGCATAGCACAGAAAACCATCCCTTCTGTCTGGGAAAAGGCCAAAGTGGTTGCAATCCCTAAACCTGGCAAAGACCCATTATCCACAAAGAGCTACCGACCCATTTCCCTCTGCATCACCTACAAGGCTATATGAGAAGCTGCTACTCCAACGCCTTGTTGCCACTCATAGATACCAAGCTGACTAAAGACCAAGCTGGTTTCCGTCCCAGCCGCTCCTGTGCTGGACAGAGCTCAACCTCACCCAACACATTGAGGATGGGTTTGAGGGGAAACAAATAACTGGAGCAGCATTCAGAGATCTCTCTGCTGCCTACGACACTGTCCAACACCGCACAATGGTCAGGAAAAGCCTCCTCAACAACAGGCGCTTCTATGTCCAGTTAAATGACCAGAGGAGTAAATGGAAAGCCCAAAAGAACGGCCTCCAACAAGGTAGCGTGCTCGCCCCCCTCCTTTTCAATATCTACACAAACGACCAGCCATTACCCAATGCCTAATGCCAGCGTTTCATCTACGCCGACAACCTCTGCATTACGACCCAACAAGCAGACTTCCAGAAGATTGAGTCTGTCCTTGAAAGTGCCCTCCAAGAAATGTCAAGCTACTACAATACAACCACCTGAAACCCAACCTATAGAGAACACCTCACACACACATAATTTCCTTTCGTGGCCGTTTACATTCGAGGGTCGCTGGTCCTCTCGAACGGAACAGTTTAACGTCATGCCCAGGACGAAAAGATATAGAGAACACCAACATGTCAAATAACAGCAGGAAGGCATGGGCCACAATCCACCGTCTTGGCAAAAACCACACCACCCATAATTCACAACGGTCACAGCAAACTCTGTTGCATCACAACTGGTGTAGGTATTGGATGGAGCCCGCACACCACAGGTATAAGAAAGACGTTCTTTGTTGAAATACTGACAGCGTTTCGATCCATTTGATCTTCATCAGGTCATGTGTACACAAAACATACACTTTTATACTAAGGGAGTGCCCCCATTAAACAATCAAAATACCACATTTTGGTGCCCCTCCCATCACTGCAGGTGTGACACGTCAACCCTGAGTGAGTAGGTGGGGACCCAGACATATTGATGTAAATATAGTCTGTTCAGAAATTGTAGTGCCTCTCATAGAGCTTGTAGGTGATGCAGAGGAGGGAAATGGGTCGGTAGCTCTTCGGGGATAATGGGTCTTTGCCAGGTTTAGGGATTGCAACTACTCCAGCCTTTTTCCAAACAGAAGGGATGGTTTTCTGTGCTATGCATGTGTTCAGCATCCCCACAAGCCAGGTCCTTGCGATAGGTCCCAGGTGCTGTATCATTTCTGCCAGTATGCCATCAATCCCTGCTGCTTTTCCGGGTTTCAACTTTCCCATTGCAGTTTCACGTTCTTCTAAGTCGAAGGGTTTGGTTTGAGGGCTGGCTGATTGTGGTTGGTCTGATACCACTGTGCGATGGTATTCTATGTGGGTCGGTGGCGGTGTTGGTTACAACTGTTGGCCACCAGTTGTGACCAAGACCGCCACCGACCCACAGGAGAATACCATCGCACAGTGGTATCAGACCAACCAAAATCAGCCAGCCCTCAAACCAAACCCTTCGACCTAGAAGAACTTGAAACTGCAATGGGAAAGTTGAAACCCGGAAAAGCAGCAGGGATTGATGACCTACTGGCAGAAATGTTACAGCACCTGGGACCCAACGCAAAGACCTGGCTTGTGGGGATGCTGAACACATGCATAGCACAGAAAACCATCCCTTCTGTCTGGGAAAAGGCCAACGTGGTTGCAATCCCTAAACCTGGCATAGACCCATTATCCACAAAGAGCTACGACCCATTTCCCTCTGCATCACCTACAAGGCTATATGAGAAGCTGCTACTCCAACGCCTTGTTGCCACTCATAGATACCAAGCTGACTAAAGACCAAGCTGGTTTCCGTCCCAGCCGCTCCTGTGCTGGACAGAGCTCAACCTCACCCAACACATTGAGGATGGGTTTGAGGGGAAACAAATAACTGGAGCAGCATTCAGAGATCTCTCTGCTGCCTACGACACTGTCCAACACCGCACAATGGTCAGGAAAAGCCTCCTCAACAACAGGCGCTTCTATGTTCAGTTAAATGACCAGAGGAGTAAATGGAAAGCCGAAAAGAACGGCCTCCCACAAGGTAGCGCGCTCGCCCCCCTCCTTTTCAATATCTAAACAAACGACCAGCCACTTGAAACCCAACCCATCAAAAACCCAACTATGCAGCTTCCACCTGAGGAACCGAGACGCAAAAAAAGAACTGAGCATCACAAACTCTCAAACCATACCCACCCCATGTAACTTGGAGTTACACTGGACAGTTTAACGTCATGCCCAGGACGAAAAGTTATAGAGAACACCAACATGACAAACCCTACACTTAAACCCTCTATATTTAATAAAAAACAATTCTGGACAGGAATCCTGTATTGCAGGGGTGCCCAAAAGGTACATCGTGATCTACCAGTAATCACAAAGGCTGTGCAGGTAGACCATATGGCATGCCCCTGTATATAATCTATCACTTGAATTAAGGTGACTTGACACCAGCTCAAATGTTGCACACAAACATCAGTAGCAAAAGTACAAAGTTATTGTGACAGTAATAATTGCTATAGTGTGTGTTCAGTAACAGGAATATTCCTGTCTCTCCAGCTCTTTAATAAATAGAAAAGGGTTTAATCAGGAGTTGTAGTAGCCACAGGATAATCTAAGCGGTGGATATTGCTCTTTTCTTCATGTCTTTATGTATGTAAATTGTCTTGTTGTTTGTGTTATGTCAAATGCGTGTATATGTGTTCTGCATATACTTGGCTGCTGTGTTGCAAGTTACTGAACACACACTATAGCAATGATTACTGTCACACTATAGAGCTATTTAACACCGTTACTTAACACACACTATAGCAATGATTACTGTCACAATATAGAGCTATTTAACACTGTTACTGAACACACACACTATAGCAATGATTACTGTCACAATATAGAGCTATTTAACACTGTTACTGAACACACACACTATAGCAATGATTACTGTCACAATATAGAGCTATTTAACACTGTTACTGAACACACACTATAGCAATGATTACTGTCACACTATAGAGCTATTTAACACTGTTACTGAACACACACTATAGCAATGATTACTGTCACAATACAGAGCAATTTAATTTAGGTAACCAAATTGACCCCAATAGTAGATCTTTACACTCTCAATAGTTCAATTGTTGTTAAGCATCTGCTTAATTTCCAAAAAAACTACACAATTAGAGAATGTAGAAGATTGCTACTTTTGATCCTTTGATTATATAATGCTGATTGTAGCATAGTGGTTAGTGACTGAGCTTTGTTAACATGAGTGCCCGGGATCGTTTCCCACCAATTTCAAAGAATGTTTGTTGCTTCGTGCCAATTTTCACAGAATGTTTGTCCTTTTACCTACCAAACAATACTATTTTCACCTCTAGTCGATTATTTATTCAGCGTTTGAGCCACGGACCACCATTTGAGGCCATCTAGTCTCTCAGACTAGCCACTGACCACCATTGTGAGAGTCTATTAATGTGAAATGGTGGTCCGTGGCTCAAACATGTTATCACTTTTGAAGTTACTTGTTGTGTTTAGATATGTAAATACTACTCTTTAAAGCCGTGTTTCGGTAGTCGAGTGGGTACTGTCGACGGTTAGTAAACATTGAGGCCGGGCATAGTTGTTTATAAACCTTCGACACTAACCATTCGGCTACTGAAACACTGTTTTACAGTTTCGTACAAACATCATATATAAACATCATAACAAGTAACTTCAAGTGATAGACGTTTGAACACACAAACAACAACAGCGTTAAGTATTAAATAACATTTATCACTTACTTGCTCCGAAGACGGACCCGCGATGGTGACGTGGCACGTTCCAAACAAACACTGACCAAACCTACCTCCACGCGTCTCTTCCGTATTTGAGGGCGGCGGCACTTCCTTCCGGTGTGAGGCCACGCCCGCGAGATTTAACCGCGAATCTATTGTAGTCCTCTTACGTTACATCCGGGTCCCTTGGTCCCATCCGCTTCTAATGCAAAATAGCTACATATGAACGCGTGAATCTTTTTTTTTTTTTACAATAACGTTATTTGTCAGAAAGGAAGCCATTGAGGGTTAAAATGGGTCTTAATGCTTCCAACTCATATAACTGTCACCAACAACACTTTTAATGATATTACATGAAGCAGACAGCCCTGTGATGAAACCTTTAGCATTACACTGTGGTTAATAGGTTTTTATTCACAATGGAATGTTATTGTACTCTTAATATATCATGGTGTAGCACAGCACAGTAGATTCATATTTCAATCGATCTGGGATGTTAAAATTGTGCAAAACTCTGTTCAATGAATGGCCTCTTCTGCTACATTAAACATTACTAAACATTAAACGTTACTTATACCTGTTATTGAGACTCCTATAGAGCATGTTGACATGGATAGCTTGGTTAGTAGTATCTCTGTTAGTTAATGCAGTTTGATTGATTAAATTAATAGCCTATTTTATTAGACAAAAATGTAGAACAGTAGTGTCATAGAGTGGAAAATGCCATTTGGTTTAATGTCACAGAATGCAGTGCCACGTAGAGCAGCATGATAAATGGTTAACTTTATAGTGTGTTCAAAAATGGCAGATCTGCAAGTTCAGTGTCTTGAATGAGATGTGCTGTGAGTTTGCATATCTGCTATTGTCCAGCATAGGACCGTTGCACAGTGAAGTATAAACAAGGCTTTAGGATTTATAAGTCGTTTTTAGAATATAATAGAATATTCACTCCAGTGAATAGCATTTATCCATTTAGATAACTTTTTGATGTTATTTAATTACTTATTTTTACACAGAAACATGTGAGTCTTTACAATAACTGTAATGTAATAATAATACTAATAATGTAATGTAATAATTAATTAAATAACCTTATTTTATTCTGAAGGCAACCGGATGTCTTAAATTAGCTAGCTCTCAGACAGGAAGTTCTAAATTAGCTCAAAAGACGGAGCCGCTAGTGTCAACTTATACGATATGGTGTCAACGGTGTGTGGTGACATCTTCTGGACAAAATTAGTTCTGCTGCAGTAATTAAAGTAATGCTAGTAAACTGTGCATGTGGGTTTATTCATGTCCATGTATCTCTCCGCTATACCCATCATTTCAAATTATTGATCATGTGAACAAGAATAGTTACCTCTTAATATTAACAGGCTGTCCATGTATATTGTATCCTCCTAACCTCCTAACCACACCAGGTTGTCATTCTGACTGACATTGAATCAATCTATACCAGTGGTGTCAAGTCACTAAGTACAATTATAATGTACGTTTTACTTTCAGTATTTACAATGCAATAACGTTAACCCACAACATCTGAGGAAGATATTGTACTTTACTCCACTACAATTTGAAAACTTTAGCGACTTTGTTACGTGTAGATTTTATTACAAAACATTAACCACTCGAAACCCATGGAATACTGTACTTAAATAGTCACAGTCTACAAGTTCAACTCATCACTTGCAGATCTGCCATTTTCAAATGAAGTACATGTTGATGCAAATACCTTTGTACTTTTACTCAAGTACATTTTGAATGGCAAACGTATCTCAATATTTCTTAGTAAAGTAAAAAAGGTGAGTACTTCTTCCATCAATTCTGTGCAAATACTGTACCTTTCAGCTTTGTAACGGGAATAGATTCATCTGAAATGTATTATATACCTGACATCTGGTTTAGAGCATACGGACTGGTTTTAAACTAGTTAAGGTTATTGAGAAACAAGAACATGGCAATACTAGAGATTACTCTGGAGGTACTGGCTGGAAAAGGTGAATTTGAAAACGTCAGATGTTCTCTTGAACACAAAAAAAAAGTCAAAAAATTATTAACTTATTACAACACATTTAGGTTTCCAAGACCCCATAACTAGAACATAACCAGGCTTGGGCGACATCTACTTACGATTTCCAATACCATAAGAAAATATCCCCACCTACTCCCTAGGGGGTTTACACTTGGTCCTCTCCTTTTCACCCTATTCTTACCAAAACTAGCAGATAAATGACAAGAGACAGATGTTCAGCCTGGGACACATCTGCCAAAGTTCCACCAGCCATGAACATCATGAAGTACAACATGGATCTGTTGCCAGGATGAAGTATTGTGCCGAATATAAGATGACTTCGATAAGACAAACCCCTTTTTCCAAGACTCATTTGTGGAAAACACACGGAAGACAAAATCTGTTTATTTTAAAATGTTTCTAATCATTTTAAAATAAAATGATTTCATATCACAATAGCGGTACTATACCATAGTAAAAGTACAGAAACAAAATAAACTGTAGACTCTTCGAATTTCTTATACCCGTAACAATCAGGCTATATTTTGGGTTTCCTTGCTTTAACATGTAGCCTACTGGTAAATAAGGAATCGGGAAAATATTGCCATTTATAACTTTATCTGGCTGCACGTCATCGGGTTCTCCAGTAAGGCATGCTGAATCTATGGAAGTGTTCTTATTTCCCAATATCTATTCATAATGGGGTGAAACACTTAATTCAAACTTTTAACTTGTTTAATTATACTAAAAAATAAAAAATAAAAATAAAAACATTCTGGGGGAAATAACTTTAGCAGTCAAACCTTTTCAAAATGGAAAATAGAAGTTCTACAGGATCAAAACACAATAGCATTGTGCGCTTGCAGATAAGTATTATTTTTTGCGACATCAATGTTCGGCCGTCAAAAAAATGAGTGTCTAATCAGACTTATCTTTTAAGTTGGTATAAAAAGTCATAATTTTCATGTCAATTTGTTGATGTATAAAAATGAACAGAATTATCAAGCAAACAGACTTCTCAATTGTCCGCTTAATCAAAAAAAATCTATTAATACAATAACTGAACAAAATAATCAAAAGTTGCAGCCCTAATTCAGTATTCTATGCACCATAAGTATTTAAACCCACCTAGACTTGTTCAAGTAGACTAATTGCATATGTTATCCATGCTATAATGTCATACATGCTATAATGACTGAATCACCAGCAGCTCAGCTTTTTCCGTTCTTTTTTTAAACACAAATACCAACACATACCTGTAGCCTGGTAACATTTCAGGAAGTTATGAAGCTTTGAAAAAATAGATATCGCCCAAGCCTAGCCCTTCCCTTATATAATTACGTCCAAATAAAGGCTAGTCATGAAAAAGGAGTACTTCAAATACGTAGACATTATTGAACACAGTCCGAAGTTAAAGCGTCCTTTAACCTAGACACAAACTCACATGGTTGCACAGAATGCACACCGTCTCTGCGGACAGAGACAACTATGTCCGTCATAAAATAGTTCACTGGTTTCCTTCATTCTTTCACAGTCGTGTCACCTTCTGAAGGCTCGTCGCACTCTGCGACATCCTCTTCATCATGACTCCTTTCCCCATCCTCCTCCTTTGAGCTATCCTCTTCCTCATCTTCACTGGAGGTCACGGCAGTTGGCAACTTGAGGACGATCTCATCCCCATCGTCATCGTCCATCAACCTCCTCTTTTCCATGACGGATGGGGTGCAGAGCGGTGTGACATCCTGACGGGGGGGAGAGAGAGGAACATCAACCATGGATTTATTTCCATACGCTACGGGTCGGTTTCAGATAAGGTTCTCAGAAGCTAATTGGGGTCCTGCACATTAGATGCCAATAACAGAGTTCTTAGAACCTAGAACTTGTACATAAAAAGGTTTTCAAAAATAGCTGTTCAGCTCTTAGATCCATTTTCCCCTTCTTTTTATATGGTTATAATGAAAACATAAAATTACAGAACTTCATGCTTTTCCATGTTGCACGAAGAGCTATGTCCCATATCTGTTACTGATCTAGTGAACTGCACATTAGGAGGAGGATTAACTCCATCCTCCTCCCTTCTCATGAAATAAAACTACAAATGATTGAGCATGAAAAATATAATTTCACCCACTTCTTTACACCTGTAATTCTGTGAAAGAAAAACTAAATGTAATTATTTCTCTCCCATGTCCGTATATATACCGTGGCACAGGTAAACTACATTTACGCTAACAGCTAGCAGCACAGAAATAATTAAATTGCTCAGAACTAAAGCATACCAACTGCAACTCTGATATTAACTAAATTAACAAAAATCTGAGAACAGCAGGTAGCATAGTTCTGGCAAACATTATTAGAAGTCCATTATTTAGAGATTTGTGTGCAATAGTTAACATGCACAAATTACACGTTTAAATAAAATAGAAAAGTCTCAGGTTTCAGAAGAACCAACATAAACAGATAAATATATGTGATGAAAAAAGAAATCACACTTGTGTGAAGTAAGGTGTGCCCACTGTGGCTGCCACACAATGTCACTGTTCTAAAGCAAACATTAAAAGTCCACAGACTTGGCTGCCACATGACGTCATGAGTGGGGGTCTGTTGATTTTTGAGGGCTTGCTGATTTTTGGGAGAGCATGAATAAGAGAAACCTTAAGTCCATAGACTTGGCTGCCACATGACGTCATGTCTGAAAGCCCATCAAACACAGCATCATCCAGTGGGTTTGTTGGCACATGGGTTTAATCGCCCTGCCAATCAGAGGCAGGCGATAAGCATTACGTACCACATTACTGTCGGCACACTTAACTGACCCCAGATCACAGACACACCTGAGGTCACTTTCAGTTGGTGCCAATGGAAAACATCTACATTCATTCTTCAGGGCTTGTACAACTTTAAAAAGGAAAAATCATGCACTTTCAAGGTGCATAGTAAGAGTATTTTTCTGGCCATTAGAGCCATTTAAATAATTTCACCAACTCAAGTGCTAGTACAAACCCTGATTCTACAATACAAGGTAAAACAGAATGGATTGTCCTTACATTGCTACACGAAGATGCATTCATCTCATCTGATGACCTCTTCTGTGCAGCCTGGAAGGGAAAAATATGTTAATGTTCACAGAAGATGATGACATCAAAAGTAATTAAACAATGCATGAATGAAAGACAACACTATATTAGTGTTGATTGAAGCACTGAAAGAAAAAGCAGTAAAGAAGAGCTGAAGACATCGACTAAACTCCAAGTCTAAACTAACATTGTAAAACCACAGGTTCTTACATATCCAGGGAAGTCGTATTCGATCCCGTGTGCTGCCAGTCTCTTGCGGAGTTTCCTCTCTTTCTTTAGTAGCTTGTCGGTCATCTTGTCCACCTCCTCCTGTGTGTGTTCCTTGTTGTAGCGTTTCACAGCAGGATTTGAGGGCCTACGAAACTTCCTCATTGAGCCAACAAACAACTTCTCATGAATCTTCTCCGGGGGCATCACATGACCTGAGAACCAGCAGGAGACGAGAGATTTACGTTTAGAGTTAAACTGCAAATAAAAAGCAGGTCAATATTTTGGTGACTGACTGGATTTGTTGGCACATGGGTTTAATCGCCCTGCCAATCAGAGGCAGGCGATAAGCATTACGTACCACATTACTGTCGGCACACTTAATTGACCCCAGATCACTGACACACCTGAGGTCACTTTCAGTTGGTGCCAATGGAAAACATCTACATTCATTCTTAGTTAAATATTACAAGTCAATATTGTAGTGACTGTAACAATGATTGTTAGAAAATTACAAATCACTCAACTAAATAATCTGAATGATAATAATATTGTAAATAACTCATGCAATACTGTGCTGCTCTAGCAGTTACACACTAGTTTTTAAACCAACCAAACCAACTCAGATTAGATTTAAGATATGTGTCCCACGCTGATTTTGATGTGCACCACTAGTACGGAGGGGGTGAACAACTACTCCGTCCAAATTGTTGGATTTATCCAACATATGTATCGAATATCCAATTTTGCTGGCTGCCACAAAAACTTTAAAGTTATCAAAAGCAAACGCAAGCAGCATATAAGGGAGAAACACAGATTTGTATTCTATATACTGTATATATATATATATATAAACCCAAAGTAAGTTTTACAGACTGGCCTCCAGTACTATGACACTAGTGCAAATGACATACAAGCTGATAACAGTGTTGAAGGCTTGTGATATGCACGGCAAAGTTCATTTCATACATTTGATGTTAAACAGGTATTGTGTTTGATGATGTTGCAATGTTTTCACGAAGGCTCACATTTGATCAGCCTCTCTCCCATCAGGTAGTTGTTCATTGTCTCAGCAACGATCCGGGCCACGTCGTCACATTCATACTCAACGAAGGCGTAACCTTTACTGCCACCTGTCTGAAGATGCCAGCAGAGAAACACACATTAGTTAATGTGCACATTAGTTAATGTGCACACACCTGCCAATTTCAACTTGAGATTCTGTGCTGAACTTGTTTCTCATCCAGTCAGTGATGTTTTTGTGGGCACCTGGGTTTAATCACTCTGCCAATCATCAGGCAGGCGATAAGCAAACGTACCGCATTACTGTAGGCACACCTTATATGACCCCAGATCATTTATACACCTGGAGTCATTTCAGTTGGTGCCAGAGAGAAAGTACAAGCTGCAATACAGGACTAATGTTAATGAATAGTGTCCATTTGGCATCACTGACATCACAAAGGTGTACTCTGCAGGCCAAAGAGTACCAGTAAGACGGCCGAGGGCGATTAGCGACTTTGCTCTAATGAGCGAGGTCGCATGCACTGGCCATATATGGAGCGTGTCTTGAGTGTACAGGTTTGATGAGGTCAGATCAACATATGGAATGTCAGAACAGGTCAGCTGGAGATCTAAGGGTCGCAGCAGGGGCAGTGTACAGGGTTTGATGAGGGCCAAGTAGGGCCGGGCCTTAATTTTCAGGCCTGTTGAGAACTGTAGTTTTCGCCGGCTGCCGGGAGTGGGTGCACAAATAACTTTGGGGCAGGCCCATCTAGAGTTTAAATGGACAGGTATCAGTCAAAAAGGGAGACATCGAAGAGGAAGGATGGATGGGGAAGGATCAACATATTGAATGTCAGAACAGGTTCCGACATATATCCATATACTGATATTGATGACATCAGGGATCTCCATATAGGGGCTATCATCCCTGATGTCACGAGACCTGGGCACCATATACAGGGGCTTTCCCCATGTATGGGGATTTTGAGAGATTGACTGACGGGAAAGGGAAATGCACGATTCCATAGTTAACTGCAACCTTCAATCGCAACAACTTTGTGATGTCACTGATCACATGACCCCAAGTTCTAGACCTCCAGTTCTAGTCTAAACAGGGGGGGGGGGGGTATATCCATACAACTCTAGGAGTCTAAGGTATATTAATTACATAGTTCAGTGTTCTAAATGTGGTAGAATCGCCGCTCTATGGTGGATACGGTTCTGACGGGTCCATATCCCAATCCTAGTGGACAGACATATAGTGTGACAAGTGTTACCTTTTTACTCCTGGCCAGGCGAAGCCGCGTGACGGTCCCAAACTGTTGGAAGTAGTTCTTGAGTTTTTCCTCGAAGAGTCCCACAGGCAGATGACCCACGTAGATCACCCCTGGATTCAGAAGGGCTCCTCCTCCTCTCTAAAACACACACAAACACACTTACTTGTCTATAATAACACTATTTTTACATTGCTGTTGGGTAGAAAATTTGCGTTAAAAAACATTCCTTCGTTTAACAAAAACATCTTAAAATTGCCTGATTTAGACATCGTCCCAACTTAAGACGCTCGCCGATAACATAACGCTATACAAGCTCACGATGCGACGGCCTGTGAGCTTGTGGATCTGCTATTTTCGTTGAATTCAGTCACAAACCTTGATCGGTCTTTTCTTCACCTCCTGGACTTTCTTCTTGAACTCTTCTTCCTGCTGTGGGTTTAAAGCCAGCAGTTCACCGGCGGACCCCCCTGCTTCCCCTTCAGTCATGTTGTCTTAATAATATATAATATATAATGCTATATAATAACAATATCACGGTGAATAACGAGAAGTTTACAGTGGCAAACAACTACGCAACTTATCGTCCATACAACACCACCACCACCACCACGCTGGTATCTTCTTCTTCCGGTTTGTCCATGTGTTGAAAAGCCAACGACGAAAATGATGGCTTTATGTTTAACTGTAGGCAATGCCTCCTCCTCAACAGCGCCCTCTGCAGCAACGGAGATCTAACGACATTTCATTGATTGATTGCTTGTTGTAATAACAGTTTGTAGAATGGGCAGTGGTGTAAAGTAACTAAGTACATTTAGTACTGTACTGAAATACAGTTTTGAGGTATTTGTACTTGAGTATTTCCAATTACCAATAGCCTACTTTTATTTGTCTTCTACTCCACTACATCCCAGAGAAAACATTTGTACTTGTTTTACTCCACTACAATTATTTGAAAACTTTAGTTACAACTTACTAGTTACTTTGGAGATTAAAATTTCAATTAGAAAACATGAAATTAACCACTTCAACCCTATATACGTTTTTGGCCATTTGAAAATAGCAGATCTACAAGCTCACAATGTGTTGCGGTGTGACCATAAATTATGAGCTTGTAGATTGGCTATTTTCAAAAGATTTTGTAGTTTGTACATTTTTTTCATTGTGAGCTTGGCTATTTTCAAAAGATTTTGTAGTTTGTACATTTTGAACTTCTGGACATTCTGCAATATGAGGATAATTTTACTTTTAGTACTTTAAGTACATTTTGATGCAGATACTTTTGTACTTTTACTTGAGTACATTTTGAATGCGGGACTTCGACTACTAACGCAGAGTACATCTACATTGCAGTATGTATACTTTTACTTAACTAAAACATTTGATGCATGATCATCAGGCTGGCCTTAGACATTGATTTACCTACTTGTGGATTCTACCAGTGAAAGGTACCTTATGGTTCTCAAACCTTTTCATATAAAGGACCCCCATTGTCCCCAAATTAATATCTATTTGGCCGCGGACCCCTATCTGAAAAAAATCTGAGATAAAAAAAAGAAAAGGAAAAATAGCTGATGTACAAACTCATAGATAAATGACCTTATAGATCTGGTGCATTGTCTGGATTTTCGGTGGTGAGGTGACCACTGGAGCTGAAATAACGCTGAGCGGTGGTGAGTAAAAACAGGGAGAAGGGCTGGGGCGGTGGTTTGCTCTTCACCGCGGCTCGTGACGTCATGTTGTAGTTCGGTGGTCACCTCACCACCGAAAACCCCCTGGTACCCCCCCGGGAGTCCCCAGACCCCACTTTGAGAACCCAATGCCTCCTTAAGGCTCATACATAGTTTGGATTTTCGGTGGTGGGGTGACCACCGAACTACAACATGACGTCACGAGCCGCGGTGAAGAGCAAACCACCGCCACCGCTCCAGCCCTTCTCTCTGTTTTTACTCACCACCGCTCAACATTATTTCAGCTCCGGTGGTCAGCTCACCACCGGAGCGGTGGTCACCTCACCACCGAAAATCCAGACTATGAATAGGCCTTTATGCTATGTGGAAACCTGGCGCACGCTGATACTCATGCACCTTAATTAATATACAACGTGCAGATTTTTATAATAACAATAACAATAGTGATATCTCAAATTTAAATAGGATTTTTCTAAGTACCCAAAGACTCTTTATATATAACGTCCATATCATAGTATATCTGCTGCTATGCTCACGACTCACGCACCTTATAATTATGTTTAACCTCTTTAATAATCAGTGAAAAGTATTAATACGAGTATGTGACTAAATAATCTAAGCAGCAGCGGTCGTAGAAAGTCTGATAAGGTTGAACGTTCCTAGAGCTCTAGATTCAGGTGGAATAAGTAGTATGTGGCTTAGTGTCATCGTTCTTTATTGGAAAGCCCCTGTGCACTTTTTATATATATTATAATATATATATATATATATATATATATATATTATAATATTTTTGCAAGGGAAAAGCTCCCTTTGTTCTGTGTGTGTGTGTGCATGCTATACTGTAGTTGGAGATAGACACGGACACAACACTTCTTGACCACGTGTGACCTTTTATTGCGTTGGTTCACATGCCAAAAGAAGATACTGCCACACATCTATGAGCAAAGAGGACTACAAGTTAGTAAAAAGGGATTTCTTTTCCTTTCCAAAGATTAATCAAATATTCTTTACAAACAAATAGGCAATGCAACTGTCAAAAAAAAAAAAGACATACACGAGGAACAGGGCATGCTTTGAGATATCACGGTTACATGTTTTAATGCATTAAGCAATTCAGAGATTCTTTGAAGGCTTTCTTGAATACAGGTTGTCGCAGCATTGGATTATGGGAGGCAAAGGGGTGGCTGGGGGTCACAAAGGGGTCAAAGCTGCCTTCTCTCTTTAGAGTTTGTCATTTGATCATACCCCCAAAACCAACACTGCGTGTACATGCGTGTGTGTGTGTGTGTGTGTGTGTGTGTGTGTGTGTGTGTGTGTGTGTGTGTGTGTGTGTGTGTGTGTGTTTGTGTGGGCGTGTGTGTGTGTGTGTGTGTGTGTGTGTGTGTGTGTGTGTGTGTGTGTGTGTGTGTGTGTGTGTTAGCAGGCAGGGTGGGGATGGGGTAGAGGTTGCATAGACAAATTATTTCAGATACTGTAGATTAAAAAGTTGCAAATAAAACATGAAGGTCACATCGTTCCCAGAGCAATATAAGCACAATTTACTTGTTACAATCGTACAACATTTGAGAATTTACATTTACAGATAAGGCACAGGAAATCATACAATGGCAGCTATTAAAATAAACAGTGAGAGAGTGTGAGAGAAAGTGTGATACACCTACAGTAAGGCATCATTTAAGGCTTACTCACTTTTTTGTACATCAAAGTCTTTGTTCTTCAATTTAAATTATGGTAAAACTGCCTGGAGGAGATTCTGTTTGAATCAACTAAGATAATTCTGTGATAGATGAAGTGTTAATCTCTTTAATGTTTGTCTTTGGTTTAAGCGTATGCGCAAAAGATTTGAAAACAGTTGACTTTTCTTCCCTAAGATACTTGCATGAACGCATTTCAATGTGGGCACTTTTTCATGGTATTGTTTTTCCTTTGGCGGTCAAATGGGTTAACGATTTAAAATCACATTTATCCTAGCTACTGTGATTTCACTAGACAAAGTCAAATAACTAGAAAACAACTGATCTGCGTATTATGTACATTATCCAACATCAAATAGGGCTTTATGTACAATGGTTTTCGCCCATAGTTATTTGTCTCTCTCTGAATTTGTAAACATGTCCCAAGTATTTCATATTCTTGTGGGTTTAAGTTCACTATGGTCAAATAAAATCAAGGCAAAAGATTTTTTCACAGCTATGTCAAGGATGCTTGTTTTCATTGATGAGAGCGGTTTCTTTTATTCTCTGGGCTTCAACAATACTTTGTGCTGATGGTGCGTGATCTTTATCGCCCGGACGCCTGTTTGTACAGCACGAAAAGAGAGGATTTGGCCTGAGGTCGCTACTATGGTTCATTCTCTGATAGGGCAAACTGAGCACTGCTCTCTTCAAAAGACAAGTGATATCACAGTACACAGTTCTGCTTATAGGCCAGTGGTTTTCAAACTTTTTGTGCCATAGGCACACCAATGGGCAAGTCAAAATCGCAAGGCACATATCTGTATTCCTAGTGAAAAATAATCTAAAAGCTCACAACACGGATGCACACAACGGGTTGTGAGCTTGTAGATCAGCTATTTCAGCTAATTTTCGCCTATAACGGACAAAATAGGAATGCCAGGTTGAAAGGGTATAGAAATTGCCTCTGAATGGATAAATGAGCGTGCACAAAGTACTGAAGTAGTAAATTAACAACATAATACATAACCTTTTCTATAGTTATAGCCTATATATTGCAATAATAATGTGTCCTCACAAAATCCCAAGGCATACCTGAACTTGTCTCACTGCCACACCAGTGTGCCTCTGCACACCGTTTGGGAACCACTGTTTATAGGCTACAAAACATAAGCAGTCTAAAATAAGAGATGTAGAATTACATTGAAAAAGAGACATTCAACATGTGGTCTGTTTTTTTATTTTTCTTCACTACTCAGCTTTAGCTGTACTACCCTGTATATAAACATAAAAGGAGAGAAATGCTCTAAAACCGATGCAGTTCTCCCTTTGCTCGAAAGAATCCTGTGTAAATCGATGCATAGATGAGGTGATATGAGGGTGTAAAAAGGCCTTGCACAGAGTTTGAGCCTCTGGATGTGCAAAAGGTATGCTCTTCTCAACCTGAAAATGGACTTCACTTCATGTCAAAGAGCTGTGTACCTGTATCTGTCCTGGCATTTGGTTGTATGATTTGCCTGTGCGAGAGCCCTCTCACCCACGCCATTTGCAGCAAAAGGCTTGCATTTTCAGTAATGCTTAATTTATATTCCGTCGCTCGACGGTGTCGCTCCCTAAAAACATCAGATCTACAATCCTGTACATGTGTTATTTTTGGGCAACTCCATCCTATTCGACAAAGTATAAATCAGGCTTAAGCCGTTGCCTGAATGGGAATGAAAGTCAGTGCCTAACTACAGTGAGATTACTGATTTGCAGACACACAAGAATAATATAACTCTCTTCCCCCTATACCTATTTGAACCCCATGTAAAAATTTGTAATTATCCATTGTAAATGGTTAAAACTCTTTCAATAGAAAAAGATGTTTCTAAAAATGGAACATGGATTTTCATCAAGTAAAAACATTTCCCCTCTGCATATTTATGCTTTCCACATTTTTCTTTTTTTATATATAAGAACACGCTTAATAAAAAAATCTATTCCTCCTCTCTTTAACTGCTACTTTTTATGATATTCACTTTTCTCACAAACACGCATAGATCGTTTGTCGTTTGCAAAATTATCGCCCATGTGTCAATAGTATACGCTATTTGAATCTATCCCTGTGGGTTTTCATTTTGTCATTTTCCCTTGCTTTTTGACCCGCCTATAGTCAAGAGTATGTTTGTCTTCAGTTATGTGTATGTGTGCGTGCGTGCGTGCATGCGTGCGTGCGTGCGTGCGTGTGCGCGCGCGAGTGTGCTCTCGTATGTTTGACATTTGGTGCATGGGTGTGCATGTGTACATGCGCTCTCTCACAGGTTCATACGGTGAGATCGTCTGACCTGGCCCTGCTGCTGGCTTTGCTCAACCGGCTCAGCGGTCTCGTGTCTTCTATCGTATCCGTCGCCTCCATCCCTGCCTCCGTGGGAGGCCCCCCCTCCCCGTTCACCACCTCCTCTACCTCAGCATCCTCCTCAGCCACCTCCTCCTCCTCCTCCTCCTCCTCCTCCTCCACCACCTCCTCCGCCCTCTCCGCCTGCACCTCCACCACTGCTGACTGCTGCACTACCTCCTCCTCCACCTCCTCCTCCACCTCCTCCTCCACCTCCTCCTCCTGCTCCTGCTCATCCTCATCTGCCTCCGCCTCGTGTAGTGTCACACTGCCACCCGTTATCACGCTGCCACATATCTCGGTGGTTTGGGCGTAGGAGGGCAGAGTCTCATCATACACCTTAGAGATGTTCCCCATGGGCAGCACCTCCTCTACTTTCTCCTCCAGGCAATGGAAAGGCGGGGACAGTCTACCGGCCTCCATGCCCACCTCGGCCAGGGGGTAGAGGTGTGTGACGGGTGGAGCTTTCTCCTCCTCCAGCAGCCTGTAACCTTTAGCCCGCTGCAGGGAGGGCATGGACAACGGGTGCAGGCTCTTTCCTTGGAGCGGCAGCGGGGCCGTGCCCTCGCCTTGTGCCGGCGCCGGGGCCGGCTTGCGGAAGACAAAGCGAATCTTCTTCAGGCCCAGGTGGCTGATCTCCACGAAGTTGAGGAACAGCGAGACGCAGGCCACGGCGAGCATGAAGATGATGAAGACGGTCTTCTCGGTGGGGCGAGATACGAAGCAGTCCACCGTGTTGGGGCATGGCCAGCGGCTGCACTTGTACAGCGGCAGGATGCGGAACCCGTACAAGAAGTACTGCCCCACCACGAAGCCCACCTCGAACAGCGTCTTGAAGATGATGTGGCAGATGTACGTCCTCAACAGCGTGCCCTCCAGGCGGAACTTCTTGCTGCCCTTGGTGCTGGTCTCCTTGGTGGTGCGGACGCTCCCCTGGTCGGGCGCCAGGGGAAGGCGCTCCTCGCTCAGCTCCTGCTGGCGGCTGAGCTCCGCCTCCTCGCGCTCCTTGCGCTTCTCCTCCATGTGGACGTGGTGAACGGCGTGGCCCACGTACACCAGTGACGGCGTGGATACGAAGATGATCTGCAGCACCCACAGGCGGATGTGGGAGATGGGGAAGGCCTCGTCGTAGCACACATTCTCACATCCGGGCTGCTGGGTGTTGCAGACGTAGTCAGACTGCTCATCGCCCCACACAAACTCCGCCGCGGTGCCCAGGATGAGGATTCGGAAGATGAAGAGCACCGTGAGCCACACCCGGCCGATCACCGTCGAGTGCTCATTCACTTCCTCTAAAATATTACCCAGAAAGCTCCAGTCACCCATGATCGGTCCGTAGCACTGCAGAATGAAGGGTGGGGTAGGGAGGGATAGGGAGGGTGCGGTAGGCAGGGCAGACAGAGGGAGGGGAAAACAGAGCAGGGGAAAAAAAGTAAGGAATGTAGAACCGAAAAAGTAAAACTCATGTACATTTCCATCCTTAACTTTATTTGTATGCTACCATGTGTATTTCTTTCGACAACCCGTTGCACTGCAATTTTCCAACATTTTAAAAGTTAAACTTAAAAGCCAGCCATGTCCATTCTCGTTACACGTGGACGAAAGCACATTCTCGACATAATCTGCCAACAAGTTTGCAAAAAGCATATTAATGCAGCCCGATGTTATTTTACTATAACACTACATGTACTCACATTCTTTAAACAGCAAAGTTTCACATTAACAGAGGCTTGTTTGGGAAAATAAAAGTCCTCACTCAAGCCATCTAAAACCACTGTCTCACCAGCCACGAAATGCTACACGATGCCACCTGAATAAGAAGCCTCTAATCAGAAATCAAAAATTTAAAAGTTAAGTCCCTTCATCTGTAAGGTTAAACGTTATCAAATGGGCAACTTGCCACAGCTGCGGTTCCGGCGAAGTTGAGTCCTGTCCCGTTCTCTTGGCACCCGGCAGGGAAAAGTGAACTTTTTTCTGCCCTCTTTCCCACCTAAAGCCCTGTCCTTGTCGCCCCACTGAGCAGATGTGAATGAATCGGCTCTGATGGTTGGTTTTTAGTTTGCTGCAATATTTAAGCTTGGAGCCAGACAGCCTTTATTTGCCGGGCGACGCGTGGTGACGCAGGAGACAATAGGATCAACAGAGGCAGAGCAGGGATGTATGGGAGCAGGCCTGAGGCTCCCACACCAACATGGACGCTGTAGAGTCAGGGCACAGGGTACACACCAACACAGCATGCGACTTCCACACACGCAATCATACACATGTACACACATACAGTACTGTAGGAAAAACAACGGCAGCAGCTGACTGACTGCTGGCCACTGCTCTGTACCAACCTTTAGTGCACAGGGGCTCCATGTCATACTGTCAGCTCGCACACATACAGTATGAAGGTCTGTCAGAGATGTAAACTGGTGTTTGGTGCACAGTAGAATCATTTAACCCTGAGTGTAAACACACAAAGTACAATTATTATTAATTATTAGTATTAGTATTTTACTGTGTACAATCTTATTATAGGCACACCGTAAAACTATCTGTGTAAATTCAACTCTGAGAAAATAAAAAAGGATGAAAGTGGAACCTTATGGGTCCACTTTTATGGGTTCATTGGTGTCTGTTTTTACACTCTCTGAGTTCAATTAGCATTGAGGATTTGACTGTGTAGAGTAGACATTCATAGTATAGCTGACAGTGGAGGCAGTTCTGAACCACTTAATCCCAGGGGTTAAGGGTCTCCCAGGGTCGCCCAGGGTATACTTGGTCCCCTCCCTTTTCCCCTAGTCTACACCAAATCTCTTTTCCAAAAATAGCTCACAATGTGTTGTTGTGAGTTTGTAGATCTGCCTGTTTGCCTAACTTTTGCCGATTGTTCACTTATGATGACAAACTCGGAATAGGAATGCTAGGTTTCATGTGATTAATTAGCGTAGCAATTGAATTTTGTACAAAGTGACATCTTTCTGTCTGCTTTGTCCTTATTGTGATGTTTATCAATCTATTAAGTCAAATTTCACATTTACATATCTTACAGATTGTATGCACTAAATAATGCAGAAATGACCACCTTCAGAAATATAAATAACTAGAAAAAGTGCCCTTCTGGGAACAGGTCTCCACCAGGAGGATATGAGTGTGTTTGGCAAAATGTTTAGGAGTAATATAAACATGTTTTTTGCAACAATGTTCTTCATTTTGTTGAGGAAATGCAGAGCCAGATCACTCATAGCAGGATAGAATTCTGGATGAGCAGGACTGTGTGCAGCATTTTGTACAACACGGGCTACTCCTGAAAACTTTGGAAGGCAATCTTAGCCAATCAGTGTAGAATCTGAGAAATCCAACAGGCTCGTCTTGATCACATGACTACAGAGATCATGTGTACGTATTCGCGTGAGATTTGGATGAAATCTGTGCGACTAACATAAACAATGTATTTTGCAGAAATCTGCCTCGTGGTGGCGCTATAACCGGCAGATGTGGAGGGATTCAGGGAAAATGTTTTTCCATGGCCTCTAGGGAGTGAGCATACATAAGTTGTATACAGATCGAAGTAAAAACAGGAATTGCCCTGTTATAGTGCCACCGTGAGGCTGATTTGGAAAAAAATGAGTGGCATGTCATCCTCGGCCTAGTGGAAATGTGCGTGCATAATTTCACGGAAATTGCACACTGTGTTTGTGATTTGTGGCATTTTGTTCGAAACAGACGAATCATGTGAACTTTGGAAGCCAATCTTAGCCAATCAGGATGGAAGATGGGAAATGGTGCAGATCAGTGTTGATCACATGACTATGGATATAGTGTATACCAAATTGTGTGATGTATGGATAAAATGTGTACGAGTTATCTACAGGAATGTGTTTTGCCTAAATCGGCCTCATGGTGGCGCTATAACAGGCCGTTGAGGAATATTTGGGGCAGAGGTTCCTCGTTGGCATCCAGGGAGTGTGTGTGCAACGTTTGGCATGGATTGGGCCAACAGTGTCGGAGATTAGCCGGTAACGGACAGACCGAAGGACGGACAGACGGACGGACGGACGGACGGACGGACGCACACACGGACGGAGTGCAAAACATACTCTCTCCCCATGCCTTCGGCCTGGTGGAGACAATTATGGCATTCATTGTTAACGGGATACATGTCAAATGCATCTTCATTTAAATTTAGTGTGGAAACCCTTTTCACTGTTTTTCATTAAATGGACAATGGTGTTGTCAATATAAACTGAGAGTGTCTGTACAGCCAACAAGGTCTATGATGAATGTGTGTGCGTGAGTTCGTGTATCATCATATGTGTGTCACCATAGCTGGAATGTGAAGAATTTCAGCTACTGAGTGAAAGGACAAACAGGGATAACTCTAATAGGGAAGCCAGTCTAAGTTTATAGGCACATGGAAGAGTAACATTGTGCCATAAATCTTTTGATCTCTGTATCGAGAGAAAGGCTAATGGCAAATATATAGGATATTACAACAGTGGTTATCAAAGTGGATCTTTTCTGGGCCCCAGAGGTTGTTGAGGGGTGTCCAGGGCGTCCCCAGCGAAATTAATTAATATAGCATGAAAATCAAAATAACGGTATATAGGCTATTTGAAAATAACTGTTCTACAAGCTCACAACGCGCCATGATGCAGTGTAAAATAAATAACTGTTCTACAAGCTCACAACGCGCCATGATGCAGTGTAAAATAACTGTTCTACAAGCTCACAACGCGCCATGATGCAGTGTAAAATAACTGTTCTACAAGCTCACAACGCGCCATGATGCAGTGTAAAATAAATAACTATTCTACAAGCTCACAACGTGCCATGATGCAGTGTAAAATAACTGTTCTACAAGCTCACAACGGCCATGATGCAGTGTAAAATAACTATTCTACAAGCTCACAACTCGCCGTGATGCAGTGTAAAAGAAATAACTGTTCTACAAGCTCACAACGCGCCATGATGCAGTGTAAAATAACTGTTCTACAAGCTCACAAAGCGGCGTGATGCAGTGTAAAAGAAATAACTGTTCTACAAGCTCACAACGTGCCATGATGCAGTGTAAAATAACTGTTCTACAAGCTCACAACGCGCCATGATGCAGTGTAAAATAACTGTTCTACAAGCTCACAACGCGCCATGATGCAGTGTAAAACAACTGTTGTACAAGCTCACAACGTGCCATGATGCAGTGTAAAACAACTGTTCTACAAGCTCACAACGTGCCATGATGCAGTGTAAAACAACTGTTCTACAAGCTCACAACGCGCCATGATGCAGTGTAAAATAACTGTTCTACAAGCTCACAACGGCCATGATGCAGTGTAAAATAACTGTTCTACAAGCTCACAACGTGCCATGATACGGTGTAAAATAACTGTTCTACAAGCTCACAACGAGCCGTGATGCAGTGTAAAACAACTGTTCTACAAGCTCACAACGCGCCATGATGCAGTGTAAAATAACTGTTCTACAAGCTCACAACACGCCATGATACGGTGTAAAATAACTGTTCTACAAGCTCACAACACGCCGTGATGCAGTGTAAAATAACTGTTCTACAAGCTCACAACGCGCCGTGATGCAGTGTAAAATAACTGTTCTACAAGCTCACAATGCGCCGTGATGCAGTGTAAAATAACTGTTCTACAAGCTCACAACGCGCCGTGATGCAGTGTAAAATAACTGTTCTACAAGCTCACAACGTGCCGTGATGCAGTGTAAAATAACTGTTCTACAAGCTCACAACGTGCCATGATGCAGTGTAAAATAACTGTTCTACAAGCTCACAATGCGCCATGATGCAGTGTAAAATAAACCCTCCTGCTGATTTATTTAATTTTTCTCTTTCATTTTGTTTGTAAAAAAAACAACATAATAAGGGTAAAACATGGCAGGCTGACCAAGTAACACAGTTGCAGTTAATACAATTAATTATGGGTGTGTTAGAGTTTTGTGTCAACGTACAACCTAAACACGCACACTCACGCACCTGCGTGCGCGCACACACACACACACACACACACACACACACACACACACACACACACACACACACACACACACACACACACACACACACACACACACGCACACGCACACACACTCGCTCACTCAATCACTCAATGACTCACTCACACACTCACACAAACAGACAGAGATAGAGTGTAGCTGAGTAGTCTACACAACTGCACTGTAAAAGGTCTTAGCCAAATGGACCCTCACAAGCCTTGGAAAGGAAAGGAAGGGACAGACTGCCAGCTTTCATGACAAAAGGCTGGGAATGAGGCTAGCCAGCCTCCATGCCCACCTCGGCTGGGGGATAGAGCAACAGGCCCATTTAACCCTAGCAATCCCCAGTGTTCACAACACACGGCTTGTGAGTGTATAAAACATCCAGGTCCAGTTCACTAAGTCTAGACGCGATTCTCAATCTGTGCCCACTGGTGGGCCGCAAGGGTATTGCAGTGGGCCCCCAAATAATTGGCAAACAATAACATTTACTGATAATATACGTAAGTAATATAAAAATGTATTATCAAAGAATATAGTTTTTCTTTAAAACCTTGAAAAACGGGATACTGATAAATATTGACTATATTGGTTCCATCGAGCCACGCCAGAACACAATCGATTGATTGATTGATTATTAAAATAAAAAGGCTCTGAAGAGCCATGTGGCCCACAGACATGCACTTAACAAGTCAGCCCGGCCGATAGAACCTGCTTGTCTAGACTAGAGGCTTCAAGTAGGTTAAGATGACAGAGATGAGAAATATGTGACTGTGAAATAACAAATAGGGGCCAAACTCAACTGGGAAAACATAGCCACTTCATCCTTATTGTCTGTTGTTAGCATTGGCCAATTGCAGGGATGCCATCCCTTAAAGGTGCAGTAAGTGATTTCTTTTTTTACATAGCTCTATATTATGTTACTAATATTTATTTATTTTTGTCTGTTCCTGTCTCTCCAACACTTCAGTAAAACGTAACACTGTACAGAAAATGCATTTTTAGTTTGGGAAATGTATCCAATCAGAACAGACGATTTATTTACAATTACAGGCAAGTGAAAACAGAAGTGAGCAGATCTTTGAACTAGAATTATATAAAAAATTAAGCTCATAATGGGCATCTCTTCTAATTGGCTAAAATTGTCCACCCTCTTGAAATGTTTTATTTAGTTTCTTTTTATCTCCAGGAGCTGGAGACCCTGTTGCAGCACAAACACTCTACTATAACAATTACTATCAGATAAATAGAGCTTTAAAAGTTTAACCAAAAACATTTAGTTAAACTTTTATTTACCAATCAGTTACAATGATGGTTATTACTATAGCCTTCCTTTGCTGATTGTTGTGTCTTGGTCAGATTCAAGGAAACAGGAACAGGAAGCAACAAATGAAAATGAGCTTCCATGTCATTTGGACACATTGGATGATAACGAGTCAAAGATTTATTTGTGTCAAAAAAAGGTCAGAAATATTTTATGCGCATTTGCGCAAGTGTCGTTAAATTAAAGCTTAGACTTTTGACTACACTGTATATGTTAGTCTTTCCAATTGCATTCTTACAAATACAATATAAGGGAAATGGGATCAGGATGTTGGTGACAAAATCATGTATGAATTAACAATAATATTAGGGCTACATAAATTATGTAATGTTAATGTTATGAAAATAACCTCTCTGTGTGTCTGAGGGGTTATTTCCCTGAAGCAACACTTGTGCCTTCAGACATAAACCACTCTGACTGGGGAATGGTTTATTTGAAGAAAGGTTTTTGTTTGTCGGTTATCTAAACTGTTGAAATATTTTGCTCAGAGGAAGCAGTCAATGCAGCGATTTGAAGGAAGGAACAACAGTGTGCAAACTTTATGAGACTACAGCATATTTGCAGTAACCAGATTAATTTCCTGTTTCCCGTATAATTTTAGTAAGTAAGTAAATTTTATTTATAGAGCACATTTCACAGACATCATTCACAACAGCTTCACAACAATAAAAACAATGTTTTAGTAACAATAGTAATATTAGTAATTTTACTGCAGTTGCCCAGAATAACTCCTTGTTCTCAAGACAAAGTTATAGACTTAGTGGGCATAAGTGGAAATTAAAACAGCTCTTTTAAGGGGCTTGTAACAAGATTAATTATATTTCCTTAAAAAAATGTGATCAATACTATTTTTTTATTTCTTTATTGAATTGATTGCATAACAAAAAACAATATAGATGTATAAAGTATGTCTCAAACTACATAAGAATGGCCACACACACACACACACACACACACACACACACACACACACACACACACACACACACACACACACACACACACACACACACACACACACACACACACACACACACACACACACACACACACACACACACACACACACACACACACACACCAGAAAACCAGAAAAATGACTCGTTTACATCAGGGTCCTCCATTTTCAGTTCATCAGAACATTTAAAGACATACAAATATACACTTTTGTGAGGGGAAAAAAGGAAATCATCATATGTTAAAGAAAGTTAAAAAAAAAACAATAAAAAACAGTACTGAAGAAAGGGGGGGCTTTAACTTTTTACATGGCCAGTTTCGAAGTGCTCTTTGAGAGTGGTTTTGAAGGAGTCTAGGGATTTACATTTCGTAATGGCTGTTGGTAGGGCGTTCTACATTTTAGTGGCATAGGAGTGAAATTAATTTAATCCCTTGATTGAGCCGAATCTGGGTTGCACGTGGTTTGTTGAGCTCCCTCTGGTGTTGTGATTGTGGATTTTGACAGGTACATGTATTCAGCCACAGTTGGTACGGTTATAGGTTGCAATGGGTTGGTGAGCGTTTCGTTTAGACATGTGTTTGATGAGGTTAAAGTTGGGGTAAGATCTGGGGAGGGCCTTCATGCATGACCAGCAGATGAATTCAGCACCGCCCTTTCACAGAGTACCGCCACTCTGCCCATCTCACTATGCCCAGCCCTTATTCCTGCTCATCCAATAGCATTCCTTGTCCTATGTGACATCACTGAGC
Source organism: Protomyctophum parallelum (assembly GCF_964188405.1). Classification (NCBI taxonomy): domain Eukaryota; kingdom Metazoa; phylum Chordata; class Actinopteri; order Myctophiformes; family Myctophidae; genus Protomyctophum; species Protomyctophum parallelum. The sequence goes on from NC_139707.1 coordinate 16,295,036, forward strand.
TGGTGGAATAGAAAGCACACCACTTGATCTTTGGTCTCTGATTAGTTTGATGCTGGGTGGGTTGGCCTTGAGACAGGGCACCGATGATCCCACATGTTTTGACAAGGTGATAATAGTCTCATAGCAAAAAACAATGTAAAGCACTACGCCATGTGATATGTCCCCCGAGCATTTACTAGTCTCTCTCGATATGGCATCCGGGAACAACAGTTTAACTGCAGCCATAGCTGGCCGATAAGCTATAGCTAGCCTCCATATATATCCAGGATCAGAAAATATCTTCTCATTTTGCATATTCTATGAAAAATCCCCAACAAAAACAAGAACATGTATATTCCCTTGACTCCATGGGCTCTGGAGAACACATGGCTTCAGTCAGTTGTGTTGGAGGATGGAGGCCATGTTCAGATAGGGTTCTGTGGTAGCATCAGGGGTGTATCCACTGAGTTGGGGGACTGGGGGACTCCCTTTAAAGAGCTGTGTGTTGGTATAGCGGACGCTCGCATGCTAAGCCCTACGGTGGGCCCATGAATGGCCCCGGGATTTCACACAAAGACATGATGTCATGATGGAGGGTGCGGACTCTATTGAGCACGTGCAGTGAGGCGTGAGGCCAGATTAGAACCCCGAAGCAGGGCACTAACCAGCCGTTAATCAGAACGCTAACACGCTAACAAACATATCGTACGGCGATCTGCCTACGGCGCGGTGGCGCCACGCGCTTCCTGCTCGTATGTCCCATTGAAAGAGAAAGACAAGGTGAGAGAGTGATCAAATTTTTTATCTCTATGATGACCTTTAACCCATTCTGACCTGAGATCAGATTCTAAATCCTGACAGTTTTCAAAAATAGCAGACCTACAAGCTCGTAGCTATGAGCTTGTAGATCTGCTATTTTTCAATAGCTAAAGCACAACATAATGCTAACACCAAAAATGGGTTCCCGCCCAAAATTGGTTAAAGTGTAACATAAAAGCTTACAGTTGAGTTTGGATGTTTATTCCAATGGATGGACTATTTAATGTGACTGACATAATGTTCATTTAAGTACAGTAGCCTAATGCCTTTCCTGGTCCCAACTGCTTCAATTGATGGCCCTCACCACTGCTGAGACACCCTTCAGGTTCCGATGCTGATACACGTCTTAAATCCTGCTGCTCTACAGTCAGCAAAAACTGGCCCATGTTCACAATTCATATATATATATATATATATAAAATATAATCATCTGTATACGTGAATGACTTTAAGCATGGTTTGAATAATTTCATTCATGTCAATGCAAAAAAAACACAACTCAAAGATGTGAAGTTGTATGAAGACAGCCTTTATTCCAGTGCCACATTTAAGCCTGCTAATGCAAAGCAATTGGTTCAATCCTTTTGCTTATGTGCAAAATGAGATTGGGTATTAGTTTGGCCTAAGCACAAGATGAAGAGACATTCATTTGGCCATTGCAGTCAGAATGATTCCTCTGCCTTCTGTAAAGCCCACAGTGCTGACTGTTTCCTTATCGCAGTACTCAGGCTGAGGTTCTGAAAGAATAGACCTACTGTATGTGGTACCAACAAACTACAGTGCATGGTTAGGAAATGAGTCATTTTACGATAAAGTTCTGTTCTGCATTTTAAACAAATTATCCTTTTAATCTGCTGTATTAATTTAGCATCACATGCCGTTAACAGTTAACAAGGGTTTAATATAAATCCAGACTCTAAACATATGAACGTTTTAGCAGAGACTGGTTTATATATATTTTAATTTATATTTTTTCTGTACTTAAATGTTTGTATTATTATAAAGGCAAGTGTAGAGAGACAAGGGCAGAGGATAGACATACAGTATGAGGCAAGACGGGCATCCGACTTGAACACGTGTCCTCACACTTTTTCTTAAATCAGTCAATAAACAAAAGCATTTGTTATTGACTGTAATCTAATGTAATTTCACATGTCACATTATCATAATAGTTTTGTTATCATTTTAAACTAAAGCCAAGAAACGTCTTTCTCTGGGCTTTGTTTGAAACTGGAAGACCAGTTTGCATTTTCATGTAGTTTAATTTCAAGCTAGCAAATACATAAATTGCTGAACCTACCCTTCTATATACCTAAACCTATACATATCAAAATATAAATATATCGAAGACTGATTTAGGGGAATTAAAATTAAGACTACCGGTACTAAAGACAGACAGACAGACAGACAGACAGATCCACGAACACAAACAGAAACACAAACACAAACACAAACACAAACACAGACACAGACACAGACACAGACACAGACACAGACACAGACACACACACACACACACACACACACACACACACACACACACACACACACACACACACACACACACACACACACACACACACACACACACACACACACACACACGATGTGTCACATGATCATCATACCTGAATTGTCATTCTCATACATAGTTTCACATGCACAAAAAGGGGTCAGTTGCAGTGTTTAAAGAGATGGTATCAGCGATGCCCTTCATAGATAGAACATGACCTGAGTACAAAGACACAGGACCTCCTCCACAGCATAAGGCTTATGGTCAAAGACATATATAGCAGTCTTGTTTGTTTGGCTTCTCCATGCCTGTGTACGTGTATATGCCTAGACTGAGCCTGAGGAACAAAGCCTCGTGTTTTCTCTCCCTATGTTTTCTCTTTTTAATGCATGAGTCATCAGTTTTGAGCAACTTTTCTTTCTTTCTTTTTTTTTTTTTTTACCTTCTGTTTTATGAAGTCAAGTAGGCCTGTCACAATTATTACATAACCTAATTATTATTTTAGATAATTGATATAATTTTTCATAGTCGTCAAAATCGTGTCCATGTTGGAAAAGGTTCCGAAAGTTTAGCGGGAATAGCCGATCTACTAGTTTTCTAAAGTTATTAAATATGTCAGTCATTTCTTTATATCTAAATTATTTGTCATATGCGCTGTAGAATCTTTGCTTACAAAAGGGAAACAGAAATGTTTTTCTTGATATGTAATTATGTACCAACGTTCAGTGCCAAAAACACAATTCAATCATCAATCACAATTATTTCCGTGACAATTAATTGTCAAGTAAAATGCTTAAATCTTGATAGGTGACAGCAACGTCCAGTTGCCACTGACGCACCAGCAGCCTTTGTGTATGCAGTCGCCGCTGCACAAGCAGCTTCCCTCGAGCTGAAGTGCGAACGGTCTCCCAAAGCCATTTCTTATTTCCTCTGAGAACCCAAGTGCTTGTATCTTTCCAACGATTGTTGGAGAGATTTAGCTCAATACACAAAGAGATCCAACAATCACTAGGTAAACAACTGTGATTTGTACAATCTCACCCCAGCTTCGTTATAAGCCAAAGGAAAACGGGTGATAAGAGTTTCAGTCTAGGAGCTTGACCTGGAATTCTTTCTTAAACAAACCAAATTCTATGCCAGCTAAATATTAGCACGTACTGTACACTTACACACTTAGGCACACACACGCACGCACGCACGCATGCACGCATACACACACACACACACACACACACACACACACACACACACACACACACACACACACACACACACACACACACACCAAGTGTAAAAGGCCTCATACTTCACATCTGGTCTTGGGCCATAACATTGTGTTTTGGGCAGAGTTCTTGTCGCCCAGCTGGACTTGGATTCTACCATTGTAATTGGGAGGTCAGCATTGTTGAATTTGGACCAACCCCTACAACCATCCTGTGTTGTGCTGGACGCAGATGACAGCCTCAAGCCTTAAGGCTTGGTAAAGGCACGACCAGGACGACTAACCATGTGCCCCACACGTAACCCGATGTTCCTGGAGTTACTGTGCATTACATACAAGGTAACACAGCCACATGTACGTGAGGCACCATACACTCACTCTCTCACATGCACACACTCAAACTGAAGAAGGAAAGGTAGTGATTAAAAATGTAACTGTAATTGTAAATATTTTCACCGGCTATTGTAAGTCCGTTTGTGGGATATTTAAATACTGCTAGATTGCTGGTTAGATATAGGAAATATTGCGTCATGTTTAAATGGTGAGGGGACTAGACTGTTTAGCCTCACTACCTGCATTTGTGCCTAAGGCTTCCCCTTCCATGTCCTGTTACAACAACCAGCACACACAACACTCATGTCTGTAAACACAGAGATGCCCCAAACAAGGCCTATATCTGTCTGTGTGCGCATGCATGCGCGCGCGTGATAAGATGAACCTTTATTGATCCCTGGGTGGAATGTTAGGTTTTATTTAGGTGAAACACAGGAACAGGTAAAGTCTGTACGTCATAGGCCAACAGACAATCAACGTGAATATGAAAATGAATTATGCAATTATGCAGGGGCGGTGGTGGCTCAGGGGTAGAGTGCCTGGATGGTAACCGTAAGGTTGCCAGTTCGAACCCGGGCTCCCCCAGAGTTACTGTCGAAGTGTCCTTGAGCAAGACACTGAACCCCTAATTGCTCCCGATGTGCTAGTTGGTGCCTTGCATGGTTTCCGCTGCCATCGGTGTATGAATGTGTGTGTGAATGGGTGAATGTAATGCACAATCTCTGTAAAGCGCCTTGGATAAAGGCGCTATATAAATGCACCATTTACCATTTATGCACAGATACTGGCAATGTGTGTAAAAGCCTAATTTGTGCGTGTATGGGCGTGTGCACGTGTGTGTGTGCACGTGTGTGTGTTGAGTGTTGACGGTGTCTGATACAGTGCAAAAATACATGCCATCCAGTGCAGCAATGTATAAACATTCAACAGTGTTACTAGATTGGTTTATGTATGTGATGTCTTTGCTATCCCGAATAACCCAATATTGTTTTTGTTGACACCAGTCACAAGGAGGTCCTAAATCTCGAGGTGGGCTGTGTCTTTGAATTGTACATGGACCAGGCATTTCAAGATAAACATTCTAAGTACCAACCATTACTTAGAATCATAACAAACCTTGGGTACAGTAAATGCTGCATACCGATATTTGGAAGCCTGGGCCATGTACATAAACTGACCACAAGTGGCCTAACAATAGCTGGCATGACAAAGAGCAAAGCCAAACAACTTGCCAAATATTGCTCTGTTTCGGCTGATAGGCAGTTTGTCTGTGTGGAGTAGAACGTGCTATATGTATGTATCCTATCCTTATGTGCCCATGAACTCTCAATGCTTTTACATTTGTTTTGTAGCTACATTTTATTGTAATTTGTGGATTCAAAAAAAGAAGGAAAAAAATCACACTCATGTGAAGCTCTTATCGTCATACATCATCACATTCCGGCCAATCACAATTGGCATCCTCACTTTTTATCCTCGATGCCTACTTCCTGCTACACAGACACATAAAGTTGGCTATAGGAGGGGCTAGCACCGCTCAAAAAATAAATGTACGTGCGCGCGCACACACACACACACACACACACACACACACACACACACACACACACACACACACACACACACACACACACACACACACACACACACACACACACACACACACACACACACACACACACACACACACACACACACACACACACACACACACTAGAGTAGGCTACAATGTTTCCTAATCACGTAGTACACACACCACACACACCACAGTGAAAGCTGGAGCCAGGATGGAGTGACTCACCATGAGTCTGAGATTCTTTAGCACTTTCTCTACAGACTCACAGGACCAAGCCCTGCTTCAACCAGGAAACCATCTCCCAGGGGTCAGCAACCTTTTTGACATCAAGTGCCATTGTTTCTATTTTCTTATGATACCACTTCAAAAATAAAATATTTCTGACTGTCCGTTAAATAAAATAACCTTTTTTTCCCCTTCTTCTTCTTCTTTTGAAATATTTACATCAGGACATTGTAATGATCATTAGACTCAGAGCCAGACTCCCTAACCAGTCAGAGTTCAGAGTGTGAATGAATGTAGATTTATGTGCAGAATCTAATTTGCATATAGATGTGAGGGACTTAAGTTAATTGACTACATGTTTTAAATATATATTTGAAACCAGAAAGGCTAATGTCAGTGTGCCAGTGATTGCCCTCGTCCAAAGGTTGCCTACCGTACCCCATATCTAAGCAGATCACAGACAGGTCTGGGCCTGTGAGAGCCAGAAAGGAAATCAAGTTGGGGGTTGTTCTCAGTACTAAGGAGGAAGTGGAAGGGCAGTTTCCTCTCGGCGTGGCGCTGGGCAGAATGGGAGCGAGGCGAATCGACATGGAATACAATGAGAGGGGTAATGGATGGCTGTGAGGGGATGTGGGGTTGAGTGTGGCTGTACACAAGAGGCTGGATGACAGAGTTGAAGAGGCAAAAGGTTCAACTTCATCATGATAAGAGCTTCATCGTTGAAAGACATGAAATTAAGACTCAACACTCCGGTCTGGGGGCAAGCCAGGAGCTGCTATATAGTGAACTCATAACGTCGTGAGAAGAAAACAAAACAAAAGCAGGATGAAAGAAATGAGGGATGTTAGATATGACCGTATTGGGGCGAGCAAGCTTGCTGGGAAATGCGATGGAAAAAAGACAGGGGAAGGCTGTGGGTGTGAGTGTCGCACAGAGCAGCGAGAGACAATTGACTAAAGGTAGATGTTAGAGGAGGGTAACACCCTGTGTGTCCTATCCGAGGAACATGGCCCACCATGGGGTGATGTCATCCATCCAGGTCCCTTCAGCCAGCCAGCAGCCCAACACAATGTTATCTGCGGATAGGAGTGTCGAAACACACGGTCAGCCAGCCACCGCCGCCGGTCACACTCAGAGTTCTCACACACTTTTACATGGCGGGTAATATAAATGATTTATGATTTATTATGCCTCTTCCTGAAATGCGTCTGTCGCTTGAACAATGACCGAGATGAACAGGAAGCAATAAAACATTTCCTTTATAAGATGTGTAAAAGACAGAAAACATACACATCCTCAAAAAACTATTAATCTAGCACAGACGTGAGCATTACACGGCCCTTTGGCTGACCCTGACCGGCCCGTGAAAGGTTGCTTGGAAGTGTTGGAAATTAGAAAATAAAACGTACTTTCTACTTTTACCGTATGCGTGCTACGTTAATTCACTTACACAATCTGTTTCCTGCCGTGAATTGCGTGTGATTGACAATTGTTTACCATTGTTTTGGAAACTTTTATTGAATAAATTACATTTTTGTAAGGCAACCTTACCTTTTCATTGCCTAATAATAACATACACAGAATTGAGTTCGGCCTTTCGGCCCGGCCATCAGCAATATTTTTTGTTTCTCATTTGGCCCCTTGGGAATAATACTTTCCCGCCCCTGATCTAGAGTATACCACCATCTTTAGACTTTGAAGAACTAAAAAGGGAGGAGTGTTTGGTTTTCAGTTACTTTTAATGTGTGTTCTGTTGCTTTAGGCTTGTGATTGCATATGTAGCATGATATTTGTCCACCGCACCCGATGAACAATGCCATCTTTCAATCCTAGTTTATTTTTTTAGGGATCTATGGCAGGCACGCGTGACGCGCGCACACACACACACACACACCTTTTCTGTCGTCAGTCATCAAGAAAATGAAACACGGAGGAAAGAAAGTCAAATACAGACAGATGCGAGCGCCGAGCGCACAGACACGCGTACGCGCACGCACGCACGCATGTGTACACGCACGCACGCACGCACGCACGCACGCACGCACGCACACACACACACACACACACACACACACACACACACACACACACACACACACACACACACACACACACACACACACACACACACACACACACACACACACACACACACACACACACACACACACACACACACACACACACACACACACCTCAGAGGTAGCTGTCTTTTGGGTGAGGGCTCTTGTACAGATATAACTCTTCCGGCGTTTGTTCAGTCTCTCCTTTGCCATTGCTGCATACTGCCGAAATTCAGGGTTCAGGCCTGACTGCAGAGAAAATATATCACTACTAGAGCCTAAATTTCCTCCTGCTCTTGATCTTGATAGCCTTGTTCTGAGTAGGGTGGGGGAGGAACCCACAAGGGCAGCAGGGCTGCTCTGTTTGTTTTCATTTGACCACGCCACTGGTCACTCATCACATAAAACTTAAGAAAACGTATAGAAACTGGTCGAATATAAACACTGGTAGAATAGATTCTCAACAATGACTCATTGTGTGAACAAAATGTATAGGGCAGGGTTCCGATCATTAACAAAACACTTTCCTTATCAGTGAAATCTCTTTTGATATTGAAACACTAATAAAAATTGGATGCCGACAGCTGTTAAAAAGGTCAAGCTCAGGCACACAGACATACATACGCACTTAGTACGCACCCACAAATCAAAACATTCATACACACGCGCACACACACACACACACACACACACACACACACACACACACACACACACACACACACACACACACACACACACACACACACACACACACACACACACACACACACACACTCTACAGTATAAACTCACAACCACACTCCGTGTAGTGAAAATAAGTATAACAAATTACGACTGAATAGAAGGGGAAATGGGGCAAACAAGACAATGGACAGCCCATCAACCTTGCCAGAGATTACAGTATAATACAGACAGACAGTATGACCTAAATATTATCCATTACATCCATCAGTGTCGCTGCTCCAGGATAACACATTCTTTTGATTACTGGGGTTAACGTTTAATAATCAAGTTCAAGAATAGCACGGATTCAAAACAAAATCTGTAGATAGACGCAGTCATCTAATGCGCAATCTGGGAACCCATTGGCAACACAAAGCAAAAACAGCGCCCTCAACAGTGTCTCGACATACATGCGTAATGTTTACCGGCGATCCATGACACATACAACAAAGTGAGTCTTAAGGCAACAGATGCAGTGGATTGACATGTGTGAATGTGTGACACACATACAGTATGCTCAGTGATGCTTCCAGTAAGCCCCTCACCTGTTCCCTCTCTAAGCTATGTTGGCAATAATGAGCAAACAGCGCATCATGTCATTGTTTACCATTCTCATTTATGCAAACAGAAGACAAATGAGTCCCAGAATAACCTCATTCTCTAGTCATTGTGATTGTACTGTGTGCTATTTTATCATGGTATAGCAGCCTAAAGAGAGAAAGATTATTGAGATAATTTACAATGCAAGAAAATTATCTCTGGGAAAATGTACATACATCTCTGCCTTTGCGGTTTCTGTTGTTCCAGGGAGGGCATGTGTGTGTTCACTTTGAATTTAAAATGCAAAATGGTCACACTTGCTGATGGAGTCTGGCATGCCATGCTGTAATTCATTACAAAACACACATGATCTGACCTGGCCTTCGGTGGATTACTGCGATGAGCAGTGTGTGTGTGTGTGTGTGTGTGTGTGTGTGTGTGTGTGTGTGTGTGTGTGTGTGCGTGACTGTGTGCGTGCGTGGGGCAATGGGAGAGTGTCCATCAAGGCTGGCTTCCCTCGGACACGACTGAGGCAGAGCTAGTGTCATAAGCTGAGTAGTGGGCTAGGTTGGCGGTGGAGGGATTGTGGGGGTTTACATTGATGCATTCTGGCAGCGTGGGCCTTTTCTGTCAACCTTTCATGCACGCGCTTGCTCGCACACGCACGCATGCACGCACGCACGCATGCATGCACGCATGCACGCACACCCCTTACTCTCTTTCTCTCTCTGCGTCACACTCACACACAAAAAATACATCCAGACTTCAGCCTGGAACAGTTGTACGTGAGGCTTTAAATGATGAGATTAAGTGAAATTGCAGAATATCAGTCCTTCCTTCGTTACCTCCTGGTGTTGTGCACACTGCACTCCCGAACGTTGTTCCACTTCTAATCCAGTCTGATGTGTAGCACAGTGGAAATGACAGAGTTGCCTTAATGCTGAGGCAGCCTTGGTAATTAGGAATTAGCTATAGCTTCTCCTTTCCATGCAACATTCCTTTTAAAACTTGTCATTTGGGAAAAAAGAGGCCAGAGACGATGTTAGAAGTTGTAACATAGACACTTCATGTTGAAATCACTTTTCAGGAGATGACTATGTAATAAATGTATTTACTGCTATTGGCAACTGACTTGCATGGAAGGTTTGTAAAATGTTGACGTGAGTGTGCCAGTGCCGGCCACACCGAAAGACCACGCAGAATTAATAGGGAAAGCATGTTTGTCAAAGAGATCAAAGAGCAAGGAGCAGAATGAATTAAAGACAAATGGATAAAGAGATAAGATATAAAGTTCAGGGGACGGCACAGCTGAGATGAGGTCTCAGGGTCACAAGATTTTCCATTGGCTGCGGGCCTTGCAGGGCTTGCTTGAGATCCATATCGTGAACTAGTTTTGCAGCTGCTATTTATATGCACGAAAGCATTCTCCTCACCCTGTTGTCAAAAGCACAGTTGCACAGGGGAGAACTGTGCCGTTCAGATTGCAGATTAGGCCATGACATCGGTAAGATATGGCGCATTAACTTATACTGCAGTAGTGCAGTTTATCCATAGAGGCAGCAAAGTGGATGGCACAAATGGCATGCCTAGCAATAATATTTAGACTTTTAACTATTTCATTGAATTAACAATTCGCTGATGATAAACAGAGGTGGTCCTAACCTAACAATGAATGGAAACGAACAAGGTAAACCTGACCCCAGGGGGAAAGTGTGAGTGTGAAAGTCCAGTTACTGTAACTTTGAGCAGTTAAGCCTTTTAGGGGATGGAGAATGTGGCATTAGTATTGGTCGGTGTGATGATGTTAGGAGATGATTGTAAGGAGGACATCGGTTATCCATTTTAAGATCTGTCTCTGAGTGTATATGTCCAAGTGTGTCTAGTATGTCTAGTGTCTACAAGTTGAGCAGATGCATGCAGCGTCACATTTATAAGATATGCCCCTGTCATTTCAATTGCATTGTGTGTGTGCACATACATGTGTGCCCCCACTACATAATTACAGTTGTTTGAATAACCGCCTTTGTACAATGTTCGCCCCTCAGCAAGGAGGACCCGAACCTGCAAAGCTTCTCATTACATAATGCTGTCATGTTATCTACAGGCGTGTGGATGGGAAGCAGAGATCCAGATATTGCATATTATGGAGGAACAAGAGGAAGGGAGAGAGATGGTGGGTAAAGGATGAAGGAACTCAAGAGGTCTTTGAGTTCTTGCTTCGGGGACTAGCTGTGTGGCCTCACAGACCTCGCCAGCCAAAGAGGGGCAACGGCAAGCGCGTGCGAGGTAGGTACTTCCATCACAATCAAACTACCTCTTGGTCCTGGGACATGTTGTATTTGTTGGCGTGCTGATTAGATGAAATATTCTTTAAGGGGTTTTATTTTAAATCAGAATTCAGCTAATACCACATGTCTAAACTAGTCACTGTGATTTATACAATTGAATTACAGCTGAATAGGTGTCTCGTGTCTGTCTGACTGTCTGCATGTTGCTTTAAACCAATGCACAAACAAAGTTCCAAAGAGAAAATAAAGGATTTTGAAGTATCAAAGTCTGTCTCACAGCAGTGTAGAGCGTAAATAATAAATGTTAAGACTTTGATTGACCTAAACACAATAACAGTCAGAATGTTACGTACTAGCAGCCGATACTTCATAGCTCAATAACAAAGCTTTCTCACATAAAGTAAACTCTGCCTAACCACTGTAGCAGTAGATAGTAAAGACGTGGAGTAAATAACAGCACTGTGAAAGTTTACTGCAGGGCGGAATTGCCATTGATCCCTGAAAACAATTCCACTTCCCTTCTTGTTGCTGGAGAATTCTTCCCAGCAAAAATAGAGTGCCAGGGATGTAAGGAGAGGGGAGGGGGAGAGGAGAGGAGAGAGGAGAGGAGAAAGGCAGGGCGGGGGCAAGCGGGTAGCTCTCTCGTGATGCCCCCGCTTTTCTTCTCGTGCCCCATGAACTGAACAACACTTGTTCCTGGGACCAGACTAAGCTCACTGTTGAGATCTCTCTGAAGAGCTCCATCACCATCTGACGCTATACGAGGTCTGTTGGTCAGAGTGGCGCGACTACATTATCACCACTCAACTGTCCATTGACGTGAGGGAAGGGACAATGCTTTGATCAGATACCACCACCACCACCAGAACAGGTAATAATCAGCCTCCTCTAGGGGGACACCTTAAATCTGCCAGGTTGTTACCATTTTTTAAAGGCAAAAAAATACTGTGTTGACATATTTAATAAAAAGTCTTCATTCGTTCCACCACAGATATATTTCTTGAAATTATGTTATGTACACTAAAACTAAATTACAAATCTCATTTTTCCAGTGAGACCTAACTGACCTATATTCGAATGTCTCTTAGCTGAAAGATGTAGACTGCTTGTTTAATTGCAGGTAACTAGGCAAATGTAATACGTCTAATAAATAACTGTGGGTATATGCAAGAAACCTCAGTAGCAGCAGATATACAGTGACAGTAAAAAGTGTTGGAGTGTAGTGCAATGAAGTCTGTGTGAGAAAGATGATGTCTCTTGGAGCTTGAGCAGATTGATTATAGGAGGCCTGGTGTGTCTCAGTGTCTCCTCTGATCCTAGCAGGTACAGCTGTCACCACATTCTCCCCGTTCTCTCTCTCAATCTCTCTCTCTCACGCTTTTCCTTCTTTCTCTTCACCCGTTTCATAAACTAATGGTAGCGTGCATTATTAACCGCTATAACACAGCATCTTTATTCTTGGCCTATCAATAGGTGAAGAATTAGGGGGAAATAGCCGAACATTCAGTGAAAAGAGCAGATCTAGAAGGTCACAACGCGTTGCAGCGCGATACGTTGTGAGCTTGCACATCTACTATATTTTCTATTTGATGTACAATGTGGCAGGGTTTTCAACTTGAAACTTTAAGCACTGTGTTTTTAAGGTTGCAATTAATAATGAATTCTGATAACATGAACCCGGGATTGCATTGCCAATGCCATGCGATAATACGGTAGACCTCCTCACTTTCCCATGTTTGTCCAAATATCATCCAAATAATAATAATAATCTCACAGTTAAAGTTTCAGACAAAGATCACCTTGAATATTGTTTCAAATGTGAGAAAACAGATATAAAGGCATGTGATTTAATGCATGCAAGTATGACAGATGAAGTCATCAGCTTTTCAGCAAGCTAGACATAAGCATGCAGTTATTTAAATGTGAATCTGTGCATTTCTATTTTAGTGTATTCTTGGTTTGCCTGAAGCAACACTTTCTTAATAGAGGATCTTGGCATTTGTGTAAATTATATCTTTCATTGTTTTAAACTGATCCTTTTAATATTTCCAAAGTATGTATATTATACATACAGGAGTTATTTGAATTTCTCACTGGCAATTTAGAGCTTTTATAAATATATCATAGACTAATACGATCCAGCTTCCACCCCGGAAATATATCAAGAGTTAAAATGTGAAATGTATTTGACAGAAATGTTCCCTCTGTGGTGAACCCACCTGGCAGTTGCCTGGCTGCAGGGCTCCAGTTAAATGCCATGCAGTTAAACAATAGCTCATAACAGGGCCGTGGGTCTGTGTACAATAGTGGGCAGATGAACATCCAGACAGCCATGTAAGGTAGCAGGCAGCAGATCACTTGCTCCAGCCGGTGTGAGTGATGTATGCCAGCCCGGATCCACCATTGGGCTATAAGTGGTGCCATGGTGGTCGGGTGACAGGTGACCCCGGTCTTTGTGTGTTTGGGAAGTATATATTCACCACCATCCGACGACAGCCCTGCCCAGTGATGTTGCTATCCTGAGTTTACCCCAGGGCCCCCTGGCTGTCCCCCTAACAGCTCATCCTTGATCTCAAAGCCTAGCACCCACGGGGGTAATGATACTAGAGTCCCTCATATTTCCCCCGACAGCCGAACAGTTGCTGCATGTGCACGTTTAAAAATACTGGTATTGTGAACGTGTGCAAGTTCGACTGAGAGGAAAATGTTTCTTTTGATCACTACATTTCAGCAAGTACAACTCCTAATTTATACTTTACTGTATGATGACCAAGTGAAGGATAACGGAAAAACGTGATGCTTAACATTTCTGGAAGAAAATCTATTATTTTTCAATTGGAAATTGATTTTCTTTTTACTGTATCATCTAAATATGAGTCTTTGCACTGACTGTTCATGTGTCTTATATAGGCCCTTTCAACCATGGCTTTGAACGGTGTGTGAGAACCAGTTCTGCTGGTGCTCCCACCTCAGCCCCCAGGAGGCTAAGATATTTAACTACACTGCAGTAGTGTAATCCAAATTTAGGAGCCATTATCAGCGTGGAACAATTCAGAGGGTCAGAAAACACCACTTTGGGTGGCCTGCTTTTAGAATCCTGTGAGGCCCACAGGACAACTTTGCCCCTTCATGGTATTACTTTTTAAATCAAATGCAGGCAAAGACAAACATGGGGCCTGCAGGCCAAATTTGGCCATCCATGATTTGTCAAGTAGATACACTCCTCTAAATGATGGGTGACTAAACCTTTCCCATACATCTCTACCGAAGTGTCGTGCAGATAATGCATTCAAGGTAAAATACTGAGACCTCAATCCGAGACTACTGGAATAACTGCCGCACTTGCCAGATTGTTTAGCCCTAAGTGAACAAAGCCTCTCAGAGATACATAATGATTTGGCACTACTCACAGCACGTTGTCATGTATACACTTCTTGATCTGTGGGTGTTTAGTCTAAACATGGCTCCATCAGAGGGGGCCTATAGCAAAGCCAATGTATGCGCACCAGGCACCACATAAGTGTTTGCAGGCAGTTCATCGTAGCCCTCTATGGGGATAGGGACTGTTCAGTATGTCAAAACACGTCTGAGTGCTGAAATGAGTAATATATCAAGGAGAGACTGTGGATGTTTAATTCAACTCTGCCCCCTGTTGTCCCTGCTAAGGGGCTAAGCTGATAGTACAGTAGGTGATAAATTGACAATGTCTGGCAAGATAACCACCAATCATCAAACAACAACAAAATAAACATGTATTCATCATGGTTGTTTGTATTGTATTATTAACTGTGATTAACTACAATATAAAGAGTCCTCACTATATGCTGTGTTGACCTACTGTACATGTGTGAAGTATGTTTGATTAAGAAACAGGACATACAGTACAGCTTTGCAGTTGTGTGCCTCCACCAAGCAGTTTACTGGACAGACACAGATGTCTGAAATTCCCTCAAAGGTGATACTAAATTCAGTACAGAACGCTGAGTATGTACAGACAGACGGACGGACAAACACATAATGCCTCCAGCCACGGCTGTCTGCCGCGGTGACAAAAACAAAAGTCCAAGATTAACATAGCATGCCGTGTCCCAGATATATCGCATTCACAAGGTAGACGGCTAACAAATGGATGTACCTGTGGACAGACAACCCAAAAACAATTCATCTCTATCCAGGTACACTGTCCTAAGGCACTACCCGGCAGGCCGTGTAGTGAGTACAGCCAGGCATGGCATCAGATTGTTGCTTTGCTGTCCCGAGAGAACACACAGTATTCATTCTCGTAGCGCCGCTCCGAGGAAAATCACTGGATGCCATGCCATAGAGAAGGACCACTGGAATGCTGTTTAGTTGCCATACTGTCTGCCTGTCTTCACCCTACATTTGTCTGTGGTCTGGCTTCTATTCAGACCAGGACATGTCGATGTCTGTGCATGCCACATTCGGTTACAAGTTGATGTCCATTCCCAGTAATGACTGTCAAATTGTACGTATCCCACTCTTACAGACGCACAGATTTTAGTATGACTATGGCACTCAGAGTAAAGATGTCAGCTCCTCTCTTCAATTCGTCTCTCAGCTCAACTCAACCCCCCGTAAACAAACTAAACATAATGACTAAGCGTAGCCTAATCTTTCTCTCAGGGTAACATAAAAACTCTCCAATACTTCATCAAGCCTAACATAACAACACACATTCCTGTACTGTGATCAATGTCACAGGGAATTTCAGGGAAATAATTCAGTGGTGTGCAATGCCCTATTTGTGCAGCCCTCAGTTCTGATTCGTCTCATAATCATGTTGTCCATTACTTTGCCACAGATATTATAAACAAATGTGACAGCCATGATGGTACACAGGCAAAGCAGAGAGCTCAGTGTGGGGTACAGTGTATCACAGTAAATCCCTGGTTATTACCCATCTCCCAGAGAACCACTGGGAGCCCTGCAGGTAGCATAGACTATCTATGGTATAATGTGCAGTTAAGGCCAGTAGATGCTCCTAGTCGGCTCAAACGAACTTCACAGCGTTCGGCACGGAAACTCGCTCGCTTTATCTCGCTCGGTGGTGCCTCTCGTGGCTCAAGTTTGCTTGAGACGGCACGCCTCCGTCGCGGTCAAAAATTATACTTTCGTTTATCATCAACCCACAGAATAACGAATAAACACCTACTGACTCGTCGGTAGGTCAGTATCTCACCTACTTAGACCATTCAATAGTCCGATTTAATGTGATAATGTCCCATTCAGTGCATTGACAGCATCCGAATTCGGTGCCATTTGGGAGTGCACGAGTTCTGATAGAATCTCCCCATATTATTCAGCTGTACAACAATGCACTTTTGTTATGTCACTTTGATTTCTAGCTCAGAGCATGAGCCTGCAGTTCTGTAAAGGCAGAGTTCCTTTTAATACAGCTGTTCCCTCTTGTCCTTCGGAAATCATATTGTTTGAAATTGCTTCCTCTGAGAGCAGGAAAGGGGAAGTTGAAGAAGGAGACAAAGACCGCAGGTTCTCCAAGTTCACCCCAAACGGTTCAGATTCCATTCTGTCTGCCTTTATAGGACTACAAAAGATTCCCAGAATCCCAGCATTGCCACGGTGTGTGTGTGTGTGTTAGGACATTAAGCAACTAGTCGACAATTCAACTAGTCGACTAGTAAATCCACTAGTCGACCTTGTTAGTACTAGTTGACTAGTTGATAAGGAAAACAGGGCCTCCCTCAAGATCAGGTAGATATATCTCTCTCTGCTGTCTGGAAGAAACCACCTAAAATCTCCAGGAAATGGAAAAAAAAACATCCAGCTCAAGTGGAGTTAGGAGGTTGTTGTCGAAGCACTTTGTAATACTTTCCATCCATTGGTTAAATATTTTTGTAACCACCACGCAGACTTAAAAGGTGTTCAATGATTTATAATAATAATAATAAAAAAGATCTACCACTACAGTATGACTCACTATGACTGAGACATAACATGGGCATTATCTCCATAATTATATGGGCATAATAGTGACAGATACAGAGCTCTCATATGGGCATGCCCATATAATGTATGAGCATAATAAGACATGGTCACAACGTGCTTTACAATTACAGAACATGGTAAAAACAACATAATAACAAACTATGGGGTAAACAACATAATCACAGCTACAACAAGATATCAGTAAATAAAACAGCAAACACAAAATGAAGGCATACACATATAATGAAGAAAATAATAGAATAAGATAAGCAAAGGGAATTTAAGAGAAGGCCTTAACATAAAGATGGGTTTTCAAAGGGGATTTAAAACATGACACAGACTTTGCAAGTCTTAAATTAATAGGCAGGGCAGTTTGGGGGCCCGGATTGAAAAATCCCTGCCACCCTTTGTGATGAGCTGGGCTGTGGGGGCCTCCATACAGTATGGGCATATTGGTTGGATCTGTGGTGCGGACTGCGGAGTACGTGTGAGGGCCATGTAGCAGCCTGAACTTCTAGTTTATTGTCCTGAAATAGTCTGTTTTGTATAAAATTTAAAATATTTTTTATAGTGTACACATACAGTTAAACTCTCAGGACATTTACAGTGTACATATCGTTGCTGTCCGGAATATTATGCTTTTGATTATTATTTTCATAAATCAATGCTATTGAACACCTTGTCTGTCTGTGTGTGTGTGTGTGTGTGCGTGCGTGCGTGCGTGCGTGCGTGTGTGTGTACGCGCACGTGCGTGCGTTTATGACACTTCAGCCTAACATGGGATGGGATATTATACTTGCTGGGTCAGGCTGGACATAAACAGGTGAGGAAAGCCTGTTGTCAGTATTCACTGATAAGAGCAAGGCTGTTTCAGTCATGTCTACCTCCTGCTATTGTGATAACCTTACTCCCTTCCTTTCATGTCTTTCATGGTGAAGGCTGAGTGAGTTGCCTGAGCCGGTATAAGGCGGTATTGCCTTCCAAGGCTTCTATGGACAGCCCAAAGACACAATCGTGAACTAATGACATAAACAGGCTAACTCTTAAACTCACTAGTAGTACGTAGATGGAACAAAGAGCGCCTTTTCAAAAACCTTCCTGTGTTAATGTGTCAGTGTGGCACAGCATGGAGGTTGAACATTTCCTTTCTCATGCGTTCTCATGGTGTTTTTTTCTTTCGCCACAGTTAGAATGAAGGACACAAAGCCTGGGGTCCAGCCTTTCCATTTTATGGAGCCAGACAGACAGAGACAGAGACAGAGACAGAGACAGAGACAGAGACAGAGACAGAGAGAGAGAGAGAGAGAGAGAGAGAGAGAGAGAGAGAGAGAGAGAGAGAAAGACATGTACTTCCAAGTCATAGTCATGGTCATTTCACAGTGGGGGGTGACAAGAGGCAGTTAAGAGCTAGACTAGAGTCATCATCAGCCAGGCATTGCCAAGCACTATACAGCAGAATATATAGAAAAGAACATTTCTTCTGCAGGGAAATGACAACTGAGAAAGCACAGCAGCTCAGCTCAGCAACTCAGAAAGAGGTGGGATGGTAAGATAATATAAGTGCGACTGTAGGTCGCAGTTTACTATGAAAACCTGCAAAACCTGTCAGTCAATCACACCTGCCAGTCAGTCCGTCACGCCTTGTGACACGCTCCAAATGGACAATACAGAATTCATTCAATATGTTGATCTGACCTCATCAAACCCTGTACATCAAGACACAGCCCCTCTGCCACCCTTAGATCTCCATATATGGAGATCTGACCTCATCAAACCCTGTACACTCAAGACACTGCCCCCGCTGCCACCCTCAGATCTCCATATATGGAGCAGACCTGTTCTGACATTCAATATGTTGATCTGACCTCATCAAACCCTGTACACTCAAAACACGCTCCATATATGGCCACTACAGCATTCATTTGATCTGACGCCCCATGCCAGCGCTCGCCCAGCAGTCTGCCGTCACCCAGGCGGATGCGTGCCGTGCATTGTGCACGCGGCGAGGTCGAGTAAGGTGTCTGCACCAGTATAGCGTCTTACTGGTGTCTATATCTCTGCTGTCTGGATGAAACCACCTAACCATCACGTTCAATTTTCAGGAAATTAAAAACATCCAGCTTAAGTGGAGTTAGGAATAAGCGCTTTTTAATACTTTTCATTGGATCAATATTTGTTTAACGAACACACAGACATAAAGGATGTTCAATAGCATTGATTTATGATAATAATAATAATCAAAAACAGGTGGTTTCTTCCGGACAGCAACGATATGTACACTGTAAATGTCCTGAGAGTTTAACTGTATGTGTACATTATAAAAATTAAAACACACACACACACACACACACACACACACACACCTGTCCTTTTTAATCCAGCAGATTGTGCATATTTCCTATAACCTTGCCAAGTAGCAGCAGTAAATTGTGACGACTGACGAGCTGGAAAAAGCTGTCAGGCAAAAGCCCTCCCCCCACTTTGATTCTTCTGTTGTCATCGTCTGTCTTGGGTCGCTAATTTGCGTAGTAAAATCTACTAGCAGGTGGGCATGTACACGGCTGGAGATCTGTGTCTCAATTCAAAGGGCTTTTTTTTTATCTGATTTTTTTGTCTCATGGTCTCCATTTTCAACTCGGATGGGTTTGTTTAACCCTACGATGATGGGGTCATTTATGAGCCCCATAAAGCTGGGTGGCCAGCTGCCTTGTAGGGTAATTTGTTGCTGAGACACATCAGGCTGTCATTGCCATGTTTGGGTGAAACCCAAACTCTCATTAATATAAGGGTCAAAGCACGCACGCACGCACGCACGCACGCGTGTGTGTGTGTGTGCGCGCGCACACACACACACACACACACGCTGTGGGCAAGATGGAGACTGTGCAGTCCAGTGCAGGTCACAGCATCCCACTAAAAGGACAGCATCTCCTAGCGTCGACCTGCCCCATGGCCCATCGCCCTGTCTGTCACACATAGTTTGGCATGCAGCTTTCAGGGATATGAATAAATAACATAATTTATACAAACAACCTCGCTATTTACTTTTGCATGAACTCAGAGCTCGCTCTCTATCCCCCCTCCTCTCTCTCTCTCTGTCTGTCTGTCTGTCTGTCATGAGAAAAGTGTTCTCATGCCATAGTGTCCATTCCTCAAGCAATTCACTGGGAGACAAGTTATTTATACACCCACACACCCCCCCCCCCCCACACACACACAATGCCACCCATGCATAGACACCCACACAAACATGTCACTGTATCACTACGACAATGGTTGGTCAACAGCTGCCTATTATGACTCATCATGTCTCTCTTTTCCGTCTGCTCTCCTCCACACTTTCTGGACCCCCTTCTCCTCTCGCTCCCTCCTCTAGACAACCCCTCCCCAACCCCCCCACCTCCTCCCTCCACCTCCTGCTGTTTCCCGATGTCTCTCAGGTGAGTCCAGTGAGGAGCGATGGGCGACTGGAGCCTCCTGGGAAACTTCCTGGAAGAGGTCCAGGAGCACTCCACCTCGGTGGGGAAGGTGTGGCTCACCGTGCTCTTCATCTTCCGCATCCTGGTGCTGGGCACCGCCGCAGAGTCGTCCTGGGGCGACGAGCAGAGCGACTTCCTGTGTGACACGCAGCAGCCCGGCTGCACCAACGTGTGCTACGACCACGCCTTCCCCATCGCGCACATCCGCTACTGGGTGCTGCAGATCATCTTCGTCTCCACGCCGTCGCTCATCTACATGGGCCACGCCATGCACACGGTGCGCCGCGAGGAGAAGCGCCGGAGGAAGGCGCACGAGGCGAAGGAGGCACAGAGGGAGGAGGAGACGGGCGGAGGTGACGCGCGCAGGGAGAAGGAGTACCTGCAGCAGAAGGAGAGCGGCGGGCAGGAGGCGGCACCCGACACGACCGTCCGTGTTCGTCTGAAGGGGGCGCTGAAGCAGACGTACATCCTGAGCATCCTGATCCGCACGGTGATGGAGGTGATGTTCATCGTGGTGCAGTACATGATCTACGGGGTGTTCCTCACCTCGCTGTACCTGTGCAACGCCTGGCCCTGCCCAAACCCCGTCAACTGCTACATGTCGCGGCCCACCGAGAAGAACGTCTTCATCGTCTTCATGCTGGTCGTGGCTGGCGTGTCTCTGCTGCTCTCTGTGGTGGAGCTCTACCACCTGGCCTACAGGAGGGCCAGGAAGCGCATGCGCAAAAATGCCGCGCAGAAGAACAGCCAGAGGGCCGTGGCCGTGTCCACGGCGCCGGAACCCGACAGCCTGTCGCGGCATACAGCTTCCTGCACCCCGCCTCCGGACTTCAGCCAGTGCCTCAGGTCACCGTCCTCCATGAACCCATTGACCATGGCATCTCATCCTTTCAACAACAGGATGGCACTCCAACAGAACTCTGCTAACCTGGCCACCGAGCGCCACCACAGCCATGACCGCATGGAAGACGAGGCGGACTTCCTGAGGTTGAGCTACAACCACGTGCCGACGGAGGTGCCCAACAGCTGCTCCTCGCCATCCTTGCTGCACTCCGGATTCATAAAGGACAAGCGGCGATTGAGCAAGACCAGCGGCAGCAGCAGCCGTGTTCGTCCAGATGACCTGGCTGTCTAGAACCCCAGTGAGAGAGAGGCCGAGGAAGGTGCGACTGTGAGAAGGATAGAGTTGACTTTGGATCCGAAAAGAGATAGAGGTTGTGGAGGATTAACGCTGCAACTGATGAGTTTGAAAAGATAAACCAGGGCGAGCTCTGAATGTTAATTCTGAGTGGAGTGATCAGTCACTGGGCTAACTATGCAAATGTTGGTGCTATACAAGATTGGTGTGGCATGGAACACAGAACATCGACCATAGAGGAGAGCCAAAATGTCCTAAAACAAACTAGGGTCAGAGTAGCCTAAGCAGCATTCCATTTCGGGTTTCTGATCCGGTCGGGAGCGGATGGTAACTTTCGTCATGTTGTAGTTAATGATTTGTAGTCACCTGGCAGGAAACCACAAGGCGGAATCAGTACTATGAATCTTCTTATTCCGCCATCAGGCGTTTCCTGCCTGATGACTACAAATCAGTGACTACAACATGACGTAAATTACCATCCACTCCAGACCGGTTCACACAGAGATTTTGGAACACAGACCAGGCTTCACCAGTGGAAAGCCTGGTGACGCGAGGTTAGGGTCTGAGAGTACCCTACAAACATGAGGTATGTGGCCATATACGTTTTATGAACAAAACTATACTCAAGCTTGAATAAAAGACATGTTCCGTAAACTGCAGATGGAAAAAGAAAAATCAGAACAGGGTAAAAAAAAAAAGGTCATATTTGACAATTGCACAATATTATGTTTTTGATATGGAAGTCTAGCTATATCACCACTCACCTTGAAGACCCTACTTCAGCAGGGAGAGAGAGACAGGAGAGAGAGAGAGAGAGAGAGAGAGAGAGAGAGAGAGAGAGAGAGAGAGAGAGAGAGGGAGAGGGAGGGAACGAGAGAGGGGGGAGAGAGGGAGGGAGAAAGAGCAAGAGAGATGAATGAGGCCACCTTCAGCTGCCATTCTGGCTTTTAAACTGATATTGTGGGATCTCTGCAATGCAATAAATATTCAGACTGTGGCTCTAAATGGCTCAAGCCATTGTTTTTGCCTCCCCCACTCAGCCAAAGTGACATGGAATACACTGTGAATCAACTGAATCTTGCCATTCCATGGACTGGATGTTTACTGACTATGTGCACAATGAATTATAACAATCAAGTGAACGTGCCTTAAAGAATTGTGTAAGAAACCTTTTTTTTTTTTTTACATAGACTGTAAGGTTAATACATGATAACAGTAAATAACTTCCTTGCACTGTAACTCTCAGGTTGCAGAATATTTAAAATACATGTTCAATACAGATGAGTCAATTGAATAGGCGTAGGGCCTACATATTTTTGTAAGGTGTAAACAGTGACCTGTCACTAAATGAGTGTCGTCTTCAAAACAATTGATTAAAAATAAAATGTATGAATGAGTAAAATTCTCATTAGTCATCACATGTGTCAGGAGGGTTTGTATGAAAGAATCATACAATTTAATTGAATGTATTCTGAAAGTACTAGTACTAGACCTACCGGTTTGACATTATTCAAGGGTTGACGGTTCTGCCAATGAGCTGGTTGCAGCGGGTTTCAGCCACTAGGTGGAGATATTTCATGTCTTCTGAAAAACCTACAAGTGTAACATCTGTATTAGTAGAAATATTACATACAATGTTGTAGTGGATGTTTTTCATTAATGTTATTAATGCATAGACTAATTTCAAACTTAGGAAGTTGGGTCAGACTCATAACTTCACTTTGTGAAAAGCACTGCTTTTGCTGTGTGTGTGTGTGTGTGTGTGTGTGTGTGTGTGTGTGTGTGTGTGTGTGTGTGTGTGTGTGTGTGTGTGTGTGTGTGTGTGTGTGTGTGTGTGTGTGTGTGTGTGTGTCAACTACTGCTATCAATAAACATTCATTCTGTATCTTTGTGCAATGTGTTGCACCCTATCACTTATCACAAATCAATAAATGATCAACGAATTGACTTGACTCATTCTTTCCCATCCTTCAGGAATATTTCAATCAATTGCCAGTTTGCCTCAGAACCATGCATTCAGTGAGTGGCCTATAATATATATTGCATAGGCCTAATAGTAACATGTGTTTGGGGAAGTAGCAGTTAGAGTAGTGTGGATTAAATGTTGGTTATGTTGTAAGAGTTGTGTGTGGAATATCAGGCAGGTGGAAGGAGTTGACACAATGACAATGTTTGCACATTGCACTGGAAGAAAAACGAGTTCATATACCGTACGTGTTTGCACATCAGCACTGGAAGAAAAACGAGTTCATAAACTGATTCAATGATGAATGAGAATAGCTGAAGGCAACTGGGATTTTGCTATCCATAAAGGCAAGCAAGTCAGGTACGGACCTTTATATTTATGAACAATAAATAATCAAATACAAAGACAAAAATTCACCACGGTTTACTTCTGTCGTTTTGTGTGTAGTGGTAGAGGTCAATAACAAATTATAGAAAAATAAAAATAGAGTTTTTTAAGAGAGAATTACAATTAGGCTGATGTAGCCCGTGTTTTATAATTGTGTAATTTGCGTTTATTATTTATTTCATTGGCAATTTGATGTATAATTTCATTGTGGTATTATACATTTAAGTGAACTTGATCTATTGTGAATGTGATTAACTTCAAGAAGTATAGCCTTAAATTCTGTAAAGTTTGCAAGTGTGTGGTGATTGACGGCCGTATATATTGTCTTTTTGTTAATAAGATTGGGGAGTTTTAACCTCTAAGGTTTTAACCTTACTCTAAGGTTAAAACACGCTTTGAACATAATTCAAATCAAAACTGAAACGTAAAAGCCTATAAAACATTATTTCTGACTTTATAGTGAATAACTCACGTGCGGTCCAGGAGGAAATGTAGTATAGTTGCACCGGAGGAAATACATTGGGAAATGTAGTTTTGGTGGAGGTAATTTCCTGCTTCGATTCCACGGTAGGCTCTCGTTAAAAACACTACACTTTCCAATACGCTCTTTGCCATAAGCCGGTGTCTACAGTTGATTGGGAATGTCAAGTTGCATCAACATTTATTAAAAAAGGCACTCATCGCCCTCTACTCAGAAAGTAAGTATTTATGGCATACTATTATACTTTAGCATAATACTAATAGCTGCTGATCAAACCTTAAAGAAACCTGCAGTTCACCAGAAGTTTACTGTGTGAGCCGGTGAACTGTAGATGAATTGGGTTAGCAACCGGGGCACCGGCGGCATGGCTAGCATTAGCTTACTTTTAACATTAACACTAATTCACGCTGTTGGCTATGTTTTACATGCAGTGTTATTGTAACGTTCTTACAAACATTAACATGAATACACTGCGTGTCTGCGTTAACAGTTCCGGGCGGATGTTGTAATGTTGTTACTTGTTCCCGAACATACATTAGCTCGAACTTTCTATCATTCTCAACTGATTATTATTATAATTAATATAATAATAATATAACAATAGTAATAATATTATTAATAGTAATAATAATAATTGGAATGGGAGCATGATCATCTGATGATCACGGCACAGATTGGCAGCAGCAGAGAGCATTGGGTGATGGTGTATATTGGAAATGGTGGATTATGCAACTAAGAAGTGCTTTGCTTAATAAGGCAAGGGTACTTACATGTTACTACTTGGTTATAGCACATCTTCACAAGAGACATGAGCAGTCAGATTACATTCCTGTAATCAAGGAGTCACATTAAAAGGGTGCATTTGGTTACATTCACACTAGTTATTTTAGCTCCAGAAACTATTGCAGTCTTTCACATACATACTGGATACAATTCCATAATTAGTAGTAGAAGTAGTAGTAGTAGACTAGTAGTAAGAGTATGATGATGTTGTTGGTTGTCATAGTAAACCACACGTGTAAATACCAGGCATATGTGTGTCTCTTACTTTCAGCACAGCAATGAGGCATGTTTGGACCAAGGCTAGCGTTTTAGGTTCACTATCAGCATCTATGGCATTTGGTTCAATGCTGTGGTCACAGAAGAATCCTGAACAAGATGAGATGGCATCTGGTGGGTGTCCTGTCAACACAAACGTCTACTCCCCCTATGAACTCAAACTGGTCCAAGTCCTGTTCCGACACGGGGCTAGAACACCGCTGAAATCTATACCCGATGTGATGGAGGTGAGGCCCGCTGGTTGACAAGGAGACCTGTAGTAGGACTAAAATGGCATTAAGTAAATACAATTATTATATCATTAATTCTCTGGTCATGTGTCTCTGTCATCAAAGGCTCAGTGGGTGCCAACTCTCTTGGAGCCTCCATTACACACTCAGATCAAGTATGTGGTGACAGACCTGCAAGGAGGTCCCCAGCCACCAGCTCCTGTAGAAGACAGCTACCGCAGCAACATACTCACTGTAAGTACGTGTGGGTTGTGTGAGTAGGTATTAAAGCCTGGTTATACTTCTGCGCATTTCGGGGAGTGTCCATGGACAGACGACACCATGTGGTTAGTTACTGTACCAACTTCAATTTGGTGTTCAAGGAAGAGGCGTAATTTCAGAAAGAAATAGGGGGCGGCAAAAAATAATTTACCATAGCCCCTTTTCTAAAATAGTGGATCTACAAGCTCAACGCGTCTCCAAGCAACACGCTGAGAGCTTGTATTCTCGGGCGAAAAAACCTCCTTAATAATGTGCAACATGAAATGGACCCCTTGCAATTTGCATATAGAAAGGGGAGGGGCACTGATGATGCTCTTCTTCTTATGCTTAATAAAATCTACTACCATCTAGATAAACCTCAAAAGAAACGATATGCTCGGGTACTCTTTGTAGACTTCTCCTCTGCGTTTAACACAATGAGACCTCATATTTTGATGAGGAAACTCTTTGATATGGGTGTTAACACCAATATCATCAGGTGGGTGGAGTCATTCCTGACTGAGCGGGTACAACAGGTCAAGGTGAATAAAGCAATATCTCTCCCCATTACGACCAACACGGGGGCTCCGCAAGGGAGCGTGATTTCACCGGTATTGTTCACGCTGTACACAAGCGACTGTAGGAGTGAGTCAGACAACACCTGTATTGTTAAATTCGCAGACGACACAGCTATTGTTGGTCTGATTGAGGATGATGAGATAAGCTATAGAAGAACAGTGGACGAGTTTGCCGGTTGGTGCAGGAGTAACTTCCTCCAGCTTAATATCAAAAAGACTAAGGAGGTCATATTGGACCTTAGGACTGGTGCCCATGCACACCAGGAAATAGTCATTGGTGGGGATGGGGTAGTGATGGTGGACGAATATAAGTACTTGGGTACAACGATTGATTCCAAGCTGACATGGAATTCCAACACTCATTCCATCTACAAGAAAGATCAGCAGAGGCTGCATTTTATGCGCAGACTGAGACAGTATAACGTTGAAAAAAATATCATGGCACTTTTTCATCGATCCTTTGTGGAGAGTGCATTGACATTTTGTTTTGTTTCATGGTATGGCTCATTATCATTGGTTAATAAGAACAAACTCCATAAAATCATCAGCGTGTCCAGTAAAATAGCTGGGGTATGATTTGAGAGTATGACCTCAATGTATGAGACCCGGGTACTCAGGAAGGGGAAAGCTATTACTAGGGACAACACACACCCGTTATACAGCCAATACCATCTTTTACCATCAGGGCGACGGTATAGGGTACCTTCCCTGCAGGCTAGGGCCTCAAGATCGTTTGTTCCCATAAGTATAGGACTTATGAACAAGCAGGCCCCATCTCAGTTCCGTGCATAAAGTGTGATGTGATGCCTCTTGGAACTATGACCGGTGGCCTTCTGTTGGCACTGTTTCTTTATTGTCTATGTACTGTGTGATCTGTTTGTTTGCATGTTTTATGTATATCCTGACGACTGCTGTGCACAAAACAAATTTCCGAAAGGACAAATAAAGTATCTATCTATCTAAAAGTGTTCACCTATAATGACATTCCCAAAATAGAGATGCCACGTTGAGAGTGGTTCATAAATTAATGGTTGCATACAATAAAAGGCTTATCGGCCCAGGCCGTAGCGTAACGGTCTGGGCACCAGACTGGTAATCCAGTCGCAGTGTGCCGCGGGTTCGACTCCCGGACCCGACACGGCCTTTACTGCATGTCATCCCCCCATCTCTCTCCCGTTTCCTGTCAGCCTACTGTCTGTCCCTTCAAAAATCAATAAAAGGCGTAAGCCGCAAAAAAAAAATCTTAAAAAAATAAAATAAAATAAAAGGCTTATCTAAATTATAACACGTCACATGTAAATGTATATGGGCTACGGATAGTGGTTACGATGAAATTGGGGATAGTAAGCATAAAATAACTGAATTTGAGGTTAAATCTGAACACTAGCCCCCTTTCTGAAACCAGCTCCTTGCC
Organism: Protomyctophum parallelum; assembly: GCF_964188405.1. NCBI lineage: Eukaryota > Metazoa > Chordata > Actinopteri > Myctophiformes > Myctophidae > Protomyctophum > Protomyctophum parallelum. Next base: position 16,323,259 of record NC_139707.1, read on the forward strand.
ACTCGCCCTACACACTTGCCCTCGATATGCGCGTTCACGCGAGGCTGCACCATATTAAGTGTCGTCCGAAACCAAGCAGCCTTGAGTGGAAGTGGCTTATAAAGCCCTCAAGAGCGAGTCTGTGCCGATCTAGACTCGATTGCCTTGTGCAGCCCTGCTTTCTGTCCGCATGGAAACCGTGACCTACAAATGGAAGTACCACTACAAATAAATGATAAATAAACTCCTCCTAAACAATCTTCATCTGATGCAGAATAGACAACGCTCCAACTGATGTTCACAAGGGCTCTTTATTTACCCCACCGTGAAAAACTATAAATGAAACCACACAAACAAAACAACTTTTAACACAATGATTTATAAACACCATGGATGTATATGTCATTTTTGACAGTCATGCTGTATTTCCTTTTTCCATATTAATGAAATCCACATGTCACACAAACATACACGATGCAATGCAATATAACTGTACAAACAAAATAACAGGTAACACAATTGCATGATGGTAACCATGGCAACGAATGGTGTCTGTTTCCTGTTTCTTCACAAGGAGGGTGAGTGTATCTCCAATCAGTTTTTTATACCCAGCACCCTAATCAAGGGAACTTGATTCAGCTGGAGGGGCACTTTCTGACGAGGGAACCTCCCGAGAGCACTTCAAGTCAAGGGACTGGTTTCAGAAAGGGCCCTAGACTGACTAGAGCTGTGGTTCCCAAAGTGGGGTCCGGGGACACCCAGGGGTCCTTGAGGGAGTTTCAGGGGGTCCCCAGCTAAATGATAGTTAGGAACCAAATGGACCCTTATGGGTCTGTAACTCTGAGAGTGTACAAATGGACACTATCAGAGTTAAATTTGATTTTACAATATAAATTGGGGTCCCAGAGATAGAAATGCCATTAAATGGTGGTCAGACTAATGCATGTCAAACTGGGAGTCCTTGAAATTAAACTGGTTGAGAGTCACTGCTAGAGCCGTAAAAATCTTCTCTTATGGGGGTCCCTGGCATATCTTTTCAAATGGGGGTCCGCGGGCTAATTAGTGTCAATTTGGCAGTCCTTGACAAAAAAAGTTTGGGAACCACTGGAGGATGGCAATTACCATCCCCTGATGACCCAAATGACGCCCCCGATTCAAGGGTAGAACGACACAGGCTGCAAGTCAACAAATGGACGTAATGGATTTGTGCCATGTCAAGTGGCCTACTATCCTCGTTTTTACTATTACCTTGTGTCAATTACTAATTTGCATTCCTGTTATACTCTGAAGACCTCAGTGCTAATATATTCGTTCAGTAAAGTCTTTTCATTCAGGTTTTTATTCTATTCCGCTTTCAATGAACATCACTTCAATTTCAAGTCTTTTATTGTCACAGAATATAATGCAGCCAGTAGTGAGAGAAATCCTTTCATTTATCATTTCTAGTGCATGCACACTGCACAGTCATCGTACTTAAGTTGTCGGCACATACGTTTATGCGCAGTCACAATATCTGAGAGGCATGTCAATATCTATGCGGACATGAGCTGGTGACAAAATGTACATCATGCAGACTCAAGACAAAAATGCAGACGTGGAAACACAATTTGATGCATGTACTTACTCGTGCTATATAAGTCTTATGCCTGATTTATACTAAGTTGCATGCCGGTGTTGCGTACTGAAAATAGCAGATCTACGTGTTGTGAGCTTGTAGATCAGCTATTTTCAATGCACAACACCAGTGCACGAACCCTGTATTGACCTATACTTTCGTTTGAACTGTATCCATTCTACAAACTGTGAATACATATTTCAATCAATCAATCCCAATTAAGTATAAATCTGGCTTTTGCATAACTGATCACTGATCCAAATTGTCATCCTCGCAGGGTGGCACATTCCCTGGTCAGCTAACTGCAGTGGGCATGCAGCAGCTTTATGATTTGGGGAAAAGGCTGAGGAGGCGATACGTTGAGGAAACTTCCTTCCTTAGCCCCACGTTTAGCCCAGAAGAAGTCTAGTAAGAATACAAGTCATGTATCATTACATTTAGCAATGTGCAATGACTCATACTCGTTATACTACTTTGATACATTGGGTAAAGTGCAGAAGATATCATTCTGAATATGTTCTACATATGCCTTCCAAGTTCCATGACCTACTTTTTTTCCTTCTAGTGTGCGCTCCACTAACATTGTGAGGACCATTGAATCTGCCAAATGTCTGGTAGCAGGTCTGTTCGAGCAGAGACAGAATGGTAGGATGAAAGTTCAAAGTATACCTGCTATGTGATTGAGGCTCTCACCTCTTTTCCTGATTTCTGATATTCTTTGTGTTCTCCCTCCACCTGAAGAAGCTGTTCCCATAGTAACAGCAGAGGCAGGGGCTGAAATCCTCTACCCTAATTACCATGGATGCAAACTACTCAAACTCGTTGGAGGGTAAGCAGAATGTACTTTATCTTCTAGTTCTACACACAACTATGGCAATAACAGCCAGAATAGCCAATGCCCTAACCAAACAAAATGCAGTTAAAACGACTAATGGTTTATCATTGCCTATTGTGTGTGTGTGTGTGTGTGTGTGTGTGTGTGTGTGTGTGTGTGTGTGTGTGTGTGTGTGTGTGTGTGTGTGTGTGTGTTCGTGTGTGTGTTCTCTGTGCAGTCACCGCTGGGCTGAATCCTCCACTCTACCGGACATTGCGGCCGACCTGCAGAACATCCAAGGTGCACTGGGCATCGCCGCTCACCAGCGCATCGACTTCATTCTCATTAGGGATGACATGGTCGCTAGAGAGGTGACATGATCTTCTTGATACATTTGACTTAACTTAGGCGCAGCCAGATTAAGTAATAATGTGCACCAAGAGGTTAATCCCTTAAGGTCCAGCTCTGCAAGATGCTTCAGATGAACTGTGTGTTTTCACAAGCCAAGTATCGTGTTCAGTAATTTCTGACATTACTGCATCTGTGCGTATCAACAGGCACATGGCCTGCCCTTCCCTCCAGTACTGGATACATGGAGGAACACAGTGGAACAGAGGGCAGTGGACATGATCTGCCACATCTACGAACCCAGCAAGAGGTTACTGTTACAGGCAGGGGAAATGGGGCTCTTCAAATGGGCAGATTCAAGTATATATATATATATATATATATATATATATCACAATATGTATGGTTTGTTTCAGGGAAAGCTTGCAGCTATGTGTGGGACCACTCCTGCACACAATGATGGTCAACATTGAGGAGTCACTACAGGGCAGCTCATCAGAGCCAAACAGGTTAGAGGCCAGACACCATTCCCGAATACGGTTGCCTGGTCCCCGATGGCCATGATTCACATTGGCCGAGATTCAACAGCGCACCCGGGTACACTTCATTCGACTTATGTGCCTCAGAGGGGCGCTGTGGACTATGGGGCTTTGGGAGACAGAAAATGTCATGTCATAGAAGAGTCAGAGTTTAGAGCAAATAATACAGTTTGGCTGTGTTCCTGTTGTCTTGATAATAATAACATAACAACAATACACAACTAAAGCAGTGTGCGCTTTAAACAGCGCAATGTAACGTTATCTCTCGTCTGTATGACGGTGACATCATAGACTGACTAGAGCTGTGGTTCCCAAAGTGGGGTCATGATATACAGTGCCAAACTACACACCATAGACTGCAATGCAGCATTACATTAATATGGATAGTATATTGCCTGATCAGCTTAAAATTCACATTTAACTACAAAATAAAATACCAACAACAAATTGTTTAATACTACCTACCATTAACGGTACATTGAATACTCATTAAGAATTCCCTTGTCAGTTAACCAGAGCCAGAGGCACAGCAACACTTATAATCTGCACCATTAACTTCAACTTGAATACAAACTGTGGTGAACTGTATTCAATAAATGAATGGGAGTGGAATGGGAGTCCACTTGGCAAACGTACACTGTGTTAATCAGTTATTTTACCATTTCCTCACCCAGGAAACTGTTCTTGTACTCTGCACACGATACGACTCTGATGCCCTGTCTTATGGCTCTGGGGATTTTCGACAAGAGATGGCCACCATATGGTGCCGAAATCACCCTTGAGCTACACCAGCACCGGGAGACAAAAGAGGCCTTTGTCAAAGTGTCCTACATCGGCCAGGTAAGAATGAGATCGCAACATACTCCAGAAATATCCTGTGTGTTCATTTAAATGTGTACAAATGTAACGGATCCAATTACACATTATGTACACTCTTTAGTTTAGTTACAAATGGATAAAAGAACAGAGTATTTTATAGGGTGATCTGCCCTGCAGATAATGTACTGTACTGTCTTTGTCTGTAGGACCAGCTGTTACCAGGTTGTAGTGGAGTCTACTGCCCCCTGCAGGAATTCAAACGGGCCATCTCAGCCTACTCCCTGACCTCTGAACTTTACCAGAAACGTTGCAACAGCACAGAGGGCCTCACTCAACCCTGAGCCCTTCACCTCTAAAACACAGCTTTGCCCATGGCACGCACTGTCTATTATAAGCCGCCATTATAGTTTACGTGCTCTCTCCCTCCATCCAGCAGAATGTGTCAGACAGGCATCATACCTCAATGTCAAAATGCACAAGAGGCCTCTTTCTTGGGCACAGAAGTCCTGGAACCCAGCCCATTTTAGAGGACTCTGAATTGTACTGTTTTTGTTCAATATAATCACCATCAAGATAGTTGATGGATTGATCAACAAAATTATACAACTTGGTATCGGGTATAGTTGCTCATACCCAATATGGACTGTTCAGCTCACAGATGTCCGTTGACAAAGTCCACGACTACTGCTCTATTCATTCTGTTCAAAAGGAACATCTTACATGGTTCTTTTTTTTCCAATTTAAGAATGCTGCAAACCACTGAGGGTGGTCCGTGGCATGACGCTGCAAACCACTGAGGGTGGTCCGTGGCATGACGCTGCAAACCACTGAGGGTGGTCCGTGGCATGACGCTGCAAACCACTGAGGGTGGTCCGTGGCATGATTGGCATCATCATCTACGTCAGGGGTGCCCACAAGGTAGATTGTGATCTACCATTGAATCACAAAGGCTGTGCAGGTAGACCACATGACATGGCCCTAATTTATTTTATATAAAATAAAAGCATCTGCCACTTTAATTAAGGTGACTTCATTGATTGACATCAAATAGGGCCCGTCAGCTCAGACCCACAATTTTCAAGAATGTAGCACACAAACTTCCGTAGCATTAGTTATACAAAACGGTACTAATTCCATTTCCCCCCTCTATTTTCCATTCCAAGTGTGTTTGTCTTATATGTACAGCGCCGCTATTCCATTCAGGTACATTTTTAAACTATTTTCAGCAATGTGATTTAATTTTTTGGGGGTGGGTAGATCTTGTTGAGCTGGTCATTTTTAAAGTAGCCTTCAAGTCAAAAAAGTGCGGGCACCCCTGATCTACATCATTTAAAATATTGTAACAAGACAATTCAATCATCCCGTCATTACAGTTATGAGTTGAACTGTAAAAATGTTCATAAAGAGTACCAAATGTGTAATATAATATACTAGTAAATGTGTGCGTGAATGTATTTTCCTAATCATTTATAGAACCTCATCAAAGGGAATTTATCTATGCCTTGAGTGAAATGTTGGTGCCTTCTTTTGGGGATTTGTTGACTGTTTAAATATATGCATGCATACTGTGGCAAAATAAGTAGAAGTTTTGTTTTCTGTTTTGGATTGGTGAGGAGAAATAAATATGAGTTGTCAATGTTCTGTTCCTTTCTATTGACAGGCGAAAGTCTCTGAGCACTTAAAAAGCCATTCACCCATTTTCATCCTTGTCTTTGGTAATAACTAATGCTCAATTGCCCATAAGATGGAAATGGCACAATATTCATCTACACACTGTATCTCATAGGTGGACTGCAGACCGTTCAGAAACCTGCCTAACAATGACATCAATGGGGATTCCAAGCCAATAGAAACTACAGCTTCTCTTGCTTGAAAGTTCTGGTAGGGCAGGTTTATGAACTGTCCAGTCCTCCAAGACACTTAAAATAGTCAGAAATAGTTCCATATTATAAAGTGGATGAAAAGCAAAACATCCTATTCCTGCTGGTAGTCGGGAGTTGAACGATTAATAAATGTAGTGTTATTTTATCCATTTGTAACCGAGTGTACAAATAACTATGGACCATTACAACTTGCCATAGTTTAACGGGTCCATTTGGTCACATTCATACTCAAGTTTAATTTGACTAGCTGGTTTGACATGCAGAACGAAAGACAGCATATGGACCACAAAACTTCAAACATGAATAGCCAAGAGTGATACAAACGCGCACATGCACACACACCACTGACAACATGTAAATACCAAAACAATATCTTTTATTTGTTGTCCACCACAGCCCTGGTAGGCTAAACTGCACCAAAGCCAATGGAGAAACACATGACAAGCTTATACAATAGAGAAAAGAGAGGAAGTCAACTGGATGGTACACAGTAAATGTTTACATTTCCGTGTCTCACTGTGGACACCTGACCTGCCTTAGTAATGTTAACTAAGATCTAACCATCTCTAGCTCCATAATACCAGACATACCTGCTGTGGCATTCAGCCAATCCTGTCCCATTCTGCTGACCACCTTTGGGGGATTATTGCTGTGGGAATGATTATTACCCAGAGTCAACAAGAGAAACAAAAAAACAGGAACACGAAGCAGAACAACACATACAGCACGTATCTGGGTAGAGTGGTAATTATTCACGCTGGCAAAAGTTTTGTCCTGACAGCTTTGGAGCACTCAGACAAATCACACCAACACAGTAAAATCCGCAGTGATCATTTAAATCAGACTTAACTTTTCTTACAATTAACACTGAGGGATTTAAGTAAAAATGACTCAATGATCTTTGTGCTGCAGAGCTTTCAGGAGACTTGTGCTTTTAAGTGCTCTCAATGGTAAAATGGAGAAAGAAGACGCTTTCGGCAGACGGTCCATGTTTGTGCTTTTTTAATAATACTATTATCTTAATGAGGTCATAGTTTGGTTTGTTATACACTGGAGTTACAAAGGAAATTAAAATAGACTAAAATTCGAATAGCCCACCAATGGTAAACAGTACAGTATTTTAGGGGGCATTCCTCCCCCAATGAAAGTTGGGTTAAGAGGAGCTGAGAGGTCACTGATAGAATGCCTATACATACTTACATACATTCCACACACGCATTCTTTCTGTTACACACGCGCACACGCTCACTCACCCACACAGGTATATACTGTACAGAAACAGTCAAAACAATGGAGCGAGAGACAAGATGGTGTTCCACTAAAGTCTTCACAAAGCACAAATTGTCTTTTTATTCCTTTCTCTTGTTCCTTTCATGACAATTTTTTTTTTTGTAGTTTTTGTTTTTTGAAAAAAGTAGACATATACTGTAGCATCTCCACGCTGACTTTTAGTTAGGTTGATTCCTCTTTGATGTTGAAGTCATCTTTATAGTCAGATAATCAAAAAAAACACAAGGAACAGTTTTGTGAAACTGATGCACAACAATCCCATACATTCTGAAGTTTGAGTCAAAATGAAATGTTCTTGTGGCAAAAGTACTCCACTCTGGGCCTGTCCAAGTCTCCATTGGAATAGATCCCACAGGACATTACTGGGTCACCGCTTTTGCTTTGCACGTTTCATTTCCGGGTACATCCTGTCTCTTATGTTGTACTTCCTTTATTAGAGTCCATTTAAATTGTCGCACAATGTCCACACCGCGTGATCCGCGCCACCCGTCCATGTGCATCGTCACGAGAACATTCTAGATACAAGGTTTGTGTAGGATTAGAACATTCCAGGTCCCGGGCTGAACCCCATGTCCATGTCCATGCCACGCGGCCTCATTTGACCCCCCATCATCATTGTCTGCTGTGGGGGGCCGCCCATGCCCTGCAGCGACATCATCATGTTAGGCGAACCTCCGGGGCCGGGGTGGGCCATCTGTCTCCCCTGCATCATCCCTCCCGGCCCCCCAGGTGACATCATCCGGTGCTGGGGTCCCATCATGCCTTGGCCCATGAACCCTGGGGGCCGCATGGAATTGTGGCCATGCGGCCCGGGGTTTCCCATTGGCATGTCTTGGGGGCCCATTCCCCCACCGGGACCTCCCGGCATTCCCCCCATCCCCTGCATGGGCATACCCATCCTGGGGGGGCCGTCGCCCATCATGCCCTGCATGGGGAAACCAGAGGGGTGTGAGGGGTGTGGCGGTTTGCCCCCAGGGTTGTCTCCTCCCCCTCGGGGGAAGTAGGACAGAGTCTGGCTGGGCTTCTCTGATGGCATTATTCTGGAAAGGTCAAACTCCGGAATACCGGATGCTCCCGGCCGCATCACCTCATGTAGGTCTGCATCGCTGAAGCCGCCCTGCTGCATGTTGAACTCCGGCCCACCAGGGGTGTTGGGCTTGCACATGCCCCCATCACCCCCTCCACCGTGGGGCATGTTTCCCATCCGGCCCCCCATGGGCCCTTCACCCTGGAAGCCCATAGGATGTCCAGGGAAGCCCTGGGGACCAGGACCATTGTGAGGAGAGAAAGGGCCTTGTTGGGACGGGGACTGTGTAAGGGGATAGCCCTGGCCTCGGTGAGGATAGCCCATGCGTCCCTGGGACATCATCTGAGGGTTTGGCATCCCAGGGTCTTGGGGGTTCTGGGGCATCATCATGCCATGCGGCATCATGCCTGGACCCATGTTTGGAGCATTAGGAGACGGCATCTGAGGGGGCATGCCGTGGGAGAGGGGCTGTGAACCCATGGGCGTCATGCCCAGAGGGCTGAGGGCAGGCATGGGACCAGCGTTGCCAGGTCCCATCATACGTGGATTTCCTGGGTGGTGGTTCATTCCCATACCTGCAGGTGGGAACACAAAAGAAGAAAAAAGGGTGATTGATATTAATTTCAAAGAACGCCAGACAGTTAGGCTTTGCTTATCTGAATGATGCAAACATGGCTATGAAAAGATCAAAAGGAGAATAGTATGAATACACCCTTAGGTCGCTCCAGACGAGAACATAAACACCAGATGCTATAGACCACTCACCATTGTTGTTCATGGAAGGCAGGTTGGGGGAGCGTGCTGGGGGCGAGTCGTCATCAGAACTGGCCACGGTCTTTATGGCATCATGGTAGAGTGGGGTGGAGCTGGGCATGGCAAACTTGGACATGCGCGACATCATGATGGAGAGGGGGTTCTGGGATAGCGTTGGCTCAGGGGGGATGGTGTACGGGCTGCCGGACGGGACGTTGCCTGGGTGGGACATGGAGCCAGGCGGAGCCCCTGACGAGGGAGGGGCAGACGGGGGGCCGTTGCCACCTGGAGGAGGCGGGACAGAGACACATGAGCAATGACATCCAAAACCTCAGTTCTCTTTTAAATAAAATGTGAAAATAGACACATTTTGTGGCAATACTAGAACAAGTGTGCATTTGCTATTTTCAGATGCATGCACGGTAGTGAATGGAAGGAATTAATTACATTACCAGTGTACCACAGCAAACTACACCACACTGCTTTTTAATTAAACTGAATTACCACAAGGGGGTGCCACTGGTCTATAATGTATCTTTTCACAGACATGTTCCCCTGAATGAAAATGAGTGAAACATTTGATTAATGAAGGACTTCTCTATAATTTCACAGGGTAAGTCATCATGAGATAGGCTGGGATAATTGATTGTGCCATAACCAACCATTGAGAATGTCACTGAAACATAAATTAACCGTGATAACCTGGGTCTACACACACTGAAACATCACTGTTTCCCAGTGGGTAGTAGTGGGTCAGGAGTCAGGACGCATTTGTGGGTCACCGTCACATTTTTATAGGTCACGACTCAAGTAAAAACAAACAAACACGATAATAATAATTAAGACGTATTGAAAATAGCCGATCTACAAGTTTTCAACGTAGTGCGTATGCTTGTGAAAATAGCCTATCTACAGTTTTACAATGAGGCGTGAAGCGACGTGTTGTGCACTTGTAGATCTGCTTTTTTCACTAGTTTGGGTCCCGGACAAACTATTTGGGTCTCGACCTGAACGGTGTGGGAACCAGTGGTATATAGCAGTGGTTCTCCAACATTCTCATGTCAAGAACCCCCAAGTCGACATTTATTAGCCTGTGGAACCCCATAAGAGAATGCTTCTTAACAGCTCTACCAGCTATTTAAACATTTTCATTTCAATTTTCATTGACATGCAATAGGCTACGGACCCCCATTTGATCTCTGGGACTCCAATTTGTATTGTAAAATCACTGTTAATTTAACTCTGAGAGTGTACAGACCCATTTGGTTCCTAACCATCTGTAATTTAGCTGGGGACTCCCTGGAACTCCCTCAAGTACCTCTAAGGGGTCCCTGGACCCCACTTTGAGAACCAATGGTATATAGCATGCTATAAACTAAATAGATTTTCTAAAATGCACCAAAATAAAGATAAACTAATTAAAGAAAGAAAGAAAATACAGAGGAAAGAAGTAGCAAATAATAGGATCACTGTAGTGTACAGCAACAAAAAGTATACCTTGTTCCATGTTGCCCATCATATTTGGCGAGGTGATACTGAGGGATGGCTTACCACCTTGAGGTGGAACACCAGGACTTTGCATGGGTGGTTTTGGAGAGGAGGCCCATCCTGGAGAAGGGTTAGGAAGAGAAGGAGACCTCATGTGAACCGGGGAGGCGCCTGCAGAACCCATCATCGAGTGTGGGGACTTCATCGGTGCCGAAGTAGGAGGAGCGGGCTGGGCGTTGGGGCCGGTGGGTCCGGTGAGCATGCCAGCCAGCTGGGAAGGGGTCTGAGGGGACTTGAGATTTCCAGAAGGGGAGCCCATCATGGGAGACTGCACCTGCCTCAGAGGTGGTGATTTGAGTGGGTTAACGCTGGGAGAGTTGCCTCCACCGGCCTGGACATTCAGATCTGCTGGTTTGCGGCCTCTCTGTCCCTGTGAAGGTACAGATGCAGGGGGGAGGTGGTTAAGACGGCCATTACCTCCTGTGGGAGTAGATCGGTGTTCTGGGCCAAACGCTGGATCCCCATGTGGACCTCTCATTCCTCCAGGGCCACCAGGGAAGGGCCGTCCAGGACCCATAGGGAAGTCTCCGGGCTGGCCCTGCTCAGGGAAGGGAGGCCCCTGCATAGGCCTGCCCTGGGGCCCCATGTTCTCCATTGGAGGCCCCCCTCCTGCTCTCATTCTCATTATCTCATCTGGACTCATATTCATGGGGCCGTCTCGCAGCTTGGAAGGGTGCATGTGGGGGCCAGGCCCGGGCCCCGGCCCCATGCCAAACTCTGGGCCCATTTCTCTTCCCCCCATTCCCTGCAGCCTGGAGGAGGGGCTCATAGGGCCATCGCCGGGCATCCTGGGAAACATGCCCATGCCGTTTCCAGGTTCCATGCCACCTCTTTGGTGGCCCATCATCCTTTGCATATCCATCATCATTCCAGGAGGGAGGCCTTTCTCGCCGCCCATTCCCTGGTGGAACATGGCCTCCTGAACAGACTGAGGGTTTGGGAAGCGTTCACCTCGACCCCCTGGACCCGCAAACATGCCGCCCGGTCCCCCAGGAAAGCCTCGACCGTCTCCCATCCTCTGGGGCATGTCGTCAGGCCAGCCCATTCCGGGCCTAGGGGGTCCCTCCATTTCGGGGTTCATCATGCCAGAGAAGCTGGGCATCCTCTGCATGTGTGGGGGCATGCCTCTGGGGCCAGGGCCCATGGCCATGCGCTCCTGGTAGTGCTCAGGTGGGCCTCCTGGTCCGCCCCACATCTCTCCGGGGCCCATTTGATAAGGAGGAGGGGGCCCTCGCATCATGCCCCGTGGACCATGAGGGTGCATCATCATGTCAGGAGGAAGTGGACGGTGTTGCATTTCCTGTTTCCTCTTCTTCTCTTCGTAAAACTCCTGCTGCAGCTTCAGCCATGCCACTTGTTCTGGGGTCATCTGGTCACCTTCTCCACAGCCCCCGGGACCTCCCATATGTGGGCCCATCTCATCCTGTGGGAAGGGGGGCATGTCTCTAGGACCATGCGGAGGACCGAAGGGTGGCCCTTGAGGTCGTGGACCTCCAGGACCGCCTGGTGGCCCAAGACTCTGGGACTGGGCCATCATTGCCTGGAGGGGCCCCTGCTCAGGTCTGCGGGGGCCACCTTCAGGACCTCCGTCGTGGGGCCCTCCATGGGACTGTGGGGGCCCCGGTACGGGGGCGTCGCGGTCGTCGGGGAAGAGCATGCGCTGGATGTCTCGTAGAGTCTGGAGAGAGCGCTGACGATGCTCCAGCTGCTCTTGGGAAAGGCCCTCCGTGTTGGCCTCCATGTTCAATAGCTCCTGGGCCAGCTGCTGCTGCTGCTGCTGCTGGGGCGTCAGTCCTACCCCTCCAGGGCCCCCGCCCTGCCCTGCCTCACCTGCCTGTGGAGGGTTGAGGCCTGCCTCGGGTTGGCTGACGGGTGCCTGGTCACCTGGGACTGCCGCGTTGCTAGGGCTACTGCCGGGGAGGTTTTTCGTGTCCATGCCCGCTGAGGAGGACCCTTCTTGCGGGAGGACGCCGGACTGGGCCCCTTGGTTGGAAGGCTGGGGCGGGGTGGGCTCAGTCATGCCAGGTAAGGACGGCTTGGATCCAGGCTGGTGGTTCTGATCTTGAGGGTGGGACGGGGTCTGCTGGGAGGGCTTGGAGTCATTTCGGAGGGCCGCCGCCGCTGCATTATTCTGTAAGAGGGATACGAGGATTTTAAGTAACGAGATATTATATTCATATGCAAAAGAACTGTGCACAGTAGGCCAGAAGGGCGCGTTATGCGCTTACCAGGACGAGGGGAGCCTTGTCCTTGCTGTTGGAGATGTTCTTCATGTGGAAGCTGATGATGTTTTCTGTATGGCCCGTTAGAACTGCATCAGCTGCCCTGAGGACAAGAAGTCAGAATGTCAAATATCAGTCGCCAGCGGGACAGTGTGTGTGTGTGTGTGTGTCACAGTGTGCCAAAGAGTAGATGGAGGAAATTCCACGGTCAACAGACTAACTAAACAAACCATTTGACACACATGTATCCACACTTCTCTCTCTCACTCACACACAAAGCTTTGATCTCTAATTCCCAACTGAGAAGAGTGTTAATATGAGCCAACTGCATTCTCGCACAGTTAAAAATACGCATCATTGTGCATACAAACACACAATGGATTTAGGCTATAAGTGGGGAGATTTTGGTAGGTGGACATGCGCACACGCACGCATGTGCGCACACACAAACAAAACAATCCAGTATTGAACACAACTACCATTGACGACAGGGACACAGAGGTACTTGGATGCCAATTGTGTACGCGCACGCGTGCGCACGCGTGCGTGTGTGTGCGTTGCTCTCTCGGTGTATGCTTTAAGATGGTTGTTTAATTATCCTGTCTAAGTAAAACTCTAAATAATCTAAGCACTTACAAAATGAGCTTTCCTCCAGAGACAACGCACACAACACAATAAAGCAATGAAGGCTAATTTATATTTGGTAGTACAAGATGTGACGTGTTGCTAGCTTGAAAACAGGTTCTTTTTGGCAGGTGACACCATCTTGCAAAGGAGTTTAAATTAAGTAGGGCTGGGCATGTCAGCGGCGAAAATATATCTAAACCGATATTTAGAAAACACACTATATTGATTAGTCTGTGATTAAGTTGCCGGTGCCAGTTAAATTTTAAAAGAAAAACAAGATTGCTTTGATGGGTCAATGACTGTATGAATGATTATCTGTAATAAAAATGTAAAAAATAAAATAAAAACATCGTAAACGAGGCTAAAGTTTGAAACAAATGTGAAATTGGCTTGAAGTTATAATATCGCCATATACATATCGCCCATATTCCATGACAAATCCAGTCTAGCGAGGGCGTTTCACACACACCAGTACTGTGAAAAGCACTAATCACAGGCTAACGAACGTGATATTGATATTCCAACCCAAACTCCCAAAAAGGTACAAATTTGGCATGGCTGAGCATCCTTACTTGTTGGCCATCTCTGTTGTGAAGACATAAACAAGTTTTGGATTTGTGGGAGCTTTCTGGCCGCCAGAAGGTTCCGTCGCCGAGCCCTGGCCGCCTCCCAGTGCATTGTGGGAGGGTGTGGAAGAGCGACTGAGGCCAGCGTTGGAGGTAGGATGAGAGATGGAGTCCTGGGGCTTCACGTCACCGGAGGTGCAGTCTACAGGGAGACAGAAAGGTTAGGAGGAGGACGCACAGAGATGGATTGGTAGTAGTGCAGTTCTGTGGCTGCCATCTGACTATCACACGTCTATGTTTGTTTATATCTACTTGTGCATGTCTCTCTCTCTCACGCACACATACAGACCCACGGCCTCGCACCCCTAGTTACACTTCCTGAGCTGAACTTACTGAAGAATCCTTTGTCATCCTCATCACTCTCCCCTCCTGAGCACCAGTCAGCACCGCTGTAGGGCTGCCTCCTCTCCGCCACACACATCCTCTTCACCCTGCTATTGTCTGCACACACACACACACACACACACACACACACCATTGATTAGTTTCAATTGTGCCAGTAATACCAAAAGGTGATGAAGTTTTGTGTTCTGGGAGTGAATTGTGTCTTATTCTGCATTTTTGAGAAGAAAAAAAAAGAAGAAAAAAAATCACATCTGCACCACCCTCCCCTCCCATTTGAAAAAAACGACCAATTGTTTTCTACTTTGGCACTGAAATGCATCCTACACAGCTTCCCATGTGTCCAACATTCAGTTGCTTAGTTTGCAAGTTCAACAAAGTAAGTTCAAACAAATGTCTGGGGGCCATAGTTTTACTGAGAGGGGATTGAACATACTTGCTGGCCCTTCAAAGCCAAAACGCAGTAAACATAGGTGGTAATGATAAGCAGAACATGTGCCAGCCAGGAGGACACTCACCTTTCTCGTCACTCGTGGGTGTGCCGGTCTCTGGCTGCTCATACGATTCTACAGAGGTGCTCCTTTCCCTCTTGACCTTGACCTTGGAGCCTGGGCCAGAGGTCAGACCCTGTCCATTCTTCAGCCCCATGCCACCCGACACACCCTGAGTTCCTTTGGCGCCCAGAGTCTTGGGGTCGCAGGGCGAAGGCTGCGATTGGCTGCCGGCACTCCCTGGCTTCCCCTGATTGGGCAATTTAGAGTCCATCTGGGCAGCGGTGGAAGGAGACATGACTGGAGGAGAACGTACCATGACCTCTGTCTTGGGCTTAGGGCTGCCAGGTAGGAGGAAAGAGAAGAAGACACAGTTAGATATACTTTCCATTTATAGAACTACAACAGTGCCCGTTGGGGGGTGATCAGGTGTGATCAATTGGCTAATAAAGGGCGAGCCTGGGCAGACCGCTTTTGTGCTGGTTCTGGACAACCGGCGATCCGACGGCCACCGGCCACTGCACTCCATGTGGTGGTGTGGAACGCGTGTGTCAAATTTGAAGTTGGTGGGCGGGAGAACGGTTCCCGAGTTTTGTTCACACAGAGACATGGTGCATTTATAGATAGATAGATGACAGAATAAACTAGAACTGCACTCTTATTTATTATTACTTGCGCAAGCAGAGTCGGTGTCCTCTCTTGTTTAAGACCGTAGTTACTAGTTACCGTGGGTTTAAACGTTACCATCAACAGTCAATAAGGGACCACCATTCTTGGTGACGCAACGAAGGTACATTTCAAGGTTGGTATAAGGTCAATAACAGGTCTAATGGATTTAGAACAGCAGTTGTATTCAAAGTAGAGAGGAGATTTACAGAGGTTTTAGACCAGCCGTTGTACCAGGCGGTGGACACTGTACTTCAAAGTAGCTCATATAGGGACTTTATAGGGACTCAGAGCAGAAGTCGTACCCAGACAGCAGAGAGCTCTAGGACTCAGAGCAGCAGTCGTACCCAGACAGCAGAGAGCTCTATGACTCAGAGCAGCAGTCGTACCCAGACAGACAGCAGATAGCTCTAGGACTCAGAGCAGCAGTCTTACCCAGACAGTAGAGAGCTCTAGGACTCAGAGCAGTGCCAGTGGTGAGCGCATCTCATGGCGTGCTCTGCTTGCGCACAAGTAGGTCATACATGGCCTACTTGTGTGCAAGGCTCAAGTTGGCATCTCAAGAGAGTGCATTTCTAGTTATACACCGTTATACTAACTGTAGACTTCATTTAAAAATGTGCTTAGGGATTCAAAGAAAATAATACAAATGTTGTTTGCGTCTACCCACTGCATCTATAGCGCCCCTTACAGCTGGCATTAACATGTGTCTCATATCCAGACTGTATCTAGATTGATCCGATTTCTACGTGTACATCGTTAATTCGGTGTATGCACTGAGATCAGGCCAAGTCCCAATCCACAATGAAAGCAATTAGTGAAATAGCACACATACACACACACAAACACACACACACACACACACACACACACACTCACCCCCCCCGTCAGTTATCATAGCGTCACCACAGTATAGGGACAGAACCAACATACAGGTCAAGTGTAGAACAAGTACAGAATTATTTGGTAACGTAACACTAATTAAAATAGTAAAACAATATAAAATACATTATAAAAGAAGACTTGACATCCAAGCTGTACCTCTGCACCAACTGTAGGCGGGTCAGGTATGTGCATAAGCCATCAGTAGATATAAATAGAGGCATAGTAGGTAGGTATCGTGTACAACTGTACGGTATAAATAACCCTAAAGACTGACCTGGCTGTCTGCATGTGGGACTCACCAGGTTAGCATAACATGTATTTACACTTGTGCTCAATGTCACCATGCGCCTCAGTGATCAGATCTGTCCCGTCTCGCGGTGCATTTACACTACAAGTGTGAACGTCTTCATTTCATTGACAATGAAAGGAGAGGAGTTCAATGGGTCCATGTTACATTAGTTAGATCACTTATTCTCAACCTGTGGTACACAGAGGAATCCCCCCCAAAAATAAAAATCACACCCGTGTGAAGTGAGTGGTGCAACGCCGTGTGTGGGTGGGAGTTCCAGACCCACAGGAACGCACCCAGGGTGCCGGCCCGATTCCGGCGAGCCGCCCCGCGTCCGAAACGGTTGAGAAATGACAGAGCTACCGTGTGGGGGTCCCTCTACTGTACCCTCTACTGTACTGTACTGGCACACCCGAAATCACCATATATACAGTTAATATGTGCGTGTGTGTGTGTATGTTAGGTTGCGCACAGGTGGTGAAAAACAACCATGCTGTTTTCGTGCTCAGACGCACCCAGCCACCCACCCATACACTGCACCACTCAAAAAAGGACTGATAATCTCAGTCCCCTTTATAATTAGATAATATAAAAAATAAAACACATTAAGCTACTATCTAAATACTTATAACTTACCAAGATCATGGAAATGGGTTCTATTTCGTCCCTGCTGACCGCCAGAGGCGGTGCTTTAAGCACTGAATACGTCCCTTCGCGCATGCGCAGTCGAGTATTTTATACCAACAATGTCGGTTGACCCCGTGATGACCCGGAGTCGTCTATAACTTCCGGCAGTCATCCGGGGCTCAGTCCCTAATTTCTTCTCGCTTTGCGCAAGTTGTACATAGCACAGAGTTCTACAGCAGAATTAAACTGCACGATAACAGAACTATTGCTTTGCTACTACTAAGTCGCCGGTAGTCCCGCGACCATTGTTGGTCGGAGCTGTGACGCGTGCGTTCGCCCTCCAGGGACTGCGACTTAATACTACTATTATTGTATCGTTTTCGAGTGGAGCTGGGCTTCACATCGTCTTCTTTCCCCGTGGGAACAAGGTAAGCAGACAACCCCTGTTCGCATAGGCTGCGTGCGCGCTGCTTCCCTGCAACACACACGGTTGCGTGCTACAAACGGCGACCTGAGCGTCCCGTTTTAGCACCCGTCAAAGTTGAACGGATAGCTCGTTCTCTTTGACAGCTTACGCTGTCTTGTTTTCCCACGAAGGCTGCGTCGCAGTGCTGGTGACGGCAAGCGTTAGCACTACCCGCTCCCAGCACGTGAGTCGACGCTAGTATTATTTGTTTACTACTTACCTATACTACTTATACTTATACTACTTATACTTATAAGTGTACTTATCTACTGCTATATTACTCTGCCTCTCTGAGCGAGTCTTTGCTGGCACTGGCCAGCTATATAGCACCGCCGCGTGCTACAAACGGCGACCTGAGCGTCCCGCTTAGCACCCGTCAAAGTTGAACGGATAGCTCGTTCTCTTTGACAGCTTACGCTGTCTTGTTTTCCCACGAAGGCTGCGCCGCAGTGCTGGTGACGGCAAGCGTTAGCGCTACCCGCTCCCAGCACGTGAGTCGACGCTATTATTATTTGCTTACTACTTATACTTATACTACTTATACTTATACTTATAAGTGTACTTATTTACTGCTATATTACTCTGCCTCTCTGAATGAGTCTTTGCTGGCACTGGCCAGCTATATAGCACCACCGCGAGGTTACGTCAGTAACCCCGGTTATATGAATTGGCTTGACTGATTTAGTCACTTCTCAAATAGTGTACTTTAATTTCGGCACAGAGCCATTGCCACTTTATAGGTTGGTTTTTCTGAAATTATATATATATAACTATATCATTATATATATATCATATATACTGGTCTCTGCTAGAGCACCCCTTACCTGGCATAGGCGGCGTGCGCGCCCCCTCCCTCCAGCTAAGCGGCCTTTAGCAGCTACAGTAGCCTCTACTGGCACAGGCAGCGTCCGCGCTCCCTTCCTACCAGTTTACGGCTCCACCCCTAGCGACCACTAGCGTCCGCGCTCTGGGCTACATCTGCGGGTTTCCAATGGACGAACCCCGCCACCACCTGTGCACCTCCTGCCAGGCTCCTCTGCGGCCAGAGGATGGGCATGACCTCTGCCCTGGGTGCCTTGGCCCCCAACATCTGAGGGAGGCACTCGGTGACAACCCATGTCACGTGGACGCAGGAGCGTCCAATCTCTCTCGCCGGTAATGAAGGCTAACAAAACCCTCCCCGGACAGAAGGTACGTTATCGTTTAAAGCGGCGCTATCCCCGCTAAACAGACGTTCATATGATATCATATACTTATCATGGCATAACCTCCTGTGTGTGGGTAAAGGCTGCGTTCGCGCCGCCTCCCTGCTCTGCATACGAGGTCTGTTCGACTGTGAACGCTAGCGCTTATTATAAGCGACTATAAGACTTGCCGAAGGATAAGAACACTGTCATATTACCTTCGTTTGTTAAACACGCTACTTTTAAGCTTTGTTTAGCCCCTGCTGGTGATGGCAAGAGCCTTGCTGGCCAAAGCCATATACCGATATTGGCAGCATTCAAGCTTAACTGCTTTTGCGAATAGCTGTATTGTTGTTATTATCAGCCCGGTACAGGAGCAGCTTCCTGCGTCCTCCCAGGGTATTGATGTTGCTACCAGTATAGTTTGTAGCAAAATGGTACTAACAGCTACTGGTGTACATAGCCTGTCTGGTTGTTAACCCAGCTGGCCCCCAGTAGTGGGCCTAGCTGAAGCTGCTACCAGTATGTCTGGAGCTCAAAGCTCCATTAACAGTTTTTTGCATATACAGTGGGTGCAACCTGGTTTGTTCCCACAGGTCGGATTAGTGCCCCTGGGTACCTGTAGGTCCTATTAGCCCAGCTGGTCCCCAGCACAGAGTATCTGGCGCTGCTGACAGCGTAGCTCACAGCTGCTACCAGTAGCTTAAAGTTAAAGCTGTTTATGAACAGGCTATAGCTTGTCTTGTTTTTTAGTAGCCTAGCTGGTCTCCAGCATAGCTCTCTAACTGGCGCTGCTACCTGTAGTTGTAGCCCAAGCGCTTATTATACTATTGAAGATAAAAAGCTATCTGTATATAGCTTGCCTTACTGTTTGTTGGCCCAGCTGGTACAGGGCAGGCAGCGTATGCGCTCCGCTCCTCCAGCATACGGCCAGCTTGATGTTACTTACTACTAATCGTTTGTTAGCTCAAGCATTTATTAACAGCTATTGGTGTATAGCTTGTTATGTTCATTAGCTGCAGCTGATACAGGCAGCGTACGCGCTCCCTTCCTTCAGCAGGTGGCCCCTATCGGTGGAGCTATCGGTTGTAGCCTTTTCTCCAAAACTAGCTTGTCGGTTTATTTAACCGAACCTGGCTGGGGTAGGCAGCGGTAGCGCTCCCTCCTCCCAGCATGAATGCGTAGTAGTGCACACGTGACTAGTGTATTGGAAGTGTCTTTTGTTTCGCTCTGGACTAGCAAACATAAATAATAATGCACTGGAGTTTGGATAAGCGTCATAGTGCCGTGATAAACGGTCACATAGGAAACACTACAGCTGCTACATAGCAGCGTCCAAACCTTGACTGAAGGCTACTTTATTATCATAAATTATAAGTAAGCCTCCGCCGGGGGTACAGGTAGCGTAAAGCTCCCCTCCCCCACCGCGACCATGCAGGTCGCACAGTCTATCTAACAGCAACGTTTGTGTGCTGTTTCTATGATGCACTTTACATCTGGTTGAATCTCAAAGTGCTGCAATGAGCATTTGCATAAACGTAAATGCATATTCACATGCTGCGGCAGGTATAGCAGCATTCAGTTTTTCGATTAAGTCATTATATGCCGATCTAAGTTAAAGCCTCTGCTGGCACAGGCAGCGTACGCGCCCCCTCCCTGCAGCATATGGCCAACACCTAGCAAACCAGTAGCGTCCGCGCCCTGGGCTAGTTGGGACTGGTGTGCACCGGCCGGTCCAAAGGAACCGGTGCCACCACAACGGAGAGCACCCACTTTCGTACCTCGAAAGCCTCTGCTGGTACAGACAGCGTATGCGCTCCCTCAAGCATATGGCCAACACCTAGCAACCAGTAGCGTCCGCGCCCTGGGCTAGTTGGGACTTGTGTGCACCGGCCGGTCCAGAGTAACCGGTGCCACCACAATGGAGAGCTCCCACTTTTGTACCTCGTGTGAAGCTCTCCTTCAGCCGTGAGCCGACCTTGGTCCTGCCCCGTGTGCCAGGAGGAAAAGGTCTGACCGCTGACTACAGCAGATCCGAGAGGGCGCAGCTATCTGCAGAGTTGGCCCGCATGAGGGCCATGCTCACTTCAGATAACACCTAGGCACCTCGGAGGGTGCCGAAGCGCCATACCTCTCCGATGCCACAACTGACTCGAGGTTGATTTGCTCTCCCCGACAGCTTAAGCTACGCACTTCCATGACTATGAGGAAGATGCAGAAGGCGGTGCCTCCCAGGCATCAGAGCCGGCCTCCCACTTCTCAGCTCATGCGCATAGCCGTGGAACGCATACTAAAGCAGGCAGTCGGCTCCTCCAAGCGCCTTCTTCTTGCTGTCTTCGCCGTCCCCCACGCCTGTACCTGAGACAGCTACAGGCCTGCCGGGCGAACGATCAGGGCCCTCTCCCATCTCTATACCGATGGTGAAATCCTGGCAGCCCTGCCCTGATTGGGAAAAGTGTCCTGAGACAACCCGTTGCGACGTGACACTTTAATAGATTTGAACGCACAAGGCGATAAGGGCTGGCCTGGGTTACATGCCAGCCACCAAGCCTGTCATTGCATCCCTCATTGTGTTCCCCAACGAGGCCCGGCGGCAGAACGCTAGGTGACCTCGACCCCAGTGCAGGAGCACAGACAACCTGCTCACTGGGGCCTCCCGTTCACACTTAATAGTGGCAACGTTAATACTGGCTCAGTCACCTTTGGTGTGTCACTGGAGGCATTGGCGTCATGTCCTCAGAGCGTGGGCGGCTGATGTCCATCGTATCTCTAGCCCGTCGCCAAGTCGGGTTTTCACAGTCAAGCTTGACTGATGAGCCTAGGCCAACTCTCCGTAGTCTCCCTGAGGAGCCAGGAGCACTAGGTGGTTCAGCCGGGCGAGAATCGCCGGAGCGAACCATCCAGGGGGGGAAGACCAGGCTGCAGCTTGCAGGCCTACGACACATCCCGCCTCCCAAAGGGCCGAGCTCCAACATTGATGAAATCATCTTGACTGCCCTCGGAGCTCGCGTATCACCGCCGGCCCACACTAGAGGCCAGCGTGTTCCCTGGCGTCCCACGCAGGGACCTGACTGTGACTGTGACTTTCCGGGCTGTGCAGTGCCTTCTGACGCCAGCCCCCCATATCCGGCGGGTCAAAATGGCCATTATCAGCAACATGACGAGAGCCCTACTATCAGACCAGGAGTGATGTGTCCTCCTGCCCAAGGGCGCAACAGAGGCTGTATATCCTCAGTCACACTAAGGGAAGTCCGATCTACATACTTCCTCGTGACGCAAGACAGACGGGTGTCGACATGTCTTGAATCTGATGGGACCCAACAGGGTTATGAAGTTTATGCCAGTCTACTGGGCCGAACACGGCAATGTGCTGGAGCGGCAAGTGGTGCGCTCCGCTCTATAGCACACATTCTCATACTCATGGGACCTTAACCGGGTACTGGACGCCCTGTGCGGGCCTACCTTCGAACCCTTGGCACAGGCAGAGCTGAAGCGGGTGTCATGCAAGACAGCCCTTCTCCTGGCCATTACATCGGCAAAGCGCGTCAGTAAACTGCACGCTCTGTCAGTCAGCGAATCATGTCTGAGGTGGAACGCAGACGGCTCGGGGGTCACGCTGTGGCCAAACATAGCATTCCTCCCGAAGGTGCTGTCGCAGGCTCACCTCAACCGGCCTATCAGGCTGGCTCGATTCAACCCCCCACCTGTGGAGCTGACAGACAAACTGGAGCTGTTGTGCCCAGTCCGGGCCCTGAGAGCCTACATTGAAGCTACTGCACGCATCAGGCGAGCAAAGCAGCTGTTCTTTTGCCATAGTGGTGTGAACAAAGGCGGCGCTCCCTCCAAGCAGCGCCTGTCCCACTGGATTGTAGACACAATCAGCCACGCCTATGAGGCAAGTAACCTCCCCGTACCATCAGGGGTACGGTGCCACTCTACAAGGAGCATTTCCACATCATGGGCTGCCATGAGAGGGGTGCCCTTGGAGGACATTTGTGCCGCCGCCTCATGGGCTTCGGCAGGCACTTTCTCAAGGTACTACAGGGTGAATGTTGCCACTCCCCACCCAGTGGACGTGGCCCTCTTCCCCGAATCCTCCGGTTCTACCCTTTGAGGTCTGTAATCAGGATTCCTCGTGACTTGGCTGGTATAAGTCATTCAGTGCTTAAAGCACCGCCTCTGGCGGTCAGCAGGGACGAAATAGAACGATAGTTACGTATGTAACTACGGTTCTATGAGTCCTGAATGACCGCCAGAGGCACTCTTGTCACTCAGAATCCTCGTGTTCTCGCGAGAAGATTCTGTAGGGACTGAGCCCCGGATGACTGCCGGAAGTTATAGACGACTCCGGGTCATCACGGGGTCAACCGACATTGTTGGTATAAAATACTCGACTGCGCATGCGCGAAGGGACGTATTCAGTGCTTAAAGCACCGCCTCTGGCGGTCATTCAGGACTCATAGAACCGTAGTTACATACGTAACTATCGATTCACGTGGTGCCGTGTCTATGTTGGATCACAACAAGATTCTAATGAACAGACGCGTAGTTAAAATGGTACAATCATGGCTTAAAACTGGAAGTATAAAAGTGTGGAAGACAAGAGCAGAATATTTTTAACAGCAGCACTGCACGTAGAAAACGAAGTGGGCGATGTCTCGAACTTCTCACTAGCAAGGTGTGTGTGTGTCTGTGTCTCTTTCTCGCTGTCTGTCGTGTGAGAATTGTAACAGTTAAAGTGACAGTTTTATTGTTACCATTTTAGTCATCAGTCATGGAGCCCAGGGACCCCCCAGGGTCTGTTCCAGGGGGTCCCCAGCAAATGGCTATGCATAGCACATCTTGTACATCTGTCATTGTTTTTAAATGTTTGGAAACTTTCCATAAATCTTCTCTTCTGGGGGTCCCTGGCACAACACATTTTAAACGGGGTCCGCTGCCAAATACATATCCATTTGGAGTCCTTGACTTTAAAAGGTTTGAGAACTACAGAGTTAGCTTACGTTAGTCTCTGAATGTCTCTGAAGCATGAAGTTGGGAGTGATAATGCGATTGTGACGCACAGCGCTCACCAGGCAAAATTAACAGTGAAAGTCATATTATCATTATCATTAACTTTTTCTCTGCTTTCTACGATTATAATCGTACACTCTAGGCTAGGGTACTAAAGGTGCCACCTACGTACATGTTCGTACCCCCCCATATAATCCATATATGAAAGCGGCGACCGTCAATTTACCTTTTAGCATTGCTCCGGTTGATATGGAGAGCCTCCGTCCTCTTTTTTTTTTTTAATCCAGTTCCATTGAGTTCCATTATAACAGGATTTTCAAAGACTTGAGCTTCGAGCACTGTCCATGGTGAGCTGTCGCACATCCCGACGATCGTAAATCATTTTGACTTTGTCTCGCATCGCTAAGGACATGTAACGACGAGAGCTAAGGGGTATGAGCTTACGGCTAACGATCAATGTCCTCACAACAACAGCCCCCACCTCACTGATAACCCGGAAATGAAACAAGGATCGTAGAGTGAGAGTGGACGGGTGGCGCAGGTTAGGTGTGCTTATGCTACCACCTAGCGAGCAATAATGGAGTTAACCCATTCTGACCTGAGATCAGATTCATACGAGGTTTTCCACTGGACACACACTGGTCTGATTAACCCATTCTGACCTGAGATCAGATTCTAAAAATGTCAGTCGCTCTTCGATTTTTCAAAAATAGCAGACCTACAAGCTCGTATCGCGCCACTCGGTGGCGCGATATGAGCTTGTAGATCTGCTATTTTTCAATAGCTAAAGCATAACATGATGCCAACACCAAAATGGGTGCCCGTTCAGAATGGGTTAATATAATGTTGTCAGGCAAGAGACGTCTCTATTGTAACTTTGTGTTTTTTCGTAAATGAACGTCCTACTACTACAGCGCCACACAAAAAACAGCAGATCTGCTATTTATTATTTGACTTCTGAAAAGTAAAAGTTTGTTTGACATATGAGGTTTACACCCGTGACCCGACAGACCTACATTGTTAAAATATATATAATGTTTGGGGAGATAATTTGAAATGTACACAATTCAACCAAAGAAACCAAGGTAGACCATAAAACCTTAATTACTTTGCTGCTGGTTCATGTAACTCCTTTATTCTCTACTACTGCATGCCATGGCATGCTGCTCTTGTGTCTAAAAATGGAAAGTCAGGACTCTGTGGCCTATTATGAGCATTAGTTGGTGGCACTTATAGTTCTTATGTTTAATAAAACAAGATTACCTCTCGGAGCGTATGTGTGCCATGTGACAGGGCTTGACACCAACGGTTACCCGGGGCAAGTATAAGAATGGTTGGGCAGGTGAAGGTTGCTACCGGGTGGCCCGATCGGGCAAGCGACAAAGCGTGCATTTTGAGTGGGGATACAACCGTCTTAGTTCGCTATAAACACAACATGAGATATATCTGTCTCTCTCCCAGGCTCTTTTAATGTTGGTCTAAGGAAAAATAAACATTAAACCTGTATATAAGGTAAAATTAACAGTAATGCAAAATGTACGATATATTTTGGGGGCAAGTGGCCATGAGCTGAGGGAAAGTAGAACATGACCTGTGTGCCTCTGAGACCTTAGTGTCAACCCCTGATCATCATGTGTGTTTTGTCTGTGTTTACATGTACAGTATCAGAGAATACATCAGAGAAAGCCCACGTCAGAGACAGATTCAATTGATTTGACGTCGGTTCCCGAGAAAGGCTTAAGCAAATAAATTGCAGACCCTTGTTGGGCCACGGCCGGGGCTTTGTAGCCTGGCTAATAAGCCAGACCGAATCAGCCGTTAAAAGAATAATTGACTGCCGGCGGAATACGGTCTGGAGAGGCTCAATTGTACACCCATTTCCTACACCAGAGAACTGGTGTGGCCAATCGGGACACGGTATGCAATATGCAATACTTTGGTACAGTGACGTTCAATGCTTGAGACCCCCCCCCCCGGAAACAAGATCCATACACAGCATCTCCAGACTCAAATACCACACAACAGTGTGATTTGAGTCTGGCTTATTAGCCAGGCTAGGGGCTTTGGGCCTGTGCAGAGCTTTAATTTACATTTTTATGTAGTCAGATGCCATCCATCCAATCGCAGTGCGATCACGTGAGATGCATATTAAACTATTAACCATAAGGAAGAAACCTTGACATGAAATAATTTGAGGCGATATACGATGATAAGAGCGCCCCTCACTTCACAGTTCACACAGGTGTGATTTTTCTGAAAACCGTTAGGATTTAAAGACATTTGTAGAATGAGGTCATCAGGTCTTAATGCCAAGTGAAAAGAGGGCTGTATTGTTTGTGACAAACAAAAAAGCTGACTTTGATGGAGCATTTCAGGTAAAGAGGCAACAGGCCGGGGATTGGGGGTAGCGAGTTCCCCACCACCGAGGTAGGGGGGATTGAGTCAGGCTGCTGGCTAACCATAGGCAAGCCCATGCATCCCCCCTTCATTACCAGGGAGGTGGGGGGGGGGGTTGGGGAATGAAAACCAGAGAAGAATGACTCATGTTCTTCTCTCACTGTCGGCTGTCGCATTCTCTCTCTCTCCATCCCCCAGAAACAATGCTCCACTCCTGCCTTGACATACATCAGTTTGTCTAGATGGATGTCTGTGTACAAGAGGACATGGACACTTGGGACTATGTCGAGTTTCGAGGAAAACCTCCTCCTGCACAGATTACTAAAAAGCAGCAGAACAGTGACAGCAGAGACGTGGGCCACTGACAGTGGACTGCTGTTTACTGGCTATAAAAGCAGTTCAGTTGAGGCAAACGGGACACATACACAGAACTCCCCAAACCACACCCTAATCTCTCTCTCTTTGACAAACACTTCCCTGTGTGTACGCACAACTAGAATGAGGTGCATGCCAACATGTCCACAGAGCACAACCACAGACTAACACATGTGTGACACACACACACACACACACACACACACACACACACACACACACACACACACACACACACACACACACACACACACACACACACACACACACACACACACACACACACACACACACACACACACACACACACACACACACACACACACACACACACACACACACACACACACACACACACGATTTGGCAGTCCAGGCATTCATTTCCAGAGACTCCAGAGCCATGAGTCAGCAGGGAGAACATCCAAACACCAGTGTACTCCCTGACCTCAGGACAGCCCAGGAACACACAGAAGTACCTTCCAAACTGGAAGCGTTAATTGTAGTAGCTGATCTTAGATCTGTGCCCCACCTGACCCAACACTTGCACGGTAAGCAACGTGGCTGGCCAGAGTGACATGGCTCCATGCCCACTATACAGCTCACTGTCTGTATTGCATTTCACTACTGGCAGGCCACGCGCACACACGCACACACACAACAACCCTTGCTGTAGGTAGCATCAACATGCCCAAATGTAATAGAGTGGATTCCAACCAGCTATTGCACATGGAAGCTTAGATAGGCAGAGAGAAACACATAATTTAATTGTTTATTGTTTTTTTGTCAAGTTGCATATCTGGTCGGGTCTAGAGAGAAAGGGTCTAGTGGGTGCCCAGTGCCCACCCCTGCAGGAGTGTGTGTGGAAATGACCAGATCAAGTTGTGGATTAGGCTGGCTCTGGCACGATTTACATTCCAAATAGAAACCAGGCTTCCATGCCGACACATTACGACATTATCCCCCACAAATAGTTATCAGATTCGTAGAAGAACTATGGATTTAATACTAAGCGTTTGTGTTCCGTACCCTCAACAATGTGTCCAGTACACACCATCGAATAAAAACAAGAATCCTAAAGGATATAACGTTGAGTGCTGGACGCTGGTATTCCCTTCTACAGTCTGTATCTTCCAGAACCGTGCACCCGTTACACTATTACATGGAATTACTGAACTGAGTGCTTGCTCTTGCTTTCTTCTTCAGTACACACCATCCATGAACTACAGGTAAAATTACGTCTGTAATGCACGTAACTCGAGAACCGTTCGCGCCCACCGACTTCAAATTCGACACACGCGTTCTCAGGTAGTGCAGTGCCCGGTGTCGAGTCGGTCGGACCCACGGTTGTCCAGAACCTCCACAAAAGGCCTCTGCCCGGGCTCTGGACAAGGCCCCTGCCCAGGCTCCATATATTGAGCCGGCCTGTTTTGACATCACAACACTCCATATTTGAGCATGCCTGACACAGAATTCCATATGTACGTGTGTACGTCTGTAATCAACGTAACTTGAGAACCGTTCACCCCACCGACTTCAAATCCGACACACAGCCGGGCACCAGTCTAGTATTATATAAAGATAGGTTACAAATGGGTGAAGTCGTCCTTTAATGGTAAATTCACTTCAAACAGAAACCACCAGAGAGAAACAATCGTAATAAGTGCTTTATACATGCTGATATTTCCCTGTTGATCTGAATATCAAAAGGTTTTATACCCCCCCTTTCAACCATTCCTTCACCATCAGACCGGAATAGTCTCTTCCAATTTACATGTTTACATGAGACATTTTTATTCTGATTGATTTTATTCTGAATATAGGTAGAATATGGTCCATATAAACGCACTCACTGTTATGCTCCATTAGCCTGACTTGTAAGAAACCATCCCGTAACAAATGACAGTTTGCATCTCTGAGCAACCAAAATAATGTCTACATCAACAGATCCATGTTAACAATGAATCTATAGGTATATCTCTAGGAATAATATATGTTCGAGAGACCCGAAACCCTGATGACTTTGGGATACATCCATGCAATGTTTTTTGTTATATAATCGATTAAGACGGCATGTTAAGAATTTACTTGAATTTAAATGCATCAATTTTCTATTAATTGAAAAAACAAAGCTTGCCATAATCACAGTAATCCTCAGCTAATTTATTTTATCAGAATTCAATAATGAAAGAAACATTCTGAATCAACGCCACATACAGCTGACCACCTAGCCTAGGCCCTGGGCCAGGGGTTCCCAAACTGTGGTGCATGACATGAAAAGGGTAATGGTGGTTTTACGGTGTTATTTAACACAAACGGCAAAATCCAGTAAACACTGTTGTAGAGCAGCTGTGGGAGTATACAACAGCCTGCATGTCTCTCTGATTACTTGTCATAATAATATTAAAATTATTATCATTTTCGGCCAAATACAACGAGACTGAGCGTTGGGGAGACTGAGCGTTGGGGGGTGCCCCCCCCCCCATACTGGTACTAATAAGTCATATACTCGTGCTCATGGCCACATAGATAGGTAGACACATAGGTAGGTAGACACGGACATTGCTGGTTGTAGGAGTGGTTGCACCACTCAAAAACTACTATACAGGCGAGAGATGTGTGTTGTTGTTCACTGTTCAGAAAACCAGGGCGCTTGAAGCGGGCGCTGTCGTTCAAGCCTTTCTGGTCTGCTGACAGAGTCTCTCGATGGTTTCTCGTCAACAATGAAAGAACAGGGAAACCACGCCCCCATAATTCAAATCGATATAAACCAAACTAAAAAATACGAATCAAACTAAATATTAATTAGATATGCCTACATCACGTCGCAGAAATCGAACACATATAAGCAAACATGAGAGTTGCCAAATATTTATTTTCTACCCAGAAACCTGGAAATACACAGAAATAGCTACAGAAACCACCTGCAAGCTGCTCGCCAGGGTCGGCAGGGTCCACTGATCAATCGGTCAGAGTGGTCGATTAGCTCATGAGCTCGATAAACGAGAAAGATTCTGCAGACACATCTGCATGCAGCCTCGTCGGAGTGGCTGCTGTGGAATGTTAGTGCTCCCCCTTGTGATTTTGCCATTCTACAATTCTACAATACTTGAAGTTGGCGCTGTGGAACAGAGGAACGTTTTCCTGGCAACATTGGGGAAATGTACCACATTGGGCGTTTCTGCACATACCGTTTCTGCGTATGGCGCTTCGCTTGAACACGGTCATGACTCATGTATAAGATAACAGTCAGACGGCTCACCTACTCCTATCTATATTATTAGATTAGATGCATACTGTAAACGATAGTTTTTAGTATAGGTAGTTCAAATTTGTATAGAAAGGCCTAACCAGGGACTGGGGTTGCAAATTAGCCTTGGCTATAAACCCTATATGTACAACACAACGGTTTCATGTTTTTACAAACTTGTATTGTCCCGGTTAAATAAACGTATACAAAAAAAAGAAAGAAACTGGAACACCACCACGCTGACAGACAGACACACACACCCACCCTTGGTAATAAGAGTTTTCATTTGTTATTGTGGCCTGCTTTTATTATATGGTATAATGTAACACACGCGTCACACAGAGGTCGGCCTAGACGTTTTTGAAATTTTTAGGTAATTAACTTTGCTCAGGAAGCTCTCAGAAGGCTCCCATTTCTTGGCTGAAATGTTTACAAAAAAAGAAATATGCGCTCCTCAATACCACGTTGCTAATTCTTCTGTGCTGATTTATTGGCGGGGCTTCATTTTCTCTTTGGTAGAACTGTTATCATTTATGTTTAGGGTCTAATGTTAACAGAACCATAGCAATAAGCAAATCAAGCCATAGCAATAAGCTTGATTTGCAGAGGCATGGCAATCTCTCATGATGAATTTCAAGAAGTTCTGAGATGTGTGTACAATACATGCCTTTTGTTTTGTGTTGTGAGAGAAATAAGCAACCAGGTCTATGAAAACAAGCCTAAAAAAGATGTTACTAGGCCAAATGAGCACTATTGGCTATTTGAAAATAGCAGATTACGATGCGGCGTGTTGTGAGCTTGTATATCTGCTTTGCACCAAATACACCCTTGACTTGAATATGTTTGAGAACCAATGGTTTAAACAACATTAGGTAGGAAGCCCAACTACACTTTAGGAAAAAGCCCCCAAAAAAACTCAACCCGCAACTGCCAATATTTCAAGCAACATTACAGAAAGACAAGCCCAAAATCGATTATAATAAGCAGACATGGCTACTGGTGGGGTGTCGCTGGTCTACATTGATCTGTTCTGTTGATTACTTTTTGTTGCTGCTGTGTACAGTATTTCGGATTGTAGAATACGCTGCCTTCCGTAGCCAATGGAGAGGAGGCAATTCGCCCCGCATATGGGACAATAACTTGGAAGTAGTCACTCGAGTACAAGCTATCCATCCCACATAATGGACACTCACGGCACAGAGCAGTGACAGTGCCGTGTAGAGGGAAAGCAGATGGAAGAGTGAGAGGGAGCAAGTAACAGAGAGAGAGAGAGAGAAACGCAATTGGACATTACGTCAAATGGCTCTTAAGTCTTAATATCACACAATAGAATTAGATTACGTCTTCTGTTATTGAGAAAATGCAAATAACGTTAGTTTGGAATTGCAAGTCGCTAGCAAGCTATCAACCAGCTAAACTAACTTACAAGGCTCAAAAGACTATTTTATGGGCGTCCCCAGGCCACATACCAACTCCTGACGAGCCAGGCTCATAAAACATTTATCAGATTTGTCATTTGGCATGGTTGTGAGACAGTACGCAAGTGAGCCTGTGGTCTGCTGTTGTTAAGCACATTACATGAACATTTACAATTTACATTTTCTTCATCATTGGCACTCACGTGATGCATGATCATGCCAGTGCAAAGCTAGCCAGCAGTAGCACAGCATCAATAGCCAGCTAGCAGAACTATTCTCAAGTGGGCAGAGACAGCAGCACCTGCTGTCAGCTGATGAAGACAGGACTGATAAAGCTCTACTCTCACCTCAAAACAAATCAACTATCTGAATGATATACTGTACAACAGTGTCAGCCATCAGCTGCCCAGGTCCGTACAAATCGACATTACTGGAAAATGTTAAAACCCATCCTGCATCAGTCGACCACTAATTAGAATGCCTCTCGGCCAATCACAACGTGAGGTTTTATAATCCGACTGTGGTGGAATGAATAAACTCACCTCTGTGTGTTGGCGGATGGGGAGTTCTTCAGTCTGGTGGAGTGCATGGATGGAGCTCCCAGCACCACAGAGCAGGGTGGAGTGATGAGCTGGTGCGGGCTGCCCGTGTGTGCGAGCGGCGCCTTGGCTCGTACGTTCCTGGAGCCCGCGCCGGTGACGGGATTCCCGATATTCCCAAGGTTGGCCCGTCCGTCCTTGGCCTCGTCTCGTTCCTTCTTCCCTCGCTCCTTCTTGTTGAAGTGTGTCGCTGCTGCTCCCGCCGCCGCTGGCCTCTCCTCTTGGACCTCCAACATTCTATCTATGTCCTTGTCTGTGTGTGTGTGTGTGTGTGTGTGTGTGTGTGTGTGTGTGTGTGTGTGTGTGTGTGTGTGTGTGTGTGTGTGTGTGTGCGGGCGCGCGGGCGTGTGTGTGTGTGCGAGAGAGAAAGAGAGAATGTGTAGGTAAGTGAAAAGAGCAATAGGAAAGGAGTCTTTTTTGTTTGATCGGTGCGTTATTGGTGAAGCTTCCCCAAGGGGCTGTTAAAGCCCTTGGGCACCCTGTTGAGAGGAGAGAAAAGACAGAGAATAATCATTTGTTAATATAACAAAGCTCACAAGTCATGTGTCCAAACAGTATGGTATGGTCCCTCAATGTAAAATACAGAGTGTTCATGTAACTCTTTGAGGGTACTGACCTGTAAGGATAATTTAATGCCTCAAGACTTACATATATACTCTTGATTTTGCAGTGTAGCTAGGAAAGAATGACCAAAACTACATTGAAGAAGCGTACAAGAAGCATGGCAATCGTGAAACAAGCTTTGGGTGAACGGTATGTGTGTGTGCACGCAGTTAGTTCAACATTATCAAAACTACATTGAAGAAGAAGCATTAAGAGGAAGTATAGTAATCTTGAAACAAGCTCTCTCTCTCCGTGTGTGTGTGTGTGTGTGTGTGTGTGTGTGTGTGTGTGTGTAGTGCTACACAGTACACACAACATGCTCCCCTGGTAATTGCATGAGAATCCTGTCTGAGAGAGCTGCACAAGTCAGTCAGATTTATATTGTCATCCTGAAAATATTTAGGAGCGCCTCCAAAACGCTCTAACGTTGTAACTGGCTCCAGAGTTCCCCTGGGAGGTGGGGGTTGCATGGGCTGCTGGGAACCAGGCGAATACAGACAAACTCCAACTATGATAGCAATAGCAGTGGAGCTCATCTCTCACTCGTCTAAGAGCGTTTCCCCGTGTTTCAACAGTGGGTCGGACTCTGGCAGTGGACCCTTTTTAGGGTCATTTGTATTGTTGACTGGTTTTTATTTTCTTTCTTTTTTTTGGCGTTTCCTACAATATTTATTTCAGAAAAAGGACTTGCGAGCTTGTAGATTGGCTAGTTTCACGATAAAATAGGGCTGCCGCTCAAGTGGTTAATTCATAGTGTCTTCTGTGCTGATTATTGTTGACTATTTTCATAAGCTTGGGTCTCGAACTGAAATGTTTGGGAAACGGTCTACACAGGATAACCTAATTCACACCTAGCCGATTATTGGGCATTATGGTCAATATGGAACCATGTGCTGTGCACCGAAGTGACAGACTTGGGTGCACAGCACTCAGGCTTAATAATTTTTTATTATTGAAGTTGTTTTGGAAATAAGAAACGTGGATGCTGAAACAGCACTGAAATTACTTTGAATTTCAGAGCAACTAGGCACCCCACAGAGCATGGTGTGCCTAGTTGCTCAGCTGGTTAGTGCAGTATAATAGTATAGGCCTTGGTCCCCGGATGTGAGAGGACGCTGGCGTCTCGCTTGTTCGCCTGTTCTCCTTCTGAACCTTAGTTTATGCTTTTTAGCGACTTGTTTTTTAAATGTTTTATGCTGCGCTGTTACATATACTGTTTTTATTGTTTTTTATTCTTATTTTACTTATTTTCCAATAAAGTTGTCCTTTTATGTTCCCCCCCTGGCCCCCACACATGTAAAGCGTCTTTAGAGTATTAAGAAAAGTGCTATATAAGGGCCGATGATTTCGGCTCGTCAGAAATTTTCAGTTGCACCGAAGAGCCCCCGAACCTCAAATGTAGGCTCTACAGCGCCGAACTGACTTTTATTCGGCTCTAAAATATTAGTATGAATGGGCCTTAAGTCCCAGATATTATTATGCTCCTTGAAATTGTGAAGACCTGAGTTTGAATTAGACTGTTCTGCATTGTCTTTCATTTCTATCCTCTCTCTGCCCATTGTTTCTGTGTCTCTACACTATCCGGAATAAAAGCTAAATAATAACTACGAAAAGGTACAGAGCATGTGGTCTGAATATGATCTGCGGGCCGAAAACTTGTCATTGGTTAAATATTTATGGAACCCACAGACAGACTTAACCACAACCACATTCAACCTGGTGTCGCTTATTTTCATTACAGGTGATTTGTTTTTTAACATTTCCAAAACAGCAGACCTACAAGCTCCTAAGTCACACTTCGATGCATATTGAGCTTGTGCACTGGCCAGTTAGTGTACATTGTCACGCAACTATGTTAAAAAGTATAAATAGGGCATTTATAGCATTTTGATTTTTGATACTGTTCAGTTGCACACATACGTCAAAAAAAAAAAAGAAACACTGAACATGAACGTGAATAAGATTATTGGGGACACGTTGCTTTCAGACTGTTGCGTTGTTGGCTAATCATCCAGATTCAACTGCAGAAGAAAAGATGGAGAACAAAGGGGGAAATGGGGAAGGTGGAAAAATACGTTCAGTACTGATGAGGATCCACTTAAGTCAAAATGATGCTGCCAGTAAAACAACTGACTAAACATCTCAGTGAGTAAGCCAACTATTTTATATTTTGTCGTATGTATGGCTATGGAGTATGGATACACAGATAAGACACACTGACCATACAAAAATGGTGAATGATGAATGTGATACACAGAACACAAGTACACAACCAAACAAAAATACACAATCCCATGTGAAATATACTTAGCTACTAGTTAAAAGTAGCTCTAATGTTTCAGTATCAGCTACATAGTCCATTTAGCTCCTAGTTAACTAGCCTTTAGGCCCTCAAGTGGATTCAGCCAAATGTATACCATCACAGCATAGGCGATACTGTACAAAGTTATAAACTCATGTATTGTGTGCATGTGGGCACACATACAAACAGTGGGACCTGTCAATCGCCCACTAATTACGGAGCTTGCTGACACACAATCTCACACACACACACACACACACACACACACACACACACACACACACACACACACACACACACACACACACACACACACACACACAGAGAGAGAGAGTTCTCTCTCCACCTCCATTAAAAGAGCCAGCGCTGTCTATCACACCAAACATTAGGCGCTGCAGCTCGCTCGCCCAAGTTAATGGGAAGGCCGCATAATGAGCTGCTGAAAATGAGTATTTTGCCTGTGATATAAATATGGGTCTCCACATGAAACGAGGGGGAAAATAGTTCAATTCAATTAGATTTGGGTTTTCCAACACGGGTGGTACTGGGAGGGAGGCACTTTGCTTCATGCTTATGTAACAGTCAAGGCAGCCTGCAGAGAACAGAACCTTCCCTGGGTTCTACGTCACCCAAAAGCCTTCTAAAGAGACTCTTATGGGGGAGACTGAGGCTTTGGGCGGGAACCCCTTTTGGTGTTAGCATTAAGTTATGCTTTAGCTATTGAAAAATAGCAGATCTACAAGCTATAGCCACTCGGTGGCGCGCTATGAGCTTGTAGGTCTGCTATTTTTGAAAAATGACTGACGACTGACATAGAAACATAGCTTTTTCAGAAAACTGTCAGGATGTAGAAGACATTTTTAGAATCTGATCTCAGGTCAAAGTGTCTTAGGAGCATTTTAGAGATATGGGATCATCAGGAGGAGAGAAACCCTGACCTTGCTGCGAAGATACTTTGCTAATTTGAAACTTCCACCTCCCAATACGCCACAACACTGTAAGACAAACCTTGCCTTGACAAAAAAAAAGGAAAAACAGATGCCAGTGCACACACACACACACACACACACACGCAGATGCACAAAATACTCTCCTCTCTGCTCTTAGCCCTGCTGTTGGCTGTAAAGGGCCTGCTGAAGTTTCAGCCTTATTTATGCAAATCCCATTTTGCAGCTCAGCCACAACAGAGTATAGCTCTCGCTCTCCCGCTCACTCGCCGTCTGCTCGGCCTCCATCTCGAGAAATTCTTTTTAACCCACTATTTGTCTAGTGCAATATCCAAAGCACGGTTTTCCATCCCTGCTCTGTGTTTTTCTGCAAGACAATGCCCAGACACACAGCCGGCTGCGAGGCACCGCATGGTCTCTATGCAACATGGGAGCTCTCACAAAACAGAAGGGCCTTTCTATCTCCTTACACAAACACACAAGTTGCATGTAGCAATTCAAATCTAATTACGCATATACGGCAGTCTCCATCCAAGGGCTCCACATTAGGAACCAACTGCGCTGCGTGGTCAAAGACACCACGTGATGTCCTAAAAGTATCCGTTTTGTTCCTAACAATTACACACTGAAGTATATATTGACATTTACTGTAACCTGACAAAAAGGCATTTATCACCATATCTATTATTTCATTTGAGGCGGTAACAAGTTGTGAGCACACACAGTTCAGTTCGGCAAGTCATAGACCGTGACGCATGATGAGCATGCTTAGGCACCGCCAATGCCCGTGCTCCGCAGCCAAGATACGTCACCGACCCGACCCCTGCGTTTTCAATTCAGCTCTGTGGTTTCCCTTTCCGTGATGCGCTGGCCCAAGAATATAGGAGAACAGCGGACACACAACATTCACAGGGAAACAAGTTAAACAACAACACACAACCTGCCCAGCACAGAAAACACAGTCAGTGGCCAAAGACACAAAAACGTGGCACGGAGAAAGAACAACTCGGACTGTGCGGCGTTAGACGGCAAGATTCTAGTACATAATAATTGACAATAACTGACTGATAGAAATACAGCCTTGTCATTTCATGAGTTGGTCTAGCCTCATGTTTAATTCATACTTGAGCGCTTAAGTAAGTATATACATCAGGCTTTAAAGTCCAACATTTTCATAGTTTTTTTTTCTTCAAAATGTTACATTTTGATTCATTGTCTTTATAGTTACACTAGTCCACATACCCGACTGGGGATCTGAGCACCCAAAATATGTGCAGTGTGGGTTATGCGCTGTGGATTGAAAGTAACTTCTAACACACACACATGTTCCAACAGTTCTGACAGACTAACACACACATGCGCACTAGGCATGTGAATCTCAGCACTGAGGCCGATTCGATACGCATCTCGATGCACTTTAGCGATACATGGAATCTCCTGGAGATGCGATGCGATTCACCCCTCTTCCCGATACGATGCGATTTGATGGCGTTTCAATTCTGGACATTGCGATACGATGCGATTTGATGGCGATTCAACACAATAGAAAGGATTTATATTAAGCCTACCTATTATAGCCTACCGTTCATCAATTAATGTTACTAACATATAAATAGAAAATAAACAAACAAAAACAAATGTTACAGGTCACACTGGTAGTGCTGTCAAACAAGTCTATGTCTATGTCTAATCTGCAACACAATATTATAATAATTATAATAGCCTATAGTGGGGGTCTCTCTCTCACTCTCAGCTAAGGGGTCCTTGGCTTGACCTGAAAAACACTGAAGACCCTGGCCTGCATGTATTATTTTTACGTTTTAAAATACATAGCAGATGTACAAGCTCACAACGCGTCGCATCCACGCCCCGCTGTGAGCTTGTGGATCTGCAATTTTAGGCGTGCGACACAGTCGTGCTGCGGAATATAAATGAGGCTTCTATCCCAGAGAACAGCAGGGGAAAGTGGAAAGTTGTGAAACGGTTGTAAACGACTTTAAACACAAGCAGTACACCCGGCTGTGGCGTTGTTGTTGTTGTACACGTGTGTGCAGACTGCAGAAGCTTTCTTTAATTACAAATTGATGATCAGATTCGCAGATTCGCATGATTTGCGTCAGAGAATCAGCAAGAACAGCTGTGGATCATTAACAGCACGCAGTGCTACAGTGAAAAGTCAACTGATCGACGGACAAAGCTCCTCGGACAGCTTCTCTTGTTTAATGCGTGGGGCTCACTTCTGTTAGTCGCGGGTGCTCTTTATAGAGCGTCGCAGTCCCTCCCCCTTTCAGAAAAACGAGTGGCCCAGGAAATGAAAACCCAATGCATTCTCCCATAGGCATTTCTTATTTAATTTATTTAAAGACCTTTTAAGCGCCGTACAAAGCCAACTCTTGAAATGCAACATGAAAAAAGGTTCCATGGTTGCACCGTGCAACCATGGAACTTTACCGATG
Source organism: Protomyctophum parallelum (assembly GCF_964188405.1). Classification (NCBI taxonomy): domain Eukaryota; kingdom Metazoa; phylum Chordata; class Actinopteri; order Myctophiformes; family Myctophidae; genus Protomyctophum; species Protomyctophum parallelum. The sequence goes on from NC_139707.1 coordinate 16,361,656, forward strand.
CAAGCACTCCGCGAACGATGCATCGAGATTTCACCCGTCAATTGTATCCGATACACAGTGAATGAACCGATGCACTCGCATCGCGCACGTCTGTATCGATACGTATCGATTATTTTCCACATGCCTAATGCGCACGAGTGCGTCCCGTGGCCGTGTTGTAGAGGCACAGCGAACACACACACACACACACACACCTGTTTTAACTGTTTGAATGAAGCCATGTGTACTATAACACAACCTGTATTACCGTAGACATGCACGCATGAGAGACCCGTCGGCGTATTAGATAGTGATTCGCGTGAAGATGATCTCCAAAGCACCCTCCCGCTCCTAAAACGCAGTGTGTGTGTGTGTGTCTGTGGACACGGGGTGCAAATTAAATTATATATAGTTCGCAGCTTTGTCTGTGTCTTTGGTTTATTGGTTTAAAATAAAAGTATGATAATAGTATGATCCCTTATTTACATTCAGACCGTAGGACGTGTGGAAACGTCATATTAAATACAACCGATGGATCCAGAGGACGTGTACACAGGTCCTAGCGCTTTTTCATTGATATCAAACAAAAATAATGAGCCCTGAGCTCCTATTTTTGAAAGAAATCCCGGCGCTCATTGTGTTATCCAACAATGTATTGTCTTTGACTCTTTTTACATACTGGGGATATTTGATATTATTTGACTGCACCTCATTGAGACTGATGAGGGGTTATGACATGGTGTCAAACTAGTTGGGTCTAGAATTGCTGGTCTACCTTTAGTCAGTCCACCTTAAAGCCATGTTAGCTCATTTCATTAGCTTGTTAACTCTGTGACATCTTCTGTGAAAATACGTTGGTTTTAACCACAAATGAAGCCCGTAGATATCACAAAGGCAATTTGGAAGCTTTGCAAGATAAGTACTGGTGAAGGAAACAGTAGCTGTGCATTTAGTCACTGACAAACAAAACTGTACACCGTCTCTCGTTCTCTCTCACACACGCGCGCGCGGCGCTGTCCATCTCTGTTCAAATGAACGGACGAATTTGACTGGGGTTGTTCATACTCGCAGTGCGCTGATGGTCATTGCTTCTGAATAGACCAAAGGTGTTACCCGATTTGAATCCTTTCAATGCAGTTAAGTAGGGCTTAGTAGTAGGCTATGATGTCTGTTTGTATCTTCTCAATGCAGCTAGAGCCAGTCAACAGTGGGAGAGAGGGGCACAAACTAAAGCCTAAAATGATTTTCATGGGGCAAGATGTTGCTCTGAAGACCTCTTGGGGGTCAATTGACTGCACTACCAATTCTGATTAACCTGATCCCCATTGACCCCATATCAATGATTCTCAGTCTGAAACTGAACACAGTGCATGCAGTACTTTGCTGGGGATTTGCTGGCGGGGTAGGGCACACCTGCATACTCACCTGTTGAAGTTGACTTCCTGAGAGTTGTGGCCAAATATGCCACACCCTGCAGAGAGCTATCATGACACGCATACACTCACTCACTCACGCACTCACATACACACAGAGAACGCCTGGAATGCCAAGTAGTGCTAAAGATAGAGCAGTGACGCCACAGATGAGGCGTTTTGACATATACATCTACCGTAGCAAATACCAACACACACACACATACACATGCATGCACGCACACACACACTTACTCACTCACACACGGCTAGTATGACTCGGCTCTGTTGTTACTCCCGAAAGCGAGCCATGTCAAATATTTACAGTGAACTTTTAAACTGTTCCGCATTCTAAGAAATCCTATTACTCCCAGTGTGCAACAGCAAGCAACATATCTCTTTCTCACACACTTTTTCACTTGAGGCCCAACCCAGCTGAGTTTAACAGGTCTTTCGAGCACTGGTACCTCCTCTATCTCTCTCTCTCTCTCTCTTCCACCCCCACACGTCGCTCACTCCCAGCTTCCTCTCCACTCTTCTCCCGGTTCCAGTCCTCGCCCACTCCCACCTCCCTCGATTCTTCTCCTGTCTGGCAGACGATAGCTTCCATCCCCAGGGAGGTGACATGTGTGTAATGTCACGTTTTGTCACATCATGTCGCGGTGACAGAGCCTGTCTCTGTGTCCGTCACGATGATGGAGGTGGCAATGAAAGCGGGAGAAAGGGACAGGAGTGTGATACCGACATGGACATACCCATGGGAGGGAAGGGAAGACAGAGAGCGAGAGAGGAAACCCATTACACAATTCACTCTCTTCTCACTGTGTATGTGCATATGTGTGTCTGTCTCTGTGTGTGTGTGTGTGTGTGTGTGTGTGTGTGTCTCTCTACTCTCCGTCATTGACATTTGTGTGTGTGTGCGTGCTGTGCACACAAAAAACACACGGGCAGAAACATACACATAGCTGACTCACTAGTGACACATCTGCTGGCGTAGCCTGGGCACGGTGCCACGCATGGCGGCCAGCCCTGGCAGCAGGACTGGCACTCAGCAGTCCGGCTTGCTCTGATCTCTGTCTCACACACGCTGCACCCTTCCATTCTGCAGACCATCTCCCTCTGCCTGCCCTCTGTCCCCGTCTAAGTGGGTGCATCTCGCTAACACACATTCAATACTCTTCGCCTCTACGGCACAAAGAGGCTTTTTAAGAACACCCCTGAAACAAAAAGTATCTCTCTGCCTAACGGACACAATAACTGTGGTTTATCATGGGCGTGCATGTGCATAGACACACAAAGAGAAGGGGCAGATCATGCTTAGAGAATTATTATTTTTCCCACAGCCGGCTGCTACTCTGTAAAATCCTGTTTATTTACCCCTTTGTAACTCTGAGTGTACAAATGTAACCGAATCAACCCGTTTGCCCATGTGGTTACATTTGTACACTCCCAGAGTTAAATGAACACTTGAGGATGTTGCCATGTATCATGCAGTGAGCAGTAGATCTGTTGTTCAAGTGACTACTGTTGTAACAGACACACAGCTCTTAACACACACACACACACACACACACACACACACACACCCCTCACTCTCACCCCCTTCCCTGACCGGGTTCTCTGGTCCGTGACTCCCTCCCTCGATCCCTACGGTCGCTCCCACACTCTGGGCACATTCCTTCCTTGCTCATGCTGTGAGGACGTCTCCCTGTGGCTAAAAGCATTGTGGGAAATCCCAACGGTCGGCCCGTTCAGAGGCTTTGCGGACCATTGAGGTGAAGTGGAAAAGGGGGTGTTTCGCTCCTCGCACACAGAAAGGTCCACGAACCGATTGCCTCTATTGACATAAAGAACGAAATCTCCTAAAAGACGACAAAATATTTCAGTCAATGAAGCAGCGTTTGAATCGATGGTCTTTACAAAACCATGCTGTGCAAGGCCTCCATCAGAGCACAACAAAATAATTTGCCTCTCGAGTGCTGAGAACACAAACACAGACAGAAATCTGACATCTTGAACACAACCACCCCCCATTTCCCCAATTATTTCTTATTCAGAATACAACTGAGAATGATAGGAACAATTTGCCACAGTGAAGACCACTTGACAAGGTTCATTTGAGTGAGTTTAACTAAAAAGTTAAACACTCAGGATTTGACTGCGTGCTGTCGGCTGTACCGAAACTAAAAGTCACTAAACCAAAATAACATCTTAAATGAAAATACACTCACAAGCACCCGTCTCTTCTCCTCTGCTCTATCGTAGGACCAAAATTAGCACCCTGGAGGAACATGAGCCAGTCTGTCCCTGAATTACCCCAGTTTACACTGGTGTGTCATTCTCGTGGAATTTTAAACACACTGGCAACGACCTGCCCAATTAAATATACAGGCAGAAAGAGACGCACGCAAACAAATACCCACATGCCACATTGCCACATCCACCATTGGTTTAATGGCTGACCAAAGCGCCCGTCTCTCTTCTGGCATAATAACAGTTAAATGTTCCACAAGAACAACAACACATCACACCCCTGTTATTTCCCCATTATTCTTATTATAAGTACCTGGCATCCATATTTCGGCTATGTCATTATATATAATAGATATATAAAATGTCGAAAGATTTAATAAAAATCTAAAATAGCGGATCAGATCTACAAGCTCACAACAGACAATGCTCACATCGTGACCGTGACTTCTGTCGCTCAACACAAACTAGTATATAAAATAGTGCTTAAGTGGTTAAGCATATTGCAGCCTAATTCAATGAAAAGCAATAACAATCATTGACCACATAAGTCAGGTATGTTAGCTGAAAACAACTCAGGATACATTGGTAGTAAATTGGAGAATGAGGCTTGTTTGCCATCAGGATGCCTGTTGAAGTATTTGGGAGAAGGGACTTTTGTCAGGATAGCAACAAATATTTGATCATTTTGTACAAAATAATGAATTTAAAACCCTCGACTTGTGGGCAATATTACCATGTAATTTGAATAATAATAGAAAGACTGCCTCTGGGAAACTGTTACTTGACTTCTTTTTTTTTTGGCATTTATAGGCCTCTTTTTTTACAGAAATCGCCATTTTGACAATCCTGGCTAAAGGGCTCCTACAAAACGTTAGGCCAAAAACACCATAGTTTACTTTGCATATGCCCAAAACACCATGGATCCTAATAATGAATCACAAATCATGCACACTATGGCATTACGATGACTTGGACTGAACAAGTCTTATCATTTCCACTGTCAAACTACAAACACTGCAACCAAAGCCTTGGTATTGTCACACCACTCACACCCCACACGGAAAGGTATTAAGGAACATGCGCTATTGTTGAAATAAACTGTCTTGTAAATAGCAAAAATATTTCAAATACAAACCAGGTCCTTTGACTGTGATGTGGTGGTAGAGTAAAGAGCAAAATGTGAATCCCCATCTGTTGCCCTCTGCCAAGAATCATTTGGCAAAAAACAGGTTAAGTTCATCACAACACCAATTAAGTGAGCCAAATCACACCTAAAACAAGTCTTTGGGACGGATACCGGAGAACTCGCCAGTTTACCAAGTCGCTGCGGCGAAAAGTCTTCATCGTTATGCTAGCATGCTGTCTTCATCAGTGTAGTATGTCAAAAACTCACAGATGTTATAGTTAATTTCCAAAGTGATCAAAACATATTTTGTGCAATTAAATGGTCAGCTAGATCATAAAAAGGTGAGTATGTAATTCAATGCAATTTAAATGAAGGTGAAGTAAAACAGAATAGCACTAAATCACAAGTTGGTAAACTGGCGAGTTCTCCGGATACCTTTAGGACATAGTCTGATCCTGAAGGGTCAATTCTTTCACTCTCAGGAGTTCAATTATCACCAAGGATTTTACTATGCAACCTCTAGACATTGTGGCAAAACAGTGCATTATAGTAGGCTAACGGTTGGTGACTTTAACATGGCCAGTTGAGGTGACGTTAGCCTGTGGGTTCCAGAAGGAGAGCGGACCCATTTGAAAGGACCCGTTTCAGGCCAGCAGGAGCAGTCCGCCTCTTCCAAAACTGTCAATCATATTGTAGTAACATGAAAGATGAGTGACAGGTAGTGGCTCTAACTCAGCCAGACACATCCACAGCCAGGCACAAGCCCACCCACTCACTGCTCACTCGCAAATACAAAACCTCACACACACACCAAGACACGCCACTAATCCCAAGAACAACGGGATGTTTAACAATGCTGTTTGATTGCCTTCATTTTGCAGTCAAACGACGTGGTCTGCAGACTGGCTACAGAATGTCTGAGGTTTTAAGGGGAACCCCAGGCTTTTGTATGATTCATGTGAAAGACAAGAGACAAGAGCTGCCCATCTCCACCACTAGAGGTGGAAATATGCAGTATCACTACTCAATAAATCCATAGTGGCAGCTATACGTTGTTTATTCTAGCACCTTTCTGCCATGACAGCTTCAAACTCATATTCCCTGATTAGGTATTGAGGGGTTTACCTTCCTTACCAAGGTTAAAGTCAAGGCTAGTCGCTTGTCTGCCACGCTTTTCAGCTGTGAGGTCTTATTTTGAAGCCGATTCAGCAAACCGGAAGTAAACATCTTTCATTTCAGGGGCAGCCGCTAGCTACTTTCGTCAGAAGCGCTAATATAGTACTGTACGTATTGTATGATGATCACCAACTGAGCTTCAATTCAGAGAAGAACAGAGCTAAGAATCGTCGCTAAAGAGAGAGTGGAGGGAGCGAAAATATTCAATGATGTCACAACGCGGAAGCAAAGCGTTGCCAGATGCCAAGAACCGGTAAAAGAATAATACTGGCAGTTCTGGATGCATAATAACTCGTACAATGTCGTCCTTAGCAGAGAAAGAGTAAAATTTCATTGTACATGGAATGGTGAAAAGCTGTAGGTTCACTTCAGTCAAGACCAACCAGGTCCTAATGAAATGCCCTGTAAATTTGTAAGTTTTGTAAAATTGATAAATACTTTTTAAATCTTGTTTTAGAAAGTTGATTTACTGTTGCATTAACTAATTCATTGGCAGTGAGTTTACAATTTTAGAAGACAATGATTCTAGATGGCAAACAAGAAGACAATGATTCTAGATGGCAAACAAGACATCTGGGAGTAACTTAGAAACTTCACTCTTTGCTTTAGTGGCAGGTTTCTTATCCGCAGTAATTAGTATTTGACCATTCTTGCATATGTTGCACATTTGACAAGATTTAGCGAGGCAGTCATTTAACCCATTTTGACCTGAGATCAGATTAAAAAAATGTCTTCTACATCCTGACAGTTTTCTGAAAAAGCTATGTTTCTATGTCAGTCGTTCTTTGATTTTTCAAAAATAGCAGACCTACAAGCTTGTAGATCTGCTATTTAATAGCTAAAGCATAACATAATGCCAATAACACCAAAAGGGGTTCCCGCCCAAAATCGGTTAAGAAAGATAACATGTGGTACAGATTCAAGTATATACAAACTTATCATTGGGACTATAAGCACTGAAGCCAAATGACCCCCAACTTCCCAACAACCTGCATGACACTTTGAAGGCTGTACACGTGACTTGGCACATAAAATCTAAATAATTTCACAATACACATTCAACAATGAATTGCTCTTAACTTAACAATTGAAATGTAGGTGTTGACTGGATGTTTTAGTAAGAAACATCGTAGGTGGGAATATGAACCAGTCTCTCTACCCATCTGTAATTATCAAAGTTAATACTTTATAGTTGTCAAACAACTCAGCCAATGTATTATAAACTGGATAAAAAAATAGTTGATGTATTTTTGCCATGCGACATTGACATGGTCGTTTGACAAAGTACAATTTTCTCTTCAGCATCTCTGTCAACTGCAAGATAGACACACATGGTGTCATCTGTGTCTGGGGAGGCGGGTCCCCCCTGTCTCCCCACATTGAGGCAAAGGGACACACACCACTCCTCAAATTCATCCTACCATGTCACACACAACGTAAGCCGCGCAATTTTAATTAGAAAACCCATGAAGCAAACAAATGCAAGGAAACAAGGGAGGCCAATCCACAGAGAAGAAAATAAATCCCCTGCCGCTTCACATCAATATCCACTTCCCCTCCATGCTTCACCTCACTGTGGTTTTTGGTTAACACTCTTTGGATTAGATAGCAGACAAATAAACACTGTGGATAGTGTTCTCAGGCAGTTCACCCTGACCGGGTTGATGTCCTCAGCATGTACAAATCTAAGGATGAGACCAAACATGGCCCTGATGGGCCAAAGTAACGCAGCCTCGTCATGAGACGCTTCCATAAGCATCAACTGGGGTCATGTTACAGGGCAACCCCTGTACAATTCAGGGCTTCCCTCTCATAAGAATGCAGCTCTATATATATATATATATATATATATATTAAAGTCAAAGATATAGAGATAGATATTAAGTACGGACAGTGACTTATTTATTTCCCCAGTATTATCAAGTGGTGGCAAGGCTACGTCTATGAGGCCAGGGCAGAAGGTCTTCCTGCCATGGTCAATATTGTAAAACTAAACGTAGTTAGGAAAATAACAAACAAAAAATGGTTCAACGCAAAATAAGACTACATGGATTATGGAACATCTTGACAATGAAATAACAATAAGAGTGTATGGCCATTTAAGACATGTGGGAAGAATAAACTGCAATAAACATGTTGTTGCACTGTACTTTGGACTAAAAATGACATAGTAGTGTAACAGTGTATATACTCCAGCAATTTGGGGAATTTCTGCAATGATGCTTGCAGTGCAGATAATTAAAGCAAGTGACTTGCTTTATTTATCTGGGAGTGTAGAACTCTTGTGTGTGTGTGTGTGTGTTTTGTGTGTGTGTGTGTGTGTGTGTGTGTGTGTGTGTGTGTGTGTGTGTGTGTGTGTGTGTGTGTGTGTGTGAGTGAGAGAGCGAGAAGACAAGAGAGAGGGGTATGAAACAGTGTGAGAAAGTGTAAGACAGTGAGCCGGGTTACCTCAGAAGCCCCCCTGCCCTTTCAGCAGGGCCTCATATGGAGAACCAGGCCTCAGGTCCCCTGGGCACTGATGTCTGCTCTCCTCTCGACTCCTCCCAGTCAGCCACGGAGGCTGCGCACTGAACCTGGTCAACTCACGACACCCTACAGCCACAAATCATTCACACCTGGAAGAGGGAAAGAGAGAGAGAGAGAACTGTGTTCAACCGGTGATTCGCAAACAAGCAAGAGGCAGGGAAAAGCACTCACTGCCTCATGTTGACAAGGCCAGCATGTAGCAAACACATAACCAGCGTATTTAGCCGGTGCAAAGCTCAGATCCTTTGGGGCTGCAGTAACAGCATAGTCATTTTTTTCCTTTACCCCAACATCGATTTATTCCTCAGTTATCAACACGTGTACACACAAGGGACTATGGGACAGGGTATGATATAATATCTAGGGTTTTCGTGATTCCTCATGTCCTGCACAGCTTCCACCAAACACCAACTTGCTGGCATACAGCAGTGGGGTCAGTAAACAGACCTTTTCAGTGCAATTCACAGACTTGACTGTCATTTTAGAATGGAGAGATGAATGATAAATTGATAAGATAATGACAACACAAACATGTTAAATTACAATAACTTCATAGGTCTATTGACTTAACGAAGCACAAGCTACATCAAATTCATAGAGGGGAGGGGGACAGTTGAAATGTATAGTGTATGGGCTAATTGTGACACAAGATAAATATTTATTGGATTTTTAATCAGAGTCCTTGTAAAGCCTTGTCTCAATAAAACAAATTGCTTAGGCCTCATGGTTAATTAAACCAGTTGGAAGTTGGAACTAAAGGGGCTCTGATAACTTCTGAATAACATTTTACACTGCAATTTAAGACCTTTAAACCAGTTTCTCATTGAGAACTTTAAGTTTAACTTCAATGGCAAAGCCTTGGGCTGGACATGTTCAATGCTCTCTTTATATGGCCTTGGTAGGGCAACTCAGCACAAAACTGAACAAGATACGCAAGCAGGGCTCCACAAGAAGACAGCAGAAAAAATGTTTTCATACGTGTATTTACAAAGCTAAACCGTTGTAGATAAACACAACAAGCAATGCACAGAATCCCCTTCAAATCTCAGCGCCTCACTGGACAACGCTTGGCGGACAAAGTATTCCATGGCGCTTCAAACTCCAGGAACTTTTTTTCCTAAAAGAAGTTGTTCCTGTTTCGCCAGAGAGCTGGGGGGAAGGGAGGACTTCAGCACTTGCATTCATGGAGCCTCGGCCAGCGCAAACAAAGTCTTCCCCGAGAGGGAGGCACTCACGGCGGCTGAGACCCAAGAACGACGACGTTGGACCAGCGCAAAGCACACAAATAGAACATAATGAGATACAATTTTTAGGCTTTGTCTAATAAAAATGGCCCCTCCCACGCCAAATGCTGTGCATTTTCAAGTTCTGTTGGCTCCGGTAACAATGTAACAATTAAATCGCCACCGAATTCGCTCGGTAGATGAGAGGCTGGCCGACACAATCAGCAGCCGAGGCCTATAATCTGCCTGCGCGTTTAGAAATAATATTAAATGCGTTTCTGGTGAAAAGAAATACAATACCAATGGCCCGATTATCTTGAAGAATGTAGAACATGCATGCTGCATTGTATCCCTTTTCCATTTTCACGAAGCACGGGCGGTCCTCTGGTATAATGGGTTAAAAACCCAATATTGCTCCGCGCGTTTTACACCATTCCGCAAACATTCTGAATAATAATCCACTGTTGTAGCGCGGAAAAAATCGGCATTGTGGTGAAACGGGCTCGGTTGTCTGCCAGGCCAGACACGATGGGGTTGGTAGCCAGCCTTCGGGGACAGAGGCAGAGAAGAACGGATACCGGAGTGAGATGTCCCCGGGAGGAGGACCCGCGTGTACCGCTGCCAGGAGGGGAGCCGTGCCAGCGACACTTTCTCCCGAAAACTTACCTGGAATGTTTTTCGTAAATGCCCGTTTTTCTCAATGGCGGAGGATCTGTGCGGTGCACTTATCAGATCACAACATTATCACGGCTAACATTATAAAATAGAAATATGTCTCCCCCCTTCGCCCGAGCTTTCCAGTGGTCCTACTCCATTACATCCAGTCAAGATTTCCTGTCGTCTCCCCCACCCGTTCCAGCGTGTTGGTTTAGCCCGAATTCTAAGTAGCAATTCTAGGTCAGGTCTGTGTGCCAGTGAGAATGTTACTGTCGGACAGGAGAGAGACACAGAGCCACTAATGTTCCCCAGTGAAATGGTAAACACGATAAAGGGGAGATGTACAAGAAAACAATCAAAATAAACTAGATACATGAAAATGGCAAACTTGGACCTGTGTAGGCCGGGGTGCATGCCACACGCGCACGCACGCACAAACACGCGCATCATGCACGAACGAACGCGCAAACAGGTGAGATCTTACGAAGTTTCCCACCCAATTCTGCTTTATTATGTTATGTGCAAGACGTTTGCGCAATTAAATTCACGGTGAGGTGAGGATAAACAACAACAGAACTAATAAGATTGGCAGGTTGCTGCACATTAATTCAATCCCCAGTTCGCCATTATTAGTCTACACATTTGAGTTGGATTTGAAATGTATCTTAATAAATTATTGAGAAGGACCACTCTGGCATTGCATGTTCTTAATGTCTCACTCTTCCTCTGAGGCTCTTGTCACTCTGATAAGCTTGTAGATAAGTGTCTGTGTGGCGTGTGTGCATGTTTGTGTGCATGTACAGATGTGCATATGTGTGTTTATATATGTGGGAGTGGGAGCCATTAGTTTCTTGCTGAAATTATTCATGAATAATTGCTAAATCAGCGTGAACCCATAGCTACACAGAGCTATTATTGCCAATACACTGTCAGGTTTGTGTGTGTGTGTGTGTGTGTGTGTGTGTGTGTGTGTGCGCGAGAGAGCATGCTTCATATTGAGACATTTATATATTATATATGTCACATGCGTGTCACATGTAGCCTATGCATGAAAAGTGCTGCATGTTAAGAAAAACCCCTTTTCTTTCCGTATGTGTTTTTTGCATAGCACATGGAATTTTCTTCCCATTACTTCACATGGGTTTGTTCATTTGCATGCTTCTCCCCTGCATCAAACTTGCCATGGCCCGAGGCCTCTCATCTGTTGCATCGGAGCCTTTAAATGACATAAACACAAAATATCTGCATTAGTGCTGCATATTTGTGACTTTTGACAAGCAGACCAGGGTAATGTTGGACATGTTTGTGCATGCTAGCACAGATCAGTGACAGACCACATCTCTCTCTCTCTGCGTGTGTGTGTGTGTGTGTGTGTGTGTGTGTGTGTGTGTGTGTGATAAAGCCCACTGACTGGCACTATTCCCAGATTGGGTTGCACTAGACATGCACACTAGCAGAGTTCTTCAGGACAACGTTCCATCTCTCCAGCATTGAGACTCTCTCTCTGGCATCATGACTATAGCTGGCTGACACATTGGAAATGGCAAAAACGACGAACCATTCCCCTTGTACATTATATCGGCATTTGGAAAACCCTATAATGAAATGTCAATGTGAAAATGAGAGCATTTTCGTGAATGTGTGCGAGTGCATCTGAGTTGGTTGTTTGGAGAAAATGTTCGTGTGTGCATTGCCATCTGTCTATCTTTTCTAGTTCTCTGTGTCTATAGGTCTGCAGTCTGCCCGTCTGTTTGTCTATATCTTCTGCCATCCTGCCCGTCCATCCATCTGTCTGTTTGTGTCTGCCTGTTGCTCTGTTCACACGTCTGTCTATGCGTGTGTGTGTGTGGGTGGGTGGGTGGGTGGGTGTGTGCGTCCGTTTGTGTGTGCACGTGTGCTTAAATTGGGACACGACCATGGACTGTCCGCTTATCATTAATACCATCTGCCTTATTTATAATTAAATAAGCACACTTATGCTGCTGGGAGATACACTGTAGACACAGGAGAAGGCGGAACAGTGCACTCTTAACACTCAGTATTTTACATTGACGTTTTTAATTAGGGAGGGCTGGGGCCAGGGGAACATATCGCTGCTGTGCTGTGTTCCTGTATAATCATCTGGCAATTTAGTCATCTATGTCATGACATGTCATCTGTACTGTAGAAAAGAATGAAACTCAAATCTAAATAAAGATTTACTCACTCTCTGGATGTTTCTGTGTAGAATAGAAGAGTCTCTAAGTCTAAGGTCTTTCCATCTGCATGTCGTGGACTAGTTAAAATGATTCGTGCTTCAGCTACTATGTGGCTTCCTTGTTCCTTGCTCTCCCAGCAGCTGAATTCCTTGATTACTTGTTATGGCACTTCTTTCCTTTGTAAGGCACTGTGGATAAGTGTCTGCTATGTGTAGACTAAATTAAGCATATTCACTGTCACAAGTGCACAGCAAGTCTCAGACCGGCAGAGGTGGTGGGTGCGTAGGGGTGGGGGTGATGTTGAGAGTTCCCTTTGGCCTACAGTAGGGAGGCAAGTGATTGGACTTGTTTAGTGAGTTCATCAACAGGTTGTGTGACCGTGCCGAGAAGCAGGCCCGGCTTGGCAGGGTTATCAAAATACTGAGACAGTGAGCTCACTCACGCAGCGATGAGGTCACTTACCGGCGCTCGGCAGTCTGACCAATCATCAGTCAGCCCATTATCATGGTATGCACTATGCAGTGTTGCTATGAGTAACAGAGACAAGCACTGCCTCACAGATCATCAGTGATGGCTCATGCGATGGATGCTACGCCACCTGCGGTAGTCTATTCTATTCAATATCTGCCTGTTGCTGCATGCTCCTGTGTCCAGGCATTATAAGCATTGCTAGACGTTCGCCTCACATTCAAACTCTGTCTTGTTACCTTAAGGATGCCTTGGTTGTCATGACAACCTAGTGCACCTGCAGCACAAAGTGACCATGAGTAAACATTACTGTATTCATCTCAACTGTATAGGGAGGACATCATATTTCCCACAAGCAGAGATGCTAGTTTCCCTTTCATTTTGCATCTCAATTTCCTTTCTCATGCCTCTGCCTCACCTTGTTTGCCCAACACACACACACGCGCACACGCACGCATCCCCCCCAGCAGTGTTTTCTGCCTCCTCCCAATGGCAGGTGAGTGTAAACACGCTGGAGGAATGAAACAATGTTAATTAACTGATCATTAACGAGTGGAGGCAGGCCCCTGAGATCCAAGCAGCCGCGCCCACCCACCAGTGTTTCACCATTCCACTAACTGGACCGTTAATGGCTAATCAGAGACGGGCGTGATTAGATCACCTCTAACGAGCGGGATTTATGATTACGCGAGTCTATTATGTTTATAAAGTGGCAAGGCACGGCGGCGGCGGGGATGGGAAGCGAGCTCGGGGTCTCTGCCGAGCCGAGATGCAGCCGTCCACCGTGGCTGTCGTGAGTCAAGTGTGTGGCCTGCCGTACCTGCCTGGGAATGCTGCCTAATGAGACCAGATCTAAAACACCTCGTCTCATTGAGAGCACATTCTTCACCCCAACACATACACACACAAACATACACACAAACATGAACACACACACACTCACGTACACACACGCACACACGCTTGGTGCCACCACCATCAACAACAATCCCTTCCTCGTTCCCTCTCCTCCTTCAGTCCATTGCAGAAAACAGTACGATCTGCAAGCTCACACACACACGTGTCCGCAACACGCTGTGAGCTTGTAGATCTGCTATTTTTCGGCGCGCGACACCGTCCTACAGTAGAGCGTAAACGTGGCTTATGAATCCACACTGAGAGGAAACGACAGATGCACACATTCCACAGCCCATATTCCCCCTCACTCTATCTTGTTGCCATGGGAACCAAAGCAGACGGGAGACAGGTTCATATCGTCCTCCCTCAGGTCTCCAGTCACTGCCTCCTCCTCCTCCTTCTACTTCTTCTTCTACTTCTTCTTTTTCTTCTCCTCTAACCCCCCCCCCCCCCCCCGTCACGCGTCTGTCTGTCTGTCTGTCTGTCTGTCTGTCTGTCTGTCTGTCTGTCTGTCTGTCTGTCTGTCTCTCTCTTACTGTCTGTGTCAGAGCTGGCTGCTCCTGTGTGGGCCACTGATACTCGCTGATTAAAGGAAGTTATAATTTGATTTTCTCAGCAGGCGCCGTTTAATAGAGCAGTTTAACTAAAGCTGTGCCATCCCCAGGGCTTACAGAAGGAGAGAGAGAGAGAGAGAGAGAGAGAGAGAGAGCGAGAGAGAGAGGGATGTAGAGACAGAGAGAGGGAGGTAGAGCGGGTGAGGGAGTCATACTAATCCCAAACACTGAGCAATCACCCACCACTAAATTCTCCTACTCGCTCTCTCTTGTTCTAATTCTGTTTGCCTATTTCACCATCTCTCTCTATCACTCTCTCTCTTGCTCTCTATAGCCATACCCTCTCTCTTTTTCTCACTCCCTACCGCCCTCAATCTCTCTCTCTCTCTCTCTCTCTCTCTCTCTCTCTCTCTCTCTCTCTCACTTGCTCTTCCTCCGCCTGTTAATCTGTACTCCCCCTTCCCGCCTCCCTCATTCCTTGCTCCCTCCCTCCTTCGGTAAGGCAAACATGGGAGGGCTGGCTTCTCTGCGTACAGGCTGGCTGTATTACTGGCCCATTGTGATAATAGCGTTTAATTATCCTCTCAGCTAAAATCAGCTCCATCGCTCTGCTTCTCTTCCCCTACACGCGCACGCACACGCGCGCGCGCGCGCACACACACACACACACACACACACACACACACCACCCTCCCCCTTCTGTCTGTGGTGTGTCTAATACCTCTCTCCTCTCCACCCCCTGCACCCACTACCCCTCCTGTTCTCCAGCTATTTCAGACCCATTTAGTGGGATAAGCATCTTGAGACAGACAGAGGTTTTTTTTTGTTGCTCTCTTTCAGAAGAGAAGCAGGGAGAGGATATGGAGACTGGCATCGCTGGTGCCCGCCCCAGAATACCAAACAGGGGCCTGGGCATCTTAATATGCAGTGTGGGACAGAGCTGGAGATCAAAGAGAGGCAGACAGACAGAGAGATGAGGGTGGGGCGGGGATGTGGTGGGGTTAGGGAAGGTGAGACAGAGAGAGAGAGAGTGGGAGGGACAGAGGGAGGGAGGCATTGTGTTCTCTCATCTCTCCCCTCATCTAAGCATCTCTTTCCTTCATTTCATCATTTCTAGTGTTCGTCTCTGCTGCGTTACTCCCATGACCCCGTGGAGAATCGACAACTTAATTACTGCAGCGCACATGCGTGTCCACACTTGCACACATGAGAATTTTTGAGCAGACCTTTCTGCGTTTGTGTGTGCATGCGTTTGTGCGTGCGCGCGCACATGTGTTAATTTTCCCCATTGGTGTTGGTGATGGTCGGGGGGGCGGCTGCACCTCAGACACCTATTCAACCCCTCAGTATCTCCTCTGTCAATGAAGACGGCGAGGAGCGAGCTGTCCCTGAAGCAGCGTGCTGGCAGGCCGGGTGAAAAGGCAGCACATGTGAAATATGAATCATTAGAATACGGCAAGGACAGACTGGGTGAAAAGGGGGAGGGAGGGAGGGTCGGTCTGGGAGGACGATAAGGAGGAAAAGGGGATGGGGGGAGAGGAGAGAGGAAGAATGAGAAAGCAGATAATAAAAGATTAACGTCACGCCTCTCAGAGTGGTGGAATTTCAAAACCCCTCCAGATCAAATTATTTATCCCTGTCTATGAAGACGGAAGGAGGGAGACGGAGAGAGTAAGTGTTAGTGCGTGTGCGACTCAGTGCGAGTGTGCGTTTGAGAGGGAGACAGAGAGAGAGAGAGAGAGAGAGAGTAAGAGACACCAGGAATGTGTGTATGGAGTGTGGAGTGGGGGGGGCAGAACAGAAAACCGAGTGAGGAGAGGGAAATGGAGAAGAATGGAAGAATAGGCCTCTCTCACTCTCTTTGATGACAGTGCTGACAGCCAAAATGTGTATGTGTGCGTGCGTGCATGTGTGCGCATGTGTGTGTGTGTGTGTGTGTGTGTGTGTGTGTGTGTGTGTGTGTGTGTGTGTGTGTGTGTGTGTGTGTGTCGGCATTGAGAGAGAATGAGAAAGAGAGCGAGAAACACAGAAAGTGAGAAAGTGTAAGCAGGTGTGTGTGCATTCACTCTGGTAGTGTTTACTGAGGACCAGCCAGAGGGGGCGGGGGTAAAGAGCAGAGAAACTTGTGTCTCTGATTCATCACTAATTCGCGGCGAGATTAAGCACAGTGAAGACACCAACTATACCTACACACAACACAGCACAGCAACTCAATATACAATACATCACCTGTGCATTGGAATTCATGAGTAGAGTACTGCACACTCATGAAATGCAC